>NC_054758.1:7562500-7910000 GCF_018143015.1 Lytechinus variegatus | reverse complement strand
TTCTACTACCACTTTCATCACTCCAGTTAATTGTAACAAAGTTCGTAGCCTTTTTCATAATGCGTAATATTATTTAATTGAACAGTATCTGTGCAGTATACCAACGAAGAAGTAGTTTGCTTTTTGTTTATTTTTCCCCACTAGATAGTAGTAAAGGAAACAAATGAAGCTTAAACTACTACTATTACTCCAAATTCTTCTACTACTGCTGCTGCTGCTATCACTACTCTAGTAGTACTACACTATTTCTGTTTATTTTTCTCCAACTGCTATTACTACCACTGCTACCGCTACTCTTACTCCTCCTATTTCTACTACTATTACTTCTACTACTACTACTACTGCTACTGCTTCTAATATTAATAATAATCATTATACTACTACTTCTGCTAATAATAATATTACTACTTCTACTACTGCACTGTAAAAATTGAAGTGCTAATTTAGCACTTCAAATGCTTGTATAGTGACTGCACTACGAGTGCTGATTTTCTAGTCAAATTTGAACTAAAAAATCAGCGCTCGTAGTGCAGTCACTATACAAGTACTGTAAGTGCTAAATTAGCACTTCAATTTTTACAGTGTGCTACTATTACTACAAGACATAAACGAAAGGAATGATAGTTCAAATTTTGTTTATCTTTTCCCAAATAGACGATAGCAAGAGAAACTTTCTCGAGGATTGTAAGATATACGGGTTATGCAGAATGCATGACAAAATAACATTACGTCATGCAAACAATGATATCTTTCTTCGATATATCATTTACAATAGTATTTTGAACTTCCCGTGACCGAGTGGTCTCTAAGGCTCCTGACTACACAAATAAGTACCGGGTTCGATTCCCGGCAGGGCACTTTATGCCCTTGAGCAATACATATTTCAGTCTAAACGATAATCGCAACTCATTTCTATAACAGCTACTACTTCTACCACTAGTAATAGCGATAATCATGATGATAGCAATTATGATAATAATATTACCATTGCTGCTACTACTACTACTTGTCGAACTACTACTACTATTACTACTATTGCTGTTACTACTTCTACTACTACTATTGCTGCTTCTACTACCACTTACATCACTTCATAACAAAAAGTGCGTTGCCTTTTTCATAATGTGTGATATTAGTTATTTAAACAGTATCTACGTAGTATACGAAGTAATACATCGCTCTTTGTTTATCTTTTCCCCACTAGATGGTAGTAAAGGAAAAAGATTCAGCTTTATCTTCTACTACTTCTACTACTACTACAACTACTTTTTCTTCTTCTAATACTACTACTGCTACTTTTTTCTACTACTTCTACTACTACTTCTAGATACTACTACTACTACATGCACTACTGCTGCTGCTACTACTACTACTACTTCTTCTACTATTTATACTACTACTAGATACTACTACTACTACTACTGCTACTACTACTTCTTCTGCTGCTACTACCACCTTCATCACTCCAATTAAGTGATATATATAAAAAAAAGTTCGTTGCCTTTTTCATAATGCGTAATATTAGTTAATTGATCAGTATCTACGCAGTATACGAAGTAATAGTTCGCTCTTTGTTTATCTTTTCCCCACTAGATGGTAGTAAGGGAAACAGATGAAGCTTTACTACTACTACTACTACTACTACTACTGCAACTACTACTATTACTACTACTACTACTGCTACTGCTGCTGCTTCCACTACTCTAGTAATTCTACACTATTTATGTTTATGTTTCTCCAACTGCTATTACTACCACTGCTACCCCTACTCTTACTCCTCCTACTACTACTACTATTTATACTACTACTAGATACTACTATTGCTGCTGCTGCTGCTGCTGCTCCTCCTATTATTACTACTACAACAACTAATATTTATTATAATGATAATAATGATAATACTAATACTACTACTTCTGCTAATAACAATATTACTACTTCTGCGACTGCTACCATTACTACAAGACATAAACGAACGGATTGATAGTTCAAATTTTGTTTATCTTTTCCCCCACTAGCCGAAAGCAAGACAAACAGATGGAACTTTCTCGAGGATTGTAAGATATACGGGTTATGCAGAGTGCATGGCAATATTACACGTGCCGATGTACGTCATGCAAACAATGATATCTTTCTTCACTTTATCATTCACAATAGTAATTTGAACTTGACGTGGCCGAGTGGTCTGAGGCTCCTGACTACAAACATAAGTCCGGGGTTCGATTCCCGGCACACCACTTTATGTCCTTGAGCAATACATCTATCAGTCTAAACTCATTTCAATAAGAACTTTTGATAGGCCACTTACCCGGATGCATTTTTATTTTGGAAATAGCAGGAAAATGGTTCCGCGGTCAGTGGTTCAAGACCTTATAGTCCTTTTTCAAATTCCCCCGCTAATCAGATGGTCTACCTTCCTTAAATCTAATGCAATTCAATTAATCAATATTTCGTCTAACCACTTTGTCCAATCATCACTTGTCTAATCACCAGATCGTCTATGACCATTTCTCCTCATAAGCAGTTGGCCTGATACCCATTTTATTTTCAATCATTTCTCCCTATTGACACTTAGTCCAATTAGACCATATGGTATATGGACTAATTGGCTATTGGACCAACTGGTTCTTAGAGGAAATGGTGAGCGAGCAAAATTCTAAATTAGACCATGTGGATAGTGGATGAACTGCTGGTAGACCAAACGATAGTAGACGAGTTGGATATTGGATGAATTGGCATTAGTCCAATTTGAAAATAAACCGCCATATCTTTGGCATGATACACTCGCTTACTCCGAGAGTTTATGAACACTCCTGATATATTAACTTAGTACAGTTTTTTTTATATGAAATATACCCAAGTTTTGAATGATAAATAATGGGGAGATATCTTGATACCACTGGCGTACTACTACAACTACTAATATCACTACTTATATCACTCCGTTCAAATGGTATAACAATGTAAGTTCCCTATTTAATAATCTCTAATAATTAGCTTATAAGTAGTATTAATAAAGAAGGGAAATACTAGTTCACTCTTTGTTTATCTTTTCCCCACTAGATGATATCAAGACAAACAGATGAAGAGATAAGTACTAGTACTAAACTCCTACTCCTAATACTGCAACTACTATCACTATTTCTTCTTCTACTATTACTACTACTACTACTACTACTACTTCTACTAGTAGTACTACATATACTACTACTACTAATACTACTACTTCTACTACTAACACTACTATTACCTCATATACTACCACTGCTACTCCTGCTACAAAACTATTACAGTTATTGTTATTTCTTCTTCTACTACTACTATACTACTACTACTATTACTACTAATAATTTAACATCATTTACTATTACTACAATGCAAATAATAAGCTTTAACATCACTCCAATAAAAATGGTAAAGTGCGTTGCCTTTTTCATAATGCTTGATATTTTAACATTGATCAGTATCTATAAAGAGTATATGTAAAGAAACGAAATGAAAGTTCACTCTTTGTTTATATTTTCCCTACTAGATGATAGCAAGAAAAACAGATGATTTCAACTACTGCTGCTGCTACTGCTACTGCTGCTGTTGCTTCTACTACTTCTAATACTACCACCACTATTACTACTACTACTCCTCCTACTACTAGTAGTAGTACTGCTACTACTACGACTACTGCTCTTACTACTACTAGTACTTCTACCTCTTTTACTACTGCTACCACCACTACTACTATTAAAACAACAACTATTACTACTACTGTTGCTACTTCTACTACTTCTACTACTACCACTACCACTACTACCTTTACTACTACTACTACTACTACTACCATTAATATTATTATTATTACTATTATTACTACTATTACTACTACTACTTCTACCTCTACTACTCCTGTTGCCACTGCTGCTTCTACTACTTCTACTACTACTACTTCTTCTTCTGCTACCAATAATATTCTCACTACTTCTACTATATGCTATCATTACTACAACAAATAAATTGCTTCTTCACTCCAGTGATATGGAAAAGTGCGTTGCCTTTTTTTCATAATCTTTGATATTTGAAAAGTGATCAGTATCTAAGTAGAATAAATATAGGAGCGGAACAATAAAAAAGTATTCATGTTTATTTTTCCCGACTAGATTATAGCAAGAGAAACAGATGGAGCCTTCTTGAGGAAGGAAAGATGATTATACAGAGTGCCTTGCAAAATTGCACGTAACGAAGTTCGTCATTAAAAAATTGTATCTTTCTTCAATTTATCCTTCACAACATCTTTGAGCTTGCATTGTTTTGTGTTTTTAACCGGTTATATAACACATAGAGGTCTAACAACTACTTCTACCACTACTACTACTGCTTTTACTACTACTATCTGTAACTACTACTACTACTAGGCCTACTACTATACTACTGCTACTACTACTACAACAATTGCTGCTGCTATTTCTACTACACTAATACACATCTACTGCTCCTATTACTATATATCACTGCTACTACTGCTACTAAAACTATTACGAAGTTACTTTTTACTACTACTTTCACTGCTACTATTACTACTAATACTAATACTTCGGATAGTACTACTTTTTCTGCTACTATTATTACTATTACTACTACTACTGCTACTGCTTTTATTACTTCTACTAATAATATTATTATTAAATCTACTACATGCTATCATTACTGCAACAAAAAAACTGTTACATCACTCCAGTGAAATGGAAAAGTGCGTTGCCATTTTATTCGAAACTTCATCAATATCCAAAGAGTATAGATAAAGAAAGGATATATTTGTTCACTCTTTGCTTATCATTTCCTCACTAGATAACAACACAAACTGCTACTACTACAATACTCCTGCTAATGTTACTTCTACTGTTACTGCTTCTACTAGTACTACTACTACTACTTCTTCTTCTACTACTACTACTACTCTTACTACTAATCATATTATTACTTATAATAGGCCTACATGCTATCATTACTACAACAAATGAATTGTAACATCACTCCAGTAAATTGTAAAGTACCTTGCCTTGTTCATAACACGAATGAAATGATGATTTTTTTGTTTATCTTTTTTCACAAGAGAGCAAGAGAAACAGGTGGAGCTAATACTACTTCTACTTTCAAAAAATGAAGAAAAAAAATTATTTTCTTACATTATGTTTGATCATTTATCAATGTAAGATATACAAAATCATATGATATAACTTATTACTAACTTACTCTTACAATTATTGTTATTTTAACTGCTACTACAACAACAACTACTACTTGTACTTGTACTACTTGTACTACTAATGCTTCTTCTTCCACTGCTACTGCACTTCTTCTTTTTCTGCTATACTACTTCTAATACTACTCCTACTACTGCTCCTTCTACTACTTCTTCTTTTTTCTTCTTCTTCTACTTCTACTACTACTACTACTACTGATACTTCTACTACTACTAATACCATTCCTACTACTTCTACTACGTGTTATCATTATTACAACAAATTAACTGTTACTTCGCTCCATTGAAATGGAAAACTGCGTTGCCTGTTTTTAAAAATAATGTTTGATATTTGAAAATTGATCGGTATCTAAGTTGAATAAACAAACGAGCGAAACAATAATGGAAAACTAATCTTTAATTTTTCCGACTAGATGATAGCAAGAGAAACAGAAGGAGCTTTGTCGGGGAACGTAAGTTAATTATACATAGTGACTTGCAAACTTGCACGTAACGTCGTTCGTCATTGAAAGAAATGTATCATTCTTCAGTTTATCCTTCACAACATTATTGAGCTTGCATTATTTTTTGTTTATTTAACTGGTTATATAACAGATAGAGGTCTAACAACTACTTCTACCACTACTTCTACTGCTTTTACTACTTCTACTACCTCTACTACTACTACTTCTACTACTACTCCTTCTACTCCTAATGCTACTACTACTACTACTACTACCTCTTCCACCACTACTACTACCTCTACTACTACTACTACCACTTCCACTCCTATAATACAACAACTACTACTATTACTATTCTAATTATTTCTACTACTACTTGTTCTTCTTCTACTACTACTACTATCACTACCACTACTTTTACTACTACTACTACAACTACCACTAGTACTATTATTTTTCTTACTACTATTACTACAACAACTACTACATTTAAAATTCCTAATGCTACTATTGCTTCTACTTATACGTTCTACTACTACTACTTCTACTACTTATTCTATTCTTACTACTTCTACTACATGCTATCATTACTACAACAAATAAAATGTTACATCACTCCAGTGAAATGGAAAAGTGCGTTGCCATTTTATTCGAAAAGGGCTACTGCCGGTGCTACTATTACTACTACTACTACTACTACTAGTAGTAGTACTACTACTACTAGTACTACTTCTACTACACCTACTACTAATCATATTACTACTTATAATAGGCCTACATGCCATCATTACAACAACAAATAAACTGTTACATCACCCCAGTATATTTTAAAGCGCGTTGCCTTGTTCATAACACGAACGAAATGATATTACACTGTTTTGTTTATATTTCCCTTACAAGATAGCAAAAGAAAAAGGGGGAACTTATACTACTACTACTACTATTACTACTTTCAAAAAATAAGATAAACATTTATTTTTCTTATCAATGTAAATCATACAAAATCAGTTGATATAACTTATTTGTTAACAGAGGAAGACGAAATCCCCTGAAAGCAAATGCTTGAGACGGGATATGCCTTTAACACTAATACAAAACAAATACCCCAAAAATAGCATTGTCGCTGCTACTCTACTTCTAATGTTACTACTTCTACTATCATCACAACAACAACAACAACAACTACTACTACTACTACTACTGCTGCTACTACTTCCACTACTTCTACTACTTCTTCTTCTACTAATACTACTAATACTACTTGTACTACTAATGCTTCTTCTTTTAATATTACTACTACTACTGCTACTACTACTACTACTATTACTGCTGCTGCTGCTGCGTCTACTACTCCCAGTCCCCCCCCCCCATCGGATGGAAAAAAAAATAACCGTGGGAAAAGATTGAGAAAGAAAGAGAAACGTAGTGGGGGGAGAAGAAGTTATTGTATATTATGATATATTGTAGTATACATGTATTATTATTTTTTTCATAGCTTTATGAAACATTACTTGCGTAGGTGCTATGATTTCATCATTCCTGGCGCTTGCTTTATCTGTTCAGTTATATGTATAATCCTGTTGTACTAAAGTATCATGTTTTCAAGTCAATATACACCAATATGCCTATGTTTTCTCGTACTTCGAGTTACTATGGTTTTATTTAGTAACATATCCTTCTTTTTCATGAATACCTAAAGTGATTGCCCTTTTAAGGTCTGAATATAAAACATTTCGAGTCTGTGCTTAGGTTCACATTAGAGCATTAGCGTGATGTGTCTGCTCATCACGAATTCCTACAAACAGCCTTTAAAATGTCAATTTTTCTGGTCTTAATATCCAAAAGATTTAGCACGCGCTTCGCGCTCTCCTCAAATACTTATGGTCTTAGTGAATTCCTACATACAAGCCTTCGAATGCCCCTCTTTAGGTCTGAATTTCAAATTTAAGCAATGTTTGATTAGTAAGATATTTATCGTGTTCATAATTACAATGATTACCAAAAACTGTGTTTACAATGTGTTAAGCCACAATTTACAATACAAAATAGCAACCACTTGGCGCTAGCATTGGATTACTATAGTGAGATATTTAGGCCTACGCTCTTCATGAATTACTTAAAATAGTCCTTAGAACGTGCCTGTTTGGGGTCAGTATATTAAAAAAAATTAAGCTCGCCCTTCGGGCTACCATTATTTAATTAGCGACAGAGATACGTATCATGATTACAAACATATGCTTATCCCCTTTTTAAGTCTGAATATTAAAGATTTTCAGCTTTGCGCCGGCATTATGCAATTAGTGAGATACATATCCGTTTAATGGCGCAGTCCTCCAAATGTTTCCGTTAGATCAGTATACCTGGCAATTGAGCTCGCTTCGCGCGCCCGCTAAGTGACAGAAAAATTTTGATGGTGCCCACCCATGTCGTGACCCACGGGACGCCACTGACTACTACTTTTACTACTGCTACTACTACTTCTACTACTAATTCTACTACTATACTTCTGCTACTTCTTCTACTACTACTTCTGCTACTACTTCTACTACTACTACTACTACTACTACTACTACTACTACTACTACTACTACTACTACTACTACTACTACTTGTACTACTACTTGTGCTATTATTTCTTCTACTACAACTACTACTTCTACTACTACTACTACTACTTGTGCTACTACTTGTGCTACTTCTTCTACTACAACTACTACTATTACTATGACTACTACTACTTCTTGTACTACTACGTCTACTACTTCTTCTGCTAATACTTCTGCTACTTTTAATATCACTACTACTACTACTATTAGTAGTTACTGTTGCTGCTACTACTACCACTTACATCACTTCAGTTAAATTATTTAACAAATAGTCCGTTGCCTTTTTCATGATATGTGATATTAGTTAATTGTGTAGGAACGAAATGATAGTTCCCTCTTTGTTTATCTTTTCCCAATAGATGGTAGTAAGGGAAACAGATAAAGCTTTAACTACTACTACTTACTACTACTACTACTACTACTACTACTACTACTGCTGCTGCTGCTGTTGCTACTGCTACTACTACTATTTTCCATACTTACATCACTTCAGTTAAATGATATTTTAAAAAGTGCGTTGCCCTTTTTTTATAATATGTGATATCTACGTAGTAAAGGAACAACAACCATTTTGGTCCAATAATCATAATGGTCCAATTATCAATCCGGCTGATCACCGGCCAGTTCGTCTATGACCATTTTGTCTCATAACCAGTTGGTCTAATATCCATTTCAGTTTCATTCATTTTGCCTAATTGAAATTTAGGCCAACTAGATATTATGGTGTATGGAATAAAATAATGGCTTTATTGTACCAATTGGTTCTTAGATGAATGGTGAGCGAACGAAAACCCAAATTAGACCATGGGCATGGTGGACGAACTGATGGCAGACCAAATGATAGTAGACGAGTTGGTAGATTGATAAACTGGCATCAGACCGATTGAAAATAATTGACCTTTGGCATGATGATGTCTAGAGCTTACACACACCCAACCCCGCCATAAATAAACACCCCTTGTAGTTTCATTCATTTTGCCTAATTGAAATTTAGGCCAACTAAATATTATGGTGTATGGAATAAATGGCTATATTGTACAAATTGGTTCTTAGATGAATGGTGAGCGAGCGTAAATCCAAATTAGACCATGGGCATGGTGGACGAACTGGATGAACTGACGTGAGACCGATTGAATATAATTGGCCTTTGGCATGATGATGTCTAGCTTACACTCACCCAACCCCGCCATAAATAAACACCCTCGTACATTTTAGACATTAACATAATCATTTTCCATTAAACATACCAAAGTTTAGAATGGTAAAAAAATCGGGAGATATCTCCATACCGCTTGCGGTGTAGTAGTATTAGTAGTACTACTACTACTTCTACCTATAATAATAATAACAATAATAATAATGATGATAATAATGATAATACTGATATTACTACTAATATACCCTTACTAAAAATGATAATTATAATATTGATGATTATAATAATAATAACAATATCATTTATTGCTGTTACCCCAACTACTACTACTATTACTACTGCTGCTGCTACTACCACTGTCATCACTCCATTTAAATGATATAACAAAAAGTGCGTTGCCTTTTTCAAAATGCGTGAGTAGCATAGGAACGAAATAATAGTTTGCTCTTACGTTATCTTTTCCCCACTAGATGATAGTAAGGGAAACAGATAAGCTTCACCATTACTACTACTACCTCTACTACTACTTCTACTACTTCTTCTACGACTACTTCTGCTGCTACTACTTCTTCTACTAAAACTACTACTACTACTACTGCCGCTGCTGCTGCTGCTGCGGCAGCTACTTTATCTTTTCCCTACTATGATAGTAAGGGAAACATATAAGTTTTAACTACTACTACTAACTCTTCTACTACTACTACTACTATTTGTACTACTACTTGTGCTACTACTTCTTCTGCTACTTCTTCTACTACAACTACTACTTCTACTACTACTACTACTACTACTTCTACTACTACTTGTGCTATTACTTCTGCTACTTCTTCTACTACAACAACTACTACTTCTATTACTATGACTACTACTACTTCTTGTACTACTACGTCTACTACTTCTTCTGCTAATACTTCTACTACTTATACTACTACTACTACTATTAGAGTTACTGCTGCTACTACTACTACCACTTACATCACTCCAGTTAAATGATTTAACAAAAAGTCCGTTGCCTTTTTCATAATATGTGATATTAGTTAATTGATCAGTAATTACGTAGTGTAGGAACAAAATAATACTTCCCTCTTTGTTTATCTTTTCCCCAATAGATGGTAGTAAGGGAAACAGATAAAGCTTTATCTACTACTACTTACTACTACTACTACTGCTGCTGCTGCTGCTTCTGCTGTTGTTGCTACTGCTACTACTACTATTTTCCATACTTACATCACTTCAGTTAAATGATATTTTAAAAAGTGCGTTGCCCTTTTTTTATAATATGTGATATCTACGTAGTAAAGGAACAACAACCATTTTGGTCCAATAATCATAATGGTCCAATTATCAATCCGGCTGATCACCGGCCAGTTCGTCTATGACCATTTTGTCTCATAACCAGTTGGTCTAATATCCATTTCAGTTTCATTCATTTTGCCTAATTAAAATTTAGGCCAACTAGATATTATGGTGTATGGAATAAATGGCTATATTGTACCAATTGGTTCTTAGATGAATGGTGAGCGAACGAAATGCAAAATTAGACCATGTGCATGGTGGACGAACTGATGGTTGACCAAATGATAGTAGACGAGGAGGTAGATTGATAAACTGGCATTTACCGATTGAATATAATTGGCCTTTTGCATGATGATGTCTAGAGTTTACACCCACCCAACCCCGCCATAAATAAACACCCCTTGTACATTTTAGACATTAACATGATCATTTTACATTAACATGATTAAACAGTTTGGAATGGTAAATAATGGGGAGGTACTACTACTACTACTACTAATAATAATAATAATAATAATGATAACCCCCACCCAGCCCCGCCTTAAATAAACACCCCATGTACATTTTATACATTAACATAATAATTTTCCATTAACATGATTAAACAGTTTGGAATGGCAAATAATGGGGAGGTATCTTCACACCGCTTGCGTACTACTACCACCACCATACTACTACATACTACACTACTACTACTACTACTACTACAACCACCACCGCCAACACTACTACCACTACCACTACTACTACTACTACTTATCTGCTGCTGCTGCTACTACTACTACTACTACTGCTGCTGCTGCTGCTACTACTACTGCTACTACAACTACTATTATACTACTACTACTACTACAACTACTATTATTATTACTACTACTACTACTGCTGCTGCTACTACTATTAGTACAAAAACTACTACTACCACTACTATACTACTACTACTATTACTACTACAACAACAACAACTACTGCTACTGCTGCTACTACTACCACTGGTAGTGGTACTACTGCTAGTACTACTACTACTACTACTACTGGTAGTGGTACTACTGCTACTACTTGATAATTATAATCCATTGCTGCTAGTGCTATACTTCTTCTTTCGTTCGTCATTGAACAAGTTACAAGCTCTCTCATTCATAATGCATATCTCCTTGCCTGGGTTGATAACAAGGTAACATTCAATGCTGAAAGATATCATATTTAAATGAAAATACAAAACCAATCACGTAAATTAGTGCTTTGTGAATGGATTATGAAAGCATAATACAAAAAGTATGGCAAAGAAAAAAAATAGTTCTGCTAAGAACATGGGTGAAACCATGCACACTAAGAAATGGGGGATCAAATTTGAACCCGGGGGGGGGGGGTGTTTCATCAATAAATTCGTCTGACAAGTTGTCAGATCTGACAACTTTCTTGGATTCTGATTGGTTAAGAAGCATTGTTACTATAGGACTTGTCGGATAAAACGTCCGACAAGTCTTTTCATGAAACGCTCCTCGGTTGGTACAATAGCTGCACTCAAAGGGTGCTAATGAGTGTAATTATGTTCATTTGAGGGTGTATTTAGCTATGTTATGCTAGGTTCACACCAACGCCGCTTTGATGGCGCTTTAAAGCGGCGTGCAAAGCGGTGGCAAAGCGTAACAAAGCTTAATTAAAGCGTAAAGACCGTAATAGAGCATGAGAAAGCTTTGAGCAATTCGGGACATTCGGCAAGAGCGCCAAATTTTTTTAAACTGTTTAAAAATTTGAGGCGATCTGTCACGGATTGAGAAAAGCGGGGAGAGCGTATTAAAGCTTATCAAGCCGTCACAAAGCTTATCAAAGTCGTAGGAAAGCTTAACAGAGTTTAAGAGAGCTTGGTTCAAAGCGGTGACCCCACTTTTGATACTTTGCCCATAGGCCCTACAGTTAAGGATTCGTTCAGCCTGATTTTTACCGGTTACAGACCTTTGCAAGAAGTACTTATAACACAAAAACCACTGAATGTGATTTGGGTATTTTTGGATCAATTACTAAATGAAGAGTTGGTCTTTTCAATGAAACAAAAAATAATGAAAAAAAAAACGACCAGACGTGTATCGGGCATTTTTTAATGGGACACCCTGTATAAAACATGATTAAATAGAAAAGGCAATAGAATAAAAAAAATAAATAAATAGAAAAACTCTTTAAAACTTGAAGTTTTCCACAAAGTTTTTTTCTATTTATTTTTTTTTATTATATTTCATTTTTTAATTCAATAATGTTTTATATTTTATTTCCTTTGTTTTATGTTCTCTTTTATAAAATTGATTTTCTAATTAATTTTTTAATTAGTAAGAAAATCAATTTGTAATAATTTGTAATAATCAATTTAACACAAAATGCGTATTTTAAAAGTCTTTAATCGCACATGTCTAAATTTCGAATTCTGCAACTTGATTCCTTTAAATTTTCACTCCTGATGTACAATAGTAGTATTTTTTTATATTTAATGGGTAAGAAATCAATAAAGTCTGTATTTATATTTTACAAGCAGATGAAATACATAACAACAACATAAACATCAATAATAATATTAAAATCTTCACAAGTACACACAATACAAAAATTATTTCAAACTTGTATTTAAAAAAACGAATGTGCATATGGGAGTATGTTCTTATTCCCAGACACAAAAGTCTTTATCTTCATCATTTGCTTCTGACGATATCTGAGCCACTCCTTTCTTGACTCAATCAGGAAGTACCACCCCAGCCATTTTTGTTGCCAGTCGATAGCACCCACTGGAGAGTATTCTCTGAGATGATCTCTCTGATGTCTGGCATCCACAGTGGCGAGGTTCCCCCTTGCAGGTGGTTGCGGAACATCTTCCCAGTGAGGTCCCCCTCCCCTGGCCCCTAGTACGAAGCTGTGCTCTTCATCTTCGTGGTCCACAGCATTGGCTGCCAGCGCCACCCTCTTCCTCAGCTGGTTGTGGAGCACCACAGCAGTCTCCACCAAATCTCTGATGTTATCTACCTTCTGTTCCAGTGTTCACAACAGGCACCGGAACCTGTTGGTCATGATGCCAAAGGCATTCTCCACCACTCTTCTCCCCCTTGAGATCCTGTAGTTGCAGATCCTCTGTTCATCTGTCATCCCTCTTCTGCTGTATGGCTTCATCATGTAGCTCTTCAGGGCAAAAACATCGTCACCCTGGATGAAGTAGGGGTATCAAGCTGATTTTCTCCAGGGAGGGGGCATGATGGGGGCAGCCCTATGGACCCATCTTCTAGGCATTCGAAAAGCTCAGAGTGAGACATGTGTCATTTACCTCCCAGCTCAATCCAGATGAACTTGTACTCTGCATCTACCAATGCCAGCAGTGGTATAGAGAAGAAGCCCTTATATAGTTGTGGTAGAGACTGTCTGTGATTGCTGGCTTCTTAATGGCTGTGTGCTTTCCATCCAATGTACCAATTGCATGGGGGATATTCCATCTCTGTTCAAACTGCTGGGCAAGGGTGCTCCATGCTCTAGGGGTGGTAGGTATGTTGAAGACCTCATCTTTATATGCCTCTGCAATGGCCCTGCACACTCCTGGAATCAACTCTGATATGGTTGAGATACCACATCTGAAACCATATGCCAGTGATCTCTAGTTGTCCCCAGTGGCCAGATGTCTCAAGGTGATTGCCAGGCCAGCGGACAAAGGGCGCCTGCAGTTAGTCTCTTAGTCGCTTCTGGATGACTGGTGCAACTCTCGCAAGGATCTCATCGAACACCTCAGGGGTTACTCTGGTGAACGTTGTGAAGGCAAAAGGGTCCTCTAACCGCGGTTGTGTGTCTAAGAGGATAGTGTACTGGCCATATACTGCTGTCTTCTTTCTTCAGTGAGCCATGGCCTGGTCCAGCAGCACCTGATGAATGGTCTTCTCCCTCCTGCTGGTAGTTCAATCTCCTCTTGTCGTTGCTGTTCTTTCTCCTCTGCCTAGAGGACTATCATGTAGTTATATACAGGGAGACAAGGGTCATGTCTACATCATAGGATGGTTCATAGTCTGGTATATATTGAACTTCCACATCTCGTTCTTCTGCCAAAGATGAAATGATGTCGTGTATCTGCTGCATCTTTATATACTCTGGATCAGAGTCGGGATGCAATCAGAATCTCGAATTTCGTCATTGCGTAACAGAGCTTGACAGACCCTATCAATGCACAAGAGATCTTGATAATCATATCAGAGCGTTATTTAAAGCGTGATAAGCGCATCAAAGCTTATCAAAGAGTAATAAAGCATATCAAAGCGTGATTTAAAGCGTAATAAATCCTGATCAATCGGCATCATAGCGTGAGAAGCCGTAGCTATTCGGGAAATAATTGTCGCACAAGCGGGAACGAACTTCGTATCAGAGCGCATCAGAGCTTATCAGAGCATAACATATCTGATGAGATCGTGAGATTTTTTAAAAGTTGAAAAAAAATGACGCCGAATTGATCGCCGATTTAAAGCGCGGCATTCGCCGTTGGTGTGAACTTAGCATAAGAACAATATATGCTGCGAAATCGAACAATGTAATAAACGTTCAAAGTTGAACCTTTTTAATGTCAATTACAACGCACCTTATCAGGTTCATGCATATTTGCACCTATTAAAATGCGAGCGAGCATTTTATTGGTGCATTCATAAAAAGATGCAATTTTTCACCTTTTGCAACTTAGTTTAAAAGATTACTCCCCTAAAGGTTGATACAAGTGCTTCATTAGGGTGCAAACATTTCTTAGTGTGTGGGACTTAAGTGCCCACGAAAGACGGGGATGAAAAATAAATTAAAGGACACTGAAAAAATCAACCAGGGAAGAATCGACAACTAATTAAAAAAATATATAGCAAATAATTCAGACTTCCATTTGTTCGTTTCTTACGCATTGCCTATTTGATTGCATAGGCCTATATAGCGTACCCAAAGGCGCTTGAAATATTCCGTATTATAGAAAATGTACCAAGAAATCATGAGGTTCACACTTTTAATAGGCTTAATGATTATTTTGTTTGTCTTTTTTTAGATACGCATCCTACATGCCCCATTGATGTCCTGTTTACAGGTCTGAATCCGGGGGGCCACTTCCATTCACGAGTGGATACCATGCGCGACCATGGGGTCTCGAAAAGCACCCTAAACACGTAATTTCCATTTCTGAAAATGCACCCCTTAACAAGTATTGGCGTGTGAAACCCTACCCTTAACAAGTATGGGAAACAAAACGATATTCTTGGCAAATATTCCCTGAAATGAACCCCTAAACAAGTACAGGAATGTTTTGTTGTTACGGGTCCTTCGGTCGTCGCGGCTTTACCTTATTTGGTTTAGTACGACCCCACCTTCTACACCTCGCGCAAATCGGACCCTAAACACGAAGTTTTGGGGCAAAAAGGACATCCTTTATAAAACATTTTAATTTTGTTTTATCATCCCAGCATATTCGACCCTAAACACGTAATTTTCCTAGCGAAATAGATACCCTTTTTTCATTATTTTTGTGTTTTGGACACCCTTATCACGTTACGTACGTAACGTGCCCTATCGTGAAAAAGACATCCTTTTTACGTGTTTTTTTGGTCGCGCATGGTATCCACTCGCCAATGTAAGTGCCCCCCCCCCCCAGGTCTGAATATTAATGATAAAAAAATCTTACTCTTCGCGCTCAATAAAATGTGACTGAGATACGTTGATCTTACACTCTACCAGGGGGGGGAGGGTCACGCATGTGTACAGATATATTTGAGTGCCCCCTCCCCCCGGCTTAAACAAGATTTATGCATATCCTGGTCGGTATGCAAATGAGGAGACTGACTATTTCTCTTTTATGTATGTGAAATGTTCATATTTTCTCCACATTGCCAAGTGAAACATAAATTAATTCCTCCCTGACAATGATGGATTCCGGGTTGGGGAATTGGCATTGTCAATGGTTCTGTCAAGTTGGGCTTTATTGTCAAATGAAAATCTGTAAAAAAAAAAAATTAAAAGAAAAAACTATTGTATAACTTAAACAATAAAAAAGGAAACATTAAAATGTCATAACTTTCATTTTTTACATCCAATTTTGATGAAATTTTCAGCTTTGTGCCTTTTCCCCTATTCATTCAAATCAACATTTATCTTCGGTGAAATTGACCATTTAGGAGGAAAACCTAGAACTACATATCTACTTTCGGAAACACTTCCAAGAAGTACTTGTTTTGCATACATGTTCCCTGGCCTGTTGTCATCAGTCTTTTATCGATTATTATTAAAATATTTCCAGAAATTAAAATATTTCCCAGATTTTGAAGGAGAAAGAATTTTAAAAATAAACCTTTTATTATAGGAGGGATTTTAATATGATGAGGAATGTACTTTTAGATTACAAAGGAAGTAGCATTAATAAAAGACAATCTAGGCTTAGTATTGATTTTGAAAGTTTTTTGGATAATCATAAGGCAATGGCGATTTAGAAATATCGATAAGATGCAGTATACTTATCATCAACAAAATCCTTACATGCAGAGCAGATTAGATTATTGGGTGATATCAGACATTTTTGTTGAAAAAGTATCAAAATGTGAAATAATACCGGCTCTGTCGCCTGATCATTCTGCAATAGAATTAAATGTTAATTTTGCCGTTACTCATCCTGTTATAAAGACAGGATACTGGAAATTCAACAATAGCCTATGTTACGATGAAGAATATGTTAAAGGAATGAAAGAGGAAATAACTCGTCTAAAACTTCGGTTGTCTGAAGAAATTATGGATAATAGAATACTGTGGGATTATGTTAAGATGGAAATTCGAAATTTTACAAGAAAATATTCTAAGAAAAAAGCTAAAGAAAGAAAAGAGAAGGTTGATAAGTTAGAAAAGGAAATTATGAAATTGGAAGAGGAGGTTCAATTACAGCAAACACCATCGAACACAAATGATATTTTGATTGATCTTTTGGCAAGAAAAAGAAGTGAGCTAAAAACAATTTATGCGTACTTAAATGACGGTATAAAAATCAGATCTCGAGCCCCATGGTTTGAAAGTGGAGAACGAGAAACTGCATATTTTAAACAACTGGTAGATTATAATGGTCGGAAGGGTTTTATTAAAGAACTTAAAGTTAATGGAAATGTAATTAAGGACGAAACTAGTATTTTAAAAGAAATCAAAGAATTTTATTCTTCTTTATATTCTAAAGGAGAGGTACTAACCTGGTGATTATTTTTTTCCTAGTAACTTACCAAAATTAAGCGAAAACCAAAAGAATCATTTCGAAGTGAAAATAAACCAGGGGGGTTGTATTGAAATTTTAAAAGAAATGCAACTAAATAAATCACCAGGAAATGACGGTTTAAATGTCGAGTTTTATATTACATTTTGGCAGGTAATAGGTGACCTAGTCTTAAATGCTTTTAATGATGCTATGAAATATAAAGAATTGTCACCGTCACAAAAACAAGCAATAATTACAATTATACATAAGGAAGGTAAAGATCCGATGTTTATTAGCAATTATAGACCAATTTCCTTGCTGAATGTTGATTATAAAATCCTAACCAAAATACTTTCGAAAAGAATTAAGACCATTTTGGATAATATTGTGTCTGGCGACCAAGTAGGTTACTTAAATAATAGGAATATTGGCGATGCTGTAAGAATAATAAACGATATGATTTTTCATACATCAAATTTTAATAAACCAGGATACTTAGTTGCAATCGATTTTGAAAAGGCGTTCGACTCAATTTCACATTCCTTCCTCCAAAGGGTGCTTAAATCGTTTGGTTTTGGGCCGATTTTTAGTAAATGGGTTAACGTTCTTTACACCAACTCGCTGAGTTGTGTCTTTAATGGGGGGAAATCGACCGGTTATTTTGCAATCGAGAGGGGGCTAAGACAAGGGGATCCCCTCCCCTTACCTTTTTATACTTTGTATAGAATGTTTAACGCACTGTATTCGTAATGATAATCAAGTAAAGGGTATATTCGATTTGGTGAAACGGAAATTAAACAAATACTCTATGCTGATGATATGACTATATTCGTAGAAGACTTGGATTCAGTATATAGATTAGAATTAATTCTTGAAAAATTTAGGAAGACATCTGGACTTAGGATGAACAAAAATAAAACGTTTATTTTGCCTCTAGGACCCTCTGTTAGCCTTACTCACCCTTTCCCTTTTGGGAGACAAGTTGATATGGTTAAAATTCTAGGTATTGTCTTTTCATTAAATCCTGACGTTGCTGAAGAAATGAATTATAAAGAAATATTAAGCAAAATTAAAAAGTTATTAAATTGATGAAAACAAAGAGATCTAACTTTGTTTGGAAAGATTCATCTGCTTAAAACTTATGCATTTTCTAAATTGATTTATGTAAGTTCTTTAACGCCTATGCCGGAATGGGCTTTTAAAGAAATTGAAGAAATTTGTTTCGACTTTTTATGGCGAGGAAAAGATAAAATTAAAAGAAACACATTGTATCTGGGATATAAACAAGGGGGAATAAAAATGCTTAATTTCAAACTCTTTGTAATGGTACAGAGAGTGATGTGGGTCAAAAGATTGGTAAACGGTGATCAGAAAGTGAAATGGAAAAAATATTTCAAATTTCTGCTAAGACCATTAGGTGGTAATTTAATATTTTACTGTAATTTTACACCTGACATGATCAATATAAAAATTCCAAAGTACTACCGGAAATGTTAAGTATTTGGTTTGATATAACTGTGTTCATCAAAAAGGACATAAGTAATAAAAGAAATGAAATTTTTTTCAATAACAGGTATATTAAAAATGCAGGAAAAGCGTATTTTCATGAAAATATTTCTTAAAAAAACACATACAAATTACACCATATTGTAAATGAACATGGTGATCTATGGGTTTAAATGACGACGGAATAGTAACAATTAATGAAATATTTGCACATGTTCCTGTGGAATGGAAAGACGAATTAAAAAATAATACCTTAGTTGATGGTTTGAAGATTGAATTTATTTTCTCTAAAAATGTTTTCCAGTTTGAGTCAGTTTGTTCAAAACAGCTGTATAGATCCTGTATAAGCAAAATTGCCGACACTCCTGTCAGTTTTTACAATCTCGAATCATCATATAACATGTCTGAAAAAGAAATCGAGAAAGTATTTTATCGTCCAAGATTTTGCACATTAGATAATAAGCTAAGAGAGTTTCAATATAAATTATTATACAATATTGTCTTTGTTAACCACCATTTATATAGGTTTCGATTTACATCGAGTAATGAATGTTCTTTTTGCGGTAAAGATGAAGAAACTTATAGACATATTTTTTATGAATGTGAAATGGTTAAAGTATTATGGAGATTGTGTAGCAATATATTAAAATTTCCGATTCTTAAAAGCTTACAGTGGAAGGATATCCATGTTGGATTAGACGAGACATCAGAAAATAGACAATTATTAAATCATATCATTTTACTTATCAAATTTTTAATATATCACGGGAGGGGGAATCATAAACTACCAACTGCCGAAGAGATTCAAGTAAGCTTTTTAAAAGTAAAGAAGAAGAAAAGAAAATTGCTATAGAGAGAAAAACATTAACACAGCATTATAAAAAGTGGGAACACCTAAAAAACAATTAAGAAGGATGAGAGAGGGATGGTTTTGCCCGGTTTCCACACGTGCGGGGTTGGCTGGTCTGTCTGTCACTGTAGACTGTCCTCTTTTTATTACTTTGCTTGTTACTTCTTTCCTTTCTTTCTTTTTTTCTCTTTTTTCTCTTTATTTTCCTTCCTTCTGCTTTTCTTAATTTGTTTTTGTATTTTTTTTGTTGTACTGTCTAATTGTTTTATGTCTCTTCTGTGTGGGGGGGGGGGGGTGCACTCGAACCCTTTTCCATTTTTTTTTTTTTGTAAATTTCATTCAGTTTAATCAATGTTGAGTAATAAATTTTCTACATAACTATTGTATGATTTTGTGAATTTATATTGGTTATAAATGGTTAATTTTTGTTATTGAATTTATCCATTGTATATGATTATGTTAATACCATGAGTATTTGTACGATGATTTGTATTGAACTGAATGATTAATAAATACTATTACAAAACAAAAAAAATACCGCCGATCCCGAATTTGTCATCTCATCCTTAGTCGCTAAAACATTGTTCTCTGTGGAAAGAATTAGAAATCAAGAGGTAGAAACACTTTACCTGGGGCCCGTTTCTCAACACCGTCATAAGTCTAACTTCTTGACTAAATCGGAGATAGTGAGCTACTTGTCCGCTAACCGTTTCACGAAGCCCTCTTTACCAAGATCGGGTACAACAACCTCACTAAATATTTATGACACCTCCGAACCTGTCCTAACTTCTTTCTTAATGACGTAGTGGCATCACGTGGGTAGACTATGACATGCAAAAGTGCTTAGAAATTTTAAAATTATAATCTTACGTAATCAATCATAGAGGTTGAAATTACATCACAAAACAAGTGGGATAATGCATTCAATGATAATTGTAATACAAATAAACTAGAAAAACTGTTGTTAAACGCCACAAAACCATTCATTTTGAAATAGTAAAATGATTTAATCGATAAAGATTCTACCACGTCAGGCCATCCATAACTGAACTCGTATTTGTTGTTTTCAGACCCCTATGTGAATGGATTATGAAAGCATAATACAAAAAGTATGGCAAAGAAAAAAAATAGTTCTGCTAAGAACATGGGTGAAACCATGCACACTAAGAAATGGGGGATCAAATTTGAACCCGGGGGGGGGGTGTTTCATCAATAAATTCGTCTGACAAGTTGTCAGATCTGACAACTTTCTTGGATTCTGATTGGTTAAGAAGCATTGTTACTATAGGACTTGTCGGATAAAACGTCCGACAAGTCTTTTCATGAAACGCTCCTCGGGTTGGTACAATAGCTGCACTCAAAGGGTGCTAATGAGTGTAATTATGTTCATTTGAGGGTGTATTTAGCTATGTTAGGGTGCGAAATCGAACAATGTAATAAACGTTCAAAGTTGAACCCTTTTTAATGTCAATTACAACGCACCTTATCAGGTTCATGCATATTTGCACCTATTAAAATGCGAGCGAGCATTTTATTGGTGCATTCATAAAAAGATGCAATTTTTCACCTTTTGCAACTTAGGTTGCAAGATTACACCCCTAAGGTTGATACAAGTGCTTCATTAGGGTTCAAACATTTCTTAGTGTGTGGGACTTAAGTGCCCACGAAAGACGGGGATGAGAAATAAATTAAAGAACACTGAAAAAATCAACCAGGGGAGAATCGACAACTAATTAAAAAAATATATAGCAAATAATTCAGATTTCCATTTGTTCGTTTCTTACGCATTGCCTATTTGATTGCATAGGCCTATAGCGTACCCAAAGGCGCTTGAAATATTCCGTATTATAGAAAATGTACCAAGAAATCATGAGGTTCACACTTTTAATAGGCTTAATGATTATTTTGTTTGTCTTTTTTTAGATACGCATCCTACATGCCCCATTGATGTCCTGTTTACAGGTCTGAATCCCGGGGGGCCACTTCCATTCACGAGTGGATACCATGCGCGACCATGGGGTCTCGAAAAGCACCCTAAACACGTAATTTCCATTTTCTGAAAATGCACCCCTTAACAAGTATTGGCGTGTGAAACCCTACCCTTAACAAGTATGGGAAACAAAACGATACTCTTGGCAAATATTCCCTGAAATGAACCCCTAAACAAGTACAGGAATGTTTTGTTGTTACGGGTCCTTCGGTCGTCGCGGCTTTACCTTATTTGGTTTAGTACGACCCCACCTTCTACACCTCGCGCAAATCGGACCCTAAACACGAAGTTTTGGGGCAAAAAGGACATCCTTTATAAAACATTTTAATTTTGTTTTATCATCCCAGCATATTCGACCCTAAACACGTAATTTTCCTAGCGAAATAGATACCCTTTTTTCATTATTTTTGTGTTTTGGACACCCTTATCACGTTACGTACGTAACGTGCCCTATCGTGAAAAAGACATCCTTTTTACGTGTTTTTTTGGTCGCGCATGGTATCCACTCGCCAATGTAAGTGCCCCCCCCCCCCCGGGTCTGAATATTAATGATAAAAAAATCTTACTCTTCGCGCTCAATAAAATGTGACTGAGATACGTTGATCTTACACTCTACCAGGGGGGGGAGGGTCACGCATGTGTACAGATATATTTGAGTGCCCCTCCCCCGGGCTTAAACAAGATTTATGCATATCCTGGTCGGTATGCAAATGAGGAGACTGACTATTTCTCTTTTATGTATGTGAAATGTTCATATTTTCTCCACATTGCCAAGTGAAACATAAATTAATTCCTCCCTGACAATGATGGATTCCGGGTTGGGGAATTGGCATTGTCAATGGTTCTGTCAAGTTGGGCTTTATTGTCAAATGAAAATCTGTAAAAAAAAAAAATTAAAAGAAAAAACTATTGTATAACTTAAACAATAAAAAAGGAAACATTAAAATGTCATAACTTTCATTTTTTACATCCAATTTTGATGAAATTTTCAGCTTTGTGCCTTTTCCCCTATTCATTCAAATCAACATTTATCTTCGGTGAAATTGACCATTTAGGAGGAAAACCTAGAACTACATATCTACTTTCGGAAACACTTCCAAGAAGTACTTGTTTTGCATACATGTTCCCTGGCCTGTTGTCATCAGTCTTTTATCGATTATTATTAAAATATTTCCCAGAAAATAAAATATTTCCCAGATTTTGAAGGAGAAAGAATTTAAAAATAAACCTTTTATTATAGGAGGGGATTTTAATATGATGAGGAATGTACTTTTAGATTACAAAGGAAGTAGCATTAATAAAAGACAATCTAGGCTTAGTATTGATTTTGAAAGTTTTTTGGATAATCATAAGGCAAATGTGGCGATTTAGAAATATCGATAAGATGCAGTATACTTATCATCAACAAAATCCTTACATGCAGAGCAGATTAGATTATTGGGTGATATCAGACATTTTTGTTGAAAAAGTATCAAAATGTGAAATAATACCGGCTCTGTCGCCTGATCATTCTGCAATAGAATTAAATGTTAATTTTGCCGTTACTCATCCTGTTATAAAGACAGGATACTGGAAATTCAACAATAGCCTATGTTACGATGAAGAATATGTTAAAGGAATGAAAGAGGAAATAACTCGTCTAAAACTTCGGTTGTCTGAAGAAATTATGGATAATAGAATACTGTGGGATTATGTTAAGATGGAAATTCGAAATTTTACAAGAAAATATTCTAAGAAAAAAGCTAAAGAAAGAAAAGAGAAGGTTGATAAGTTAGAAAAGGAAATTATGAAATTGGAAGAGGAGGTTCAATTACAGCAAACACCATCGAACACAAATGATATTTTGATTGATCTTTTGGCAAGAAAAAGAAGTGAGCTAAAAACAATTTATGCGTACTTAAATGACGGTATAAAAATCAGATCTCGAGCCCCATGGTTTGAAAGTGGAGAACGAGAAACTGCATATTTTAAACAACTGGTAGATTATAATTGGTCGGAAGGGTTTTATTAAAGAACTTAAAGTTAATGGAAATGTAATTAAGGACGAAACTAGTATTTTAAAAGAAATCAAAGAATTTTATTCTTCTTTATATTCTAAAGGAGAGGTACTAACCTGGTGATTATTTTTTCCTAGTAACTTACCAAAATTAAGCGAAAACCAAAAGAATCATTTCGAAGTGAAAATAAACCAGGGGGGTTGTATTGAAATTTTAAAAGAAATGCAACTAAATAAATCACCAGGAAATGACGGTTTAAATGTCGAGTTTTATATTACATTTTGGCAGGTAATAGGTGACCTAGTCTTAAATGCTTTTAATGATGCTATGAAATATAAAGAATTGTCACCGTCACAAAAACAAGCAATAATTACAATTATACATAAGGAAGGTAAAGATCCGATGTTTATTAGCAATTATAGACCAATTTCCTTGCTGAATGTTGATTATAAAATCCTAACCAAAATACTTTCGAAAAGAATTAAGACCATTTTGGATAATATTGTGTCTGGCGACCAAGTAGGTTACTTAAATAATAGGAATATTGGCGATGCTGTAAGAATAATAAACGATATGATTTTTCATACATCAAATTTTAATAAACCAGGATACTTAGTTGCAATCGATTTTGAAAAGGCGTTCGACTCAATTTCACATTCCTTCCTCCAAAGGGTGCTTAAATCGTTTGGTTTTGGGCCGATTTTTAGTAAATGGGTTAACGTTCTTTACACCAACTCGCTGAGTTGTGTCTTTAATGGGGGGAAATCGACCGGTTATTTTGCAATCGAGAGGGGGCTAAGACAAGGGGATCCCTCTCCCCTTACCTTTTTATACTTTGTATAGAATGTTTAACGCACTGTATTCGTAATGATAATCAAGTAAAGGGTATATTCGATTTGGTGAAACGGAAATTAAACAAATACTCTATGCTGATGATATGACTATATTCGTAGAAGACTTGGATTCAGTATATAGATTAGAATTAATTCTTGAAAAATTTAGGAAGACATCTGGACTTAGGATGAACAAAAATAAAACGTTTATTTTGCCTCTAGGACCCTCTGTTAGCCTTACTCACCCTTTCCCTTTTGGGAGACAAGTTGATATGGTTAAAATTCTAGGTATTGTCTTTTCATTAAATCCTGACGTTGCTGAAGAAATGAATTATAAAGAAATATTAAGCAAAATTAAAAAGTTATTAAATTGATGAAAACAAAGAGATCTAACTTTGTTTGGAAAGATTCATCTGCTTAAAACTTATGCATTTTCTAAATTGATTTATGTAAGTTCTTTAACGCCTATGCCGGAATGGGCTTTTAAAGAAATTGAAGAAATTTGTTTCGACTTTTTATGGCGAGGAAAAGATAAAATTAAAAGAAACACATTGTATCTGGGATATAAACAAGGGGGAATAAAAATGCTTAATTTCAAACTCTTTGTAATGGTACAGAGAGTGATGTGGGTCAAAAGATTGGTAAACGGTGATCAGAAAGTGAAATGGAAAAAATATTTCAAATTTCTGCTAAGACCATTAGGTGGTAATTTAATATTTTACTGTAATTTTACACCTGACATGATCAATATAAAAATTCCAAAGTACTACCGGGAAATGTTAAGTATTTGGTTTGATATAACTGTGTTCATCAAAAAGGACATAAGTAATAAAAGAAATGAAATTTTTTTCAATAACAGGTATATTAAAAATGCAGGAAAAGCGTATTTTCATGAAAATATTTCTTAAAAAACACATACAAATTACACCATATTGTAAATGAACATGGTGATCTATGGGTTTAAATGACGACGAAATAGTAACAATTAATGAAATATTTGCACATGTTCCTGTGGAATGGAAAGACGAATTAAAAAATAATACCTTAGTTGATGGTTTGAAGATTGAATTTATTTTCTCTAAAAATGTTTTCCAGTTTGAGTCAGTTTGTTCAAAACAGCTGTATAGATCCTGTATAAGCAAAATTGCCGACACTCCTGTCAGTTTTTACAATCTCGAATCATCATATAACATGTCTGAAAAAGAAATCGAGAAAGTATTTTATCGTCCAAGATTTTGCACATTAGATAATAAGCTAAGAGAGTTTCAATATAAATTATTATACAATATTGTCTTTGTTAACCACCATTTATATAGGTTTCGATTTACATCGAGTAATGAATGTTCTTTTTGCGGTAAAGATGAAGAAACTTATAGACATATTTTTTATGAATGTGAAATGGTTAAAGTATTATGGAGATTGTGTAGCAATATATTAAAATTTCCGATTCTTAAAAGCTTACAGTGGAAGGATATCCATGTTGGATTAGACGAGACATCAGAAAATAGACAATTATTAAATCATATCATTTTACTTATCAAATTTTTAATATATCACGGGAGGGGGGATCATAAACTACCAACTGCCGAAGAGATTCAAGTAAGCTTTTTAAAAGTAAAGAAGAAGAAAAGAAAATTGCTATAGAGAGAAAAACATTAACACAGCATTATAAAAAGTGGGAACACCTAAAAAACAATTAAGAAGGATGAGAGAGGGATGGTTTTGCCCGGTTTCCACACGTGCGGGGTTGGCTGGTCTGTCTGTCACTGTAGACTGTCCTCTTTTTATTACTTTGCTTGTTACTTCTTTCCTTTCTTTCTTTTTTTCTCTTTTTTCTCTTTATTTTCCTTCCTTCTGCTTTTCTTAATTTGTTTTTGTATTTTTTTTGTTGTACTGTCTAATTGTTTTATGTCTCTTCTGTGTGGGGGGGGGGGGGGTGCACTCGAACCCTTTTCCATTTTTTTTTTTTTGTAAATTTCATTCAGTTTAATCAATGTTGAGTAATAAATTTTCTACATAACTATTGTATGATTTTGTGAATTTATATTGGTTATAAATGGTTAATTTTTGTTATTGAATTTATCCATTGTATATGATTATGTTAATACCATAAGTATTTGTACGATGATTTGTATTGAACTGAATGATTAATAAATACTATTACAAAACAAAAAAAATACCGCCGATCCCGAATTTGTCATCTCATCCTTAGTCGCTAAAACATTGTTCTCTGTGGAAAGAATTAGAAATCAAGAGGTAGAAACACTTTACCTGGGGCCCGTTTCTCAACACCGTCATAAGTCTAACTTCTTGACTAAATCGGAGATAGTGAGCTACTTGTCCGCTAACCGTTTCACGAAGCCCTCTTTACCAAGATCGGGTACAACAACCTCACTAAATATTTATGACACCTCCGAACCTGTCCTAACTTCTTTCTTAATGACGTAGTGGCATCACGTGGGTAGACTATGACATGCAAAAGTGCTTAGAAATTTTAAAATTATAATCTTACGTAATCAATCATAGAGGTTGAAATTACATCACAAAACAAGTGGGATAATGCATTCAATGATAATTGTAATACAAATAAACTAGAAAAACTGTTGTTAAACGCCACAAAACCATTCATTTTGAAATAGTAAAATGATTTAATCGATAAAGATTCTACCACGTCAGGCCATCCATAACTGAACTCGTATTTGTTGTTTTCAGACCCCTATTAACAGTTGGATAAATTCTATCTCTAATTTATGCATATAATTTGTCAAATATCGTATGTTTCGGTATCAATAATTAAAAATGTTTCGTTAAATTATATTTTGATGACGTTTAGAATCATAAAAGACCGTATAATTATCATCATTTTACAAAGAAAAAACCATTATGGTTTACTTTCGTAAACTATTGAAATTGGATATCCCGGGGGTACCCATCTCAACGTCCACAAGTGATTTTTTAGTCATGAAATGAATTATTCATAATTTAATTTTCTCTGCAATTGAATGCTCCAGTCTTCATGGTCTCGGTATGTATGATGCATAATTCACGTGTGCTATTATTTTGAAAAGATTTATTTCCCAATTTATCACAATATTTGCAATTTTGTCATAATTTTTAATTTTGAAAATTATGATATTTTGTGACCAAGGCTACGTCTCGTCTGCTCTTTTTACCGATAGTATCGATATCAAGGTATTCTAGTTAGGAAGCCTTTCGAGAAACAGGTTTAGTAAGATTGGAACTAACTCCGTGGTTGGTGGATAAAGATATGACTGACTTGTCCATGTGTTGAGAAACGGGCCCCAGGTGGGCGGTGATCGAGTGAAGAGACTTCATCGTCATGTGAGACAATGTCAGTTCAAGTAAGGAGGCACATTGCGCGTGCGCATTTACAATGACATTTAAAGATGGCGACGTCCACAGCACATGTGAGCTCAACACTCTTTATAAGAAACTTGCCATATTCGGCTACGACTAAAGATTTGGAGTCACTATTCGGAGAAATTGGTCCTCTTAAGCAAAAGTTTGTCGGGCTTGAGTCGAGACTTGACGAGTGAGTGCAGGAGCGGAGCCGGGCCGCGCCGCCGGTAGGCCGGCGAAGCGCTAAGGCAAGCGTGTGCGCGGCACTTGCTCACTCACTGCAACCTAACCCAGGCCAGAGGGCTCCGGCCGCGTAGACCAAAAGCTTCAGTCTCTGTATTTTGGTTGTTCCGCTGAACTGCGTTGGCTCACTCACCAATACATAGACTGAAAAGCTTGGAGGCCCGTACGTACAGACAACGTATTTTAGCAGTAACGTTAGATTTAACAGCGGAAACCCGATTTTCCGATCGTTTTTTTTGTACATAAAAATAAAATGTCATATTATGAAAAATAAATCACGTCCATATTTACGAAAAAATGTTTAAAATTCAGAAATATCGTACCTTAGACCTCAGTTACCGCTAATTCTCTTGAAATGATGATCGAAACATCGTCATCTTCGATCCTTTCGTTGGTTAACGTAAGTTGCCATCTTGGATGACGTCATCATCATTACAGACGTATTTACCAGTCGCTACCTATCGCGATTTGTGCCGCTGCTTTGCGCTTGGACATATGATGTGCTGTGCGTTCGGAACTTGTCGCTCGCATTGATTGGCCAAGATATCGAAAATTTAATCGGAAAGCCTTGATACAAGCACAACTCCTTGACGGCTGCCATATTTTCCTCTCCGGCAGAAAGTCAAAAAATAAGGAATAACCCGGGGAATAACTCATCGGTAACGTATATTTTCGAAATAATAAATAATGTATATAGTATCAATAGAAAGATTAGAGTCTAACGAAATTAGTGGACCTTCGTCCAAGATAATATAATGTCATTTAGAATCTAAAAGAAGTAAAAAATCTGGACAAAACCGTCCGCCGAATTGTCGGACCAGATTACACATGAAGGCTCGTACTGACACATTGCCGTCGGTAAATGGGGATTACAGTAAAATGTCAGAAATTGTTGAATAAATCCCCAGAAACGACGGTTATTCCTGTCTACCGGCCGCGTAGCGGTCGGGAGCCCAGAATCGTACGTGCATTTGTCTATGGCTCACGGAGAAGCGTGAAGTATGGTCAAAATAATTCTCTGAATATAAACTTCTAACAAAAATCAAGCACTTACGACGATTATATGGATGAAGGTCTAAGACTCTAACGAGTGGCGGTTTCCCGACATCAAGGCACAGACTGGAACATTAAAAAAACGAAGAAGTTCTGTCGCAGTAGCTCCCCTTCTTTCAAAATTCAAAGCAAAATGGCCGATCGAGACCAGTACTGAGGCTAATAAATATCACAAATCATAAAGTATTTGTTTCAGTCGATCAATATAATTTAAATTCATGTTTATGATATTTATCGAGTGAAACAAATGTCTTACAATTTTTTATTCTTTTTTGCTTGTCAAATTTTCTGGTGGAAAATCCTTGATCCACCCCTCATCCCACCTACATGTACATTTGGGGAGAGATTTCCATCCATGCTCATTAGTAATCTATCTTTATCTACTCTTCGAAATGGGAACCAGCTCTGGAAAATTCTCAAGAAGTAAAAATGCTGGTTCCTGTTTAGTGTTTTCACGAGTAAATGAATACATTGTACTAGAGAAATTTATTTCATCAGAATCATCACTGACGAAATAAATCTCAGTAATCTGTCTTTATCTTCTCTTCAAAATTGGAACAAAATGGGAATTTTCCATGCAGATTCCCATACTCGCTGAAATGGGAACTAGCGTGTACAACTCTATGGGGAGTTTTCCACTCTGGTTCCGAGCACTCATTCAATGAACAAGGTTATGATATAACCTTGTTCTCAGTTATATCTCCATGTGTGGCAAAATAAGGGTGCCAATGTTTGGATTATTTTCTCTTATTATTTGGGGCAAATGCCTGGTTTTTTTTTACACTGACAGTTTCCATTACACCTATTTTATTCATATAACTCGGCTCTTATTTAAATTTGACACTTTGAATAATTTTTTTCTTAATTAAAAATAGAGATCAAAAAATGAAAAATTTCTTGCCATATTTAACCAATAGAGGGCGTACACAAAAATATGCCCAAAATTCAAGTGTTTGAGCGCTCTGGTGAATACAAAAATTATTCCCAAGTTACTAATGTAAAATGCATGTAAATTGCAACTGTATGGAAATTAGTAATTTTGGTCACAAAAGTGATATTTTAATGATTTTTTTAAGGTGTGTGCTCTGTACAACATTGGCATACCATAGTCGTACATGTACCTGAAGTTTCCCCACAGGCAGGGTGGTAGCAGTGAACAAGTGGTTCCAAGTAGATTCTCATAGTTCACTCTACTCTATGGGGAGTTTTCCACTGCGCAAACAATGAATTTAAACATACATATACTTATAAAATACCGACAAGCTGAAGTAAGGTTGTGAAACTTTGTAATAAGAGATCAGTGATGACAGTCTGTTGTGATTCTCCCAAAATTGAGCGAATAATGCAGCGCTATACCTTGCATTTATTGAATTGATAAAGAAAAAATTATATATAAGATTTACCACTAATTAATTTAGTGCAAATATTCTCATGCGAAGCCACTTTCCAGCCTGGGCTTAAGCAATTTTGCTCGCTTTTTATGTGCTTTTTGTATAGAAATATAATCAAAAAGTTAAAAATGGATAGCCGCTCACCGGAAAGAGCCCTGGTGAGTATCGGAATGAGTTTCAACGAATATTCCTGTTTTTATATGAAGCGATATTAACTGACTACTCAAGAACCCATTGTGCAATAACATTTGTAGTGCGAGGTTAGTATACATACAGTTGGCAGCAAAATTATTCAACCTCCTCACAAGTCTGACATTCTGGTGAATTGAATGATGTTGCAATTGCAGATTGTTACTAAATCATTTAAGTAGTCGAAAGATAAAGTACAATTGAATACCAGAGAAAAATATCCAGATTTACATGTAATTCCTAGTCTATTCTTAATTGCTGCTTTCACATAGAAATTAGCCCCCCCCCCCCCTTATTCTTTTAGGCATCGAAATAGCCCAGTCTATATAGGGTTAAGCAAGGCTCCACATTAACTTTTTTTGGTGGTGGCCCGTTCAGGCCACCAAAACCTTCAAATAATTTTTTTGGTGGCCCACTAATAAAGTTTGGTGGCCCGAAAAATATAGAGAAAAACATTAATTAAAAATGAATAAAACAAACTGAAATATTCTGCAATCACTAACACGTACCACTATTCTTTGCACATCTTGTATATAAATCGTGCTTGCTGTTATTTTACTTTGCATAAAACAAAAGAAAAAATGAAGAAAGAAAAAAAACAAAGAACAGGTCATAAAAAAAATTTTGAGAAAAACAAAAGAAAATTTAAGAAAAATAAATAAAACAAAATTATCAAAAAATGGGGAAAATTATTATTATTCAGTAGAAACATGTTCTTTAATCAGGTATTTTCAATGGGAAGGGGTATAAATGGTTTAATCACTGAAAAAAATGAAAGAAAAAAATAAAATGGCAAAAGTTATCTGGAAAAAACAGTGAGACAATTCCTTCCCTATATTTGACAAAATGATGGAAAAAAAAAATCACATGTCATATCAATGAAATGCCTTCCCAAAGTATTTACTTCCTTAAGAGTGGTTTAAGAAGTCATTTGTAAACAAGAAAGAAAGAGCGGCCTACTTATTTTTGGCTCAAAGAGACACAGCTTCGAAATAAACCAAATATCAACATACATACAAATGCACATATGGGACTGTGATGTACTCACCTATGTGTATTAATGCATTTGGAAATCGGTCTTTTTGAGTCAAAAGAGAGGTCATAATTCCTCCTTTTAATGCTTGCAATTAATCAGGTTTCAGTAATATGGACTGTAGAAGGGCATTTCATTGGTGTAAAATGTGACTTTGACGTAGATTTCCAAAGTTCTGGGGAAGATTTCTTAGCAGTAACATTTCGTATCGCAGCTCCCTGGGTCTGAATAGTCTGCTCGTGCACAGCTAGCTGCATTGGTTTCATGCATGCAAAGCTCAGCCAGACAGCCGGCGCGGCCGGCTGAATAATAGTTACTGTATGCTAGCGGTAGGCCTACATACTGTCATGACTATGCACTCTTTGTGTGTGTGTATTTGTGTGTAGATTAACAAAAAAGGCACATGACGAATTGGCTTGCAATTTTAACTGTAGAAGGTTGATAAATGCATGCAAAATCGGGAGAAAAATTGCGCTACTTTGAAAATTATTGGTTGCCCGATTCGGGCCACCAAAACTTAACATTTTTTCAATAATGGTTGCCCGAGATGAATTTTTGGTGGCCCCGGGCCACCGGGCCACCGCTAATGTCGAGCCTTGGGTTAAGTAATATTGCAAGTTTTAGACCAATCACAAATTACACTGTAGCAAGAAAAAAATCAGTGGTCACCGTATTGTTTTAGAAAACAGTTGGATCAATCAATCTTCTAAACATTTGAAACTCAGAATTAATCAATTTATCCAAATAATCCCTCACATACAGCACTTCACACATTTGAACGACGTCTCTAAGCGCTTCACAGATATATTATTAACCCGGTCCTCGAATCCTTACATGCCTGCATACAATGTACATGTATGCACCTTCTCCACTCCCTGGGGAGCATTCCAACAAGAATTCCAAGACTCAATTTCTAGGCATACTACATAGGCTTTCGCATCCTACCGGGTACCCATTTAACACCTTGGTGGAGAGTGGCATATTATCGATTGACGCCTTGCCAAAGGACACTCGGCGATGGTGGGATTCGAACACACGACCCTCTGATTACAAGGTGAGAGTCAGAACCACCTCACCATGACGCTTCCAAATAATAATGTGTATCTTTTAGAACCGCGTGAGGTACCACTAGGCTGATGTACATGTACAGTGTATGAAGTTTTTGACGGTTAGTAATATTTTACATAAAGCTCATTGGTCCTGCCAACCTGTTTTTATTTAAGTTTTTAATTCCTGAATAAATTTGACATTTCTTTTTTCGTTTCAGGAGTAAAGGACAAGTGCAGAGGGTTTGGATATGTCACTTTTGCGTTGAGGCAAGTATTATGTCATGATACAATCTGGGGGGGGGGGATTTGGATTCGGAAATGGTGATGGTGTGTACATATAGCCCCAACATCTGAAGGGTCTGTGAAGGACAAGTCCATACCTACTTTAAATTTATTTGAATAAAAAGAGAAAATCTATCTAACAAGCACAACACTGAAAATTTCATCAACATTGGATGTAAAATAAGGAAGTTATGACATTTTAAAGTTCACAAAACAGTTGCACATCCTGGACTCCGTAACACAAAGGTTTGCGATTAATCGCAAATATGCAAGAAGCGCACTGATTGGTCAGTTCATTTAGCGATTGATCGCTAATCTTTGTGTTACGGAGCCCAGGTTGGTATGCGAAGAGGGGACTCATGGCATCATTCACTCATTATTTCTTTTGTATTTTATTATATGAAATATATTCTTATTTTCTCCATATTGTCATATGAAGCAACGATTTATTCCTCCTTGAACATTTGGAAGTACCATTATTTTAACATTTTATGTTTCAGTCGAGTTGGTCTTCTGGTCAAATTTGTAAAAAAAAAATCAAATATTGTATGAAGTCACACAATGAAAAACAAGAGAAAAAGAAGTGAGCGAGGGACATCATCAAATCTCTGATTTGCATATCACTGAGTTGTGCATGCATGTATAACTGTGTTGTGAAAATAAGCAAACTTTTAACTGGCATTTTATAACTTATTTTACATCTGATTTTGATGAAATTTTCAGCGTTATACATGTTTGATTTTTCTCTATTGATTCAAATCCACATTTTTCTTGGGTAGAATTGACCTTTAAAACTGAATTTGTTATGAGTGAGGGACTTTAGAATAGGGGGGCTTGGGAACTTGAAATTAACATGAAATGGGGGGAAGGTCTTCGAAAACTGACGCCGGAAATGAAGGGCTTGGGAGCGGGCGTTAATGTGTTCTTCAGTGGAAAATGGTGAAATTGGTACCCCTGGGAACTGCTGGCAAGACGTGGAAAAGGGAGGGGAAGGTTCACATACCTGTATTGCCATTATACGTGAGTAATTACTCAATTAGTAAATCGTAAGCAAGAGGTGGTGTCACAAAGTTCATTGAAGGTTGACCACCCATGATGTATAATTTATCTGTGGGACTGTGTTCCCCCCCCAAAAAAAAAAATAGATTGTTACTTTATCCACCATGGTCATGATGTACACTGTATTATCACCATGTAGCAAGTTGCATTATGGAAAAGAGAACAAAGCTAACCAATCAGGATTCTTCGACCAAACTTTTCAATTTAGATCATTGCTGTTCATTATGATGATATCCTTTCTTTTATGCAGGGATGATGCTGAAAAGGCTGTTAAAGCCACTCATTCTGTGGAAGGAAGAAAACTAAGGGTAGATTATGCCGACAGAAAACCGAAGAAAGGCACTCCAAAACAGAACAAGACAGAGACATCGTCTGCCGGAAAAGGTTTGATATTTATGCTTTATTACTTTTATTTACAGTTGTATCCATTGGTATAATACTAAAGTAGGGAGGATTGGGCTTGCCTGAAATATTATCAGAAATTTTCTATTTTGGCGGAAAATATAATTATAATTTTTCCCAGTATCACAATTTTCAAAGAAATTTCTTTCATATTTTGCTAATTTTGAGTTTACATGTGATAAAGAGTTAGTGTGGTTTTTCAATGGATTGTGGTGTGTACTCAGGGTTACACCAAAACCGAATTCTCACGAGTAACTCAGGATCAGTTCTGCCAGAATATCACTTAATTCGGATGGATTCTGTTCATTCGTATTCACCTCTGATTTGGGGAATTCCCCGAATCAAGACAAATAGGTCCTGAATCAGATCATAATCGCCAAGAATCGAATGCCCAGCATACCCTGAATGTCTCCCAGAATCCAACTGAATTCCATCCAAACACATCCCAAATGAAATTTGTCATGGTCATATACGGGAGTATTTAGGTAGGTACATGTATTTGGCTTGTGAAGAACATTTTAAAACCAGTCGAATCCCTCCAGGAATACTAGTACATGTATTTGAGAATCCCTCCCGAATTGTCTAGCATTTGGGGAGGGAGGACAGAATACTCCTGAACCCTTCAGAATATTTGTATTTGGATGGATTTGCAGCTAATTTGGTTCTGATGTGTATTAACCCAGGAAAAGTCAGTTTTATTCAATAGTACATGTTCTACCTTCTAACAAGGCTCAAAGTGGTTGGTCGATCGGTAACCATCCGATGCTGAAGGTCACTTGTGCAATTTCTTTTTGACCAGTAGACCTCTGAAATAAAGGAACACATTTTGTTTTGTTTGAAACTGTTCCTCTGCAATTCTGCAGCAGAGTACCGGTAGTCCCAAACGGACAAAGCAACAAGGTCGAGCCTATGCACCAGGACTACATGTGTGACATTACAGGCCAATATAATTTCAAGCAAGAAAATTGAGAAATTACGCTTGGAACTTTCATTCTGATTGCTCTACTTGATTGATTGAAAATTGGAATGTACATGTAGTTTGATGTGAAAGTTTTGATATATCAAAACTTCCATATCACATCGAACATGAGGATTTGCATTGTACACGTAGGTCCCCATGATATGTAAATGTAGGCCTTAAATATGATAGTGGCAATTTCTTAAATGTATGTTTGGCTGTATAAAGCATTGATCAACATACAGGCTGGTTATTGATGAATGGATTTTTTATTTTCCATTTTAGATGAAAGTCAACAGTCAACACCGAAACAAGTAGAGGCTGTTGCCATGACAACTGCTAAACACCATATGGAAGGAAAGAAGACCAAAAAGAAGAAGAAAAAGAAAAAGGTTGAAGGGACAGATAGTATCGCAGAGAGAGAGAAGAGAAGGAGTCGACTTATCGTCAGAAATTTACCATTCAAGGTGAGTCAAAACCTATTTGTAATTTTGGGAAATCCCCCTAAAAGTGTATCCTGCTATCCTGATTCATTTCTAGGGAACAAAATGTTCATGTCCTACAATGCAGTATTGATGGGAAAGGAGTGAAATTTAAAAGAAGTGTTTTATTGGATACATTTTGTGAATGAAAATTTATTTTGATCGGGTGCCCAATAAAATTTCTGATTTTTTCTGTAAAATTACTTTTCAGTCTCAGGAGCTCGAGCATATGGTGCTCGTGGGCCACTGAGTTGTTATCGATTGCAATAATTTTGGGGGCGACATTAAGATTTTACGTCGCCCCCGAAAGCATGATTTTTGGTGATTTCGAGGGCAACTTTAGACATTTCTGGGACGAATTCACCCACCGCCCCTGTGTAATTTTTTTGCTGCAACCAAGGGAAATATATTTGAATGCTTTAATGTGTATGAGAAAGCATTCTCATAAGAGCTTTTTAATTCATTCAGTTTATATTACCTCCTTTCCAGTGGTTATTTTTTTAGATTTATAATTCTTTGCTCTCTGAATTGTTATGTATTCTTTGTATTTAAAGGTCAAGTCCACTCCAGAAAATTGTTGATTTGAATCGAAAGAGAAAAATCAAACAAATATAACTCTACAATATCATCGAAATCGGATGTAAAATAAGAAAGTTATGGCATTTTTAACCCTATATCTCCCCAGTCAGACGGCAGGTCCCAAGAAAGTGGCTTCTTTCATCCATGTGATATTCATGACTTGAGTTGTTTTGCATATTTAATGAGCTTGATGCGGACCAAAACACCTCTTTTCATTCGGTCATTGCTGCTCTAATTGTGCATCGAATTTCATAAATTTGGTACCATTGTAAAGAAGAAGAATCATTCTTTTAGGTCATGTGTTTGGATTTATTCAAAGATTTTGTAATATAGGTTAAAATTTTGATCTAAAATATGCTACAAAATAAATATTTTCACCTGACAAAAGCTGCTATTTTCACACTTTATTTATGTTTGAGCCCAAATGATTTTTATATCATGATAAAGCTGAATATGTATGCTTTGAAATGATATAGGTTTCAAAATAAGAATTGGTTTAATCGGGTCAAGATCACACTTTTCATTTGCCAAGTACATAAAGCAGTTTGAAAACAAGAATACTGCACTCTGATTGGTCAAAGAGACCACCCAGTGGCAAATTCCAACGGTTCCAGTGCCTGGGTTCGTGGGAAGGTCACACTTCCCATGTGGTAATCTCCTCAAATACCCCGCGCCTGTTCTGTGAACCTTATCCAGCCAATCAGGACTCTGGATTTCATGCAAGTACAAAATTTCAGAAATCTCGTCTTGTACCTTGGTGGGAAAAGTGTGATCTTGACCCGATTAAAAGGTGCCGCATATCAAAAGTGGCATTGTGAGAAAGTACAGAAGTTCAGCTTTATGGTGATATAGATATCATTGAGGCTCAAAATAAAAAGTTTTGCACAATTTGCAAAAGAAAACAGAGGAAGAAAATTCAGTTTTGAGGCACACTTTCAGGCCAGAAATTTACTTATTTAACAAAATATTGTATACAAAATAAATGACCAATATGAAAGAGTAACTTTTACTCTATCTGATGGTGCAATAATATTTCATTTAACTTGAGATTAAAACAGGTAAATTCTTAGAGAAAGAAAATCTCACGAATCATGAGATTTTGCAAGGAGGAGGATTCAGCCACGAGATGATTTGGATGAATCTGGCCTTTTTGCTCATTAGCATAGGGACCTGCGGTCTGACTGTCCCGGGCTATTTTGATTCTTGTCATTCCGGGGGGGGGGGGCATTATGGCCCCCCCCTTAAGATCTCGGCTGCTGATCGCGCGAGCGACGCAAAAATTGTCACGCTGGTAGTGTGCGATGTAATCTACAAGGCTGTATGGTAAAATTTTCCAACATAATGAAATTTTATTTTATATGAAATAATTATGCTAATATATGCATAAATCATACTTTTTGCTCTAATTCACTAAATAAAGCTCCTAGAATGCTACTTTTGGGTAGAAATATTCTTTGTAGAATTCTTAACAATCGCAATTTAAAAAACTTCGGTTTGGAAATTAATTTCTTATGTATTTTATTGTTTTATGAATTTCTTATGTATTTCTTTGTTTTTTTACTTTGTTTTTTATTGTTTTTTCAATGGAAATTGTTCCAGACTTAATTCTGATCATTAACAAGGCAAAATTAATTAAGTTTAATCAGTGAAAGTAGAAATAATGATACATTTTGAAATTTTGGCTAAATACACAATTTGCATTTGATTTGAACATGAAATCACGTTTAAGAGCAATTTTAGGTCTGACATGCACTTACATAATGTTGCGTAATGTTGTAACCGCGTACCCGGGCATCACAAATTTGGTCTCAAAATTTGCGCGAGACTTGAAAGTAAAAAGTCAGTGAGCGGCAAAGTTTAAAAATGTCGCGCAGCAGATATATCGCGAAAATTGTCGGGAGAATTAGGGTTAAGTTTCGCTTATTTTTCAGAAAACAGTTAAATGTACTACTCAGCGATATGCAAATGAAAGAGTTGATGATGTCCATCACTCACTATTTCTTTTGTTTTTTATTGTTTGAATAAATACTATTTCTGTTTTTACAGATTTGAAAATAAGTATCAACTTAACTTAAACATAAACTGTAAATTCCTCATGTTCAGGGAGAAATAAAAATCTGTTGCACTTGACAAGGAGAAAATTTAAATATTTCATATCCATGTTCATATAATAAAATACATAAGAAATAGTGAGTGGGTGACGTCATCAGTCTGCCAATTTGCATACCGACCAGGATGTGCATAGAACTGTTTTGTGAAATTAAGCGAAAGTTTAAAATGTCATAACTTTCTCATCTTCCACCCGATTTTGATGAAATTTTCAGTGTTTTGCTTGTTGGATTTTTCTCCTTTTTTTCAAATCAACTTTTTGTTGGGGTAGACTTGTCCTTTAATGATATGTTTATTTGGCCAATGAATACTATAAATGATAATAACATCTTATTTATCAGTGCACAGAGGACAAACTCAAGTCGGTCTTTGAGGCTTTTGGGACCGTAACGGAGATCTCTATCCCTATGAAGGAGAATAAAAGCATGGGATTTGGTTTTGTGCAGTTTGATCACCTTAGCAGAGCAGCCAAAGCCCTCAAACAGATGAATGGAAAACAAATCATGAGTAAGTTCATTTCATCTTGGTTTGTAGAATGAAGAAATCGTAAGGGCCTTTTTCATAAAACTTTTGAAAGTTATGTTGAAAGAAATTATTTGCAATCAATTGCAATATTTTATTAAAGGAAATTGTTAAAGGTGAAGTTTACCCAGACTAAACGTTCGTTGTAAAAATACTTGAAAAAATGACGAAAAACATTGGTGAAGGTTTGAGATCGTTTTCACTTAATGTAGCAAGGCCATGAAACTTGTTTTGCATTAGAACTTGCACATGGTGGTTATGATAACAGACCCCTGGGGTGGTATTCTGAGATCCATTTTATCTCAGATAAAAAATAAAATATTTTATCTCCGTTAAAATCAGTGCAATACCCTTAAAATCTCTCTGAATTGATATTCTGAGAACAATTTTATCTTCATTTTATCTCTGTAAGACACACCTATTTTTAAATCAATGTCTAATTAGAAACGCGCTTTTATAGCTCTCTCATATCACTCAACCAATAGAAATTCATTCCGCTAGGAGGTGTGGCAAAGAAGTCAGATTGCGTCAATTTATTGACTCCAAATACGCTTGCACTATATGCTTGCTCATCTTTCAGAGTTTTCTTTTTAACAAAAATGACAATAATCTTGTTTTTTTCTAAGTCTATTTCGCATCTTTTCAAGCATCATTTCATAGACAATATTAGTCAAGAAAATTATTATGAAATACTTCCTGATTGTACAGGGATAACTTTATGGTGTTGTTCTCAATGAATACAGTATATAATTTTTCTTCATTTTCTTGTCAAAATTTGGAGTTCATTTACCTAGAAATATTGATGAAATCAACATCGCAGAGATGAAATAGCCCCTACCCTCTTTTAAGTTTATTTATTTTTTCTTCAAAGTAACTTGGGCGCAAGCACATCACCCGCGTTGCAACGTCCAGATACGCGATGGGTATGTCTACGCAGCCACTGTCCTGTTGCATGTCATCATAGATACGCAAGATAAAATTTTTAATTTTATCTGAGAGATAAGATGTCATCTCAGAATACCAATTTCTTTGTAAGAGATAAAATAAAATTATTTTAAAGATAAAATGAACTTAGAATACCTCCCCTGTACATGCAACTGTTTCCCTGTGGTAGCGTGCGCTGCATCTATTTTCCCCATACCATGCGTATGAAGTACCAGGAGCACATTTATTTCAGAAAAAAGACGGAGGAGATGCACACGAAATGGTACAGACTATTAAAAAGATGTGGCTTTGACTTCAAAGTTACTTAATTGGACTTATGTTCTTGTCAGATATTCTAAATTTTGAATCATATGTGATGAAAACACATACATGTATATGACTTCACTGCTCACTCATGGCGGGTGCAGTTACCTGGAAAATACCAGCACTTTATAGTCGTCTGGATTTTAATTAATTTTTGGCTTTACTGGCACAATTGATGCGCCGGCGCCTGCTTATTTCAAGGCTTGGAAGAAGCATTGATCACTTTGGGAAATCGATTTTGAGGTCATAATCATCAATTTTGATAGTTTGTATTGTCTTTTGTATTCATTGATTGTTGTTAAGATCGTACAGTGGCCGTAGACTGGACTGTTCCAAGGACGGAGTATCTCCAAGCTCTGCAGAAGACCAAAGACTCTACACCCAAAGGTTAGTGTAATTGTCAAATCATATTGTACAACGCCTACTTAGCTTGTTGTACGCGATCAAATGGGAGGCTGAATGTCACACATTCGTACCGTTGCACACAAGACATACCATCCAAAATGTACCATTGGACGGCTTTAGGTGACATCACGATGCGATTTCATTGAATAAGGTGACAATGCGCATACAGCCCGCTAGCTAAATGCGCAATGCTGTCCAAGATCATATGCGCTTGTGGGCCCGGCTTGTGGGATTTTGCTTTTCGCGTCCAATACTTTTGCTCCCTTTTCATAGATTACTGGAGGGAAAAAACTCTTTGTTTTTTTATATTTTCGCTAGATTCCGAGGCGTTGTACAACACAAATAGCGAATATTCTTATTCGTGCAATGGTGCGAGATTTCGCATGAGGTGAAAGAAAGAAATGCTCTATGAGTTGAATAGAGCTTCTTTCACCTCATGCGAAATCTTGCACCATCGCACTCATGCCTATTCGCTATTTGTATACTGTTAAGAGTCCTCCATTGGACAATATTTGCAAAGATGGTCTCTGACTCTCTGTATATACATGTAAGACCATAGACCATGCAGATTTGACATATTACCGTGGCTTCGTTAAAAATAACGCCCTGGCTAAAATTGCATTTGTAATTGGACTTTTCATAATTGGATGCACAAAATCTGCATAATACATTTAGTCAACTCTCTGAATATACATGTAAGACCATAGACCATGCAGATATGATATATCACTGCGGCTTCGTTAAAAATAACGCCCTGGCTATAACTGCATTTGTAATTGGACTTCTCATAATTGGATGCACAAAATCTGCATATGTACATTTAGTCCATACAATTGTACAATGGTACAGTGTTGAATTAACAGAACAATCAAGCATACACTAGTCAACTGCTGATTATCAAGAAGGTATTTTGAGACTAAAATATTGTGCATGGTAAATCATTGAATACATGGTTTCGTTGTACATAGATCTAAGATGTAAGCCCCCCCCCCCCCCCATTGGATCCTCCATGCCAAACTCAAATATTGACCATGGTTTTTGTTTTGTTCTTATGATGATATATTTTCAGATGATGTAAAGCAGTATTCAACATTGGCAGATACATCGGACATCCTGCCCCCCCCCCAAAAAAAAAAGGGAGAAGAAAAGGAAAGAAATCCATTTTTTTATTATTATTAGGTCAAAATACCACTTTCATTTTAGAAAGGCCACACTTAATACTCGCTGGTTATCCCATACTACACTTTGTATCCCTTTATTATTTTCAGCTCATTTCATCAATTGCAGAGCTCCCAATTAGTAGGATTTATAGTATTGTAGGATTTTTAAGGGAGAGTGACACTTGAAAGGATTTTTTTCCTTAGAAATAGGATTTTTGAAACTTGTAAGAATGATGAGTTTTGGTATGTTTTTCAAAATTTGAAGAAAAAAAAGGATTTTAAACATGAAAATAGGATTTCAAAGAATATGGACTAGTAAATTTTTCATAATTTAGGTTGGTAGCTCTGCCCCTGTATCCCATATGTTTTTTTTTATTATTCCTTTGTAGATAATGATGATGGAGTATCGGATGAAGAAGAGATGGAGGAAGAACATGATAGTAATCGCAAAGCTATGGTAGGTTAAGATGATTTGTGCACACATCTTTTTAACAGATCTTATGCTATATATCCATGACTCTTGTGATTCATCCAGTAATCTTGAAATACTAGTCAGTTGTTCAGTCAGTTCTTTTTATAAGGAACACCAGAGAATTTCGGTTTCCACTTTATTATTTCCAGTAAAATATTCAAAGTTGACTGAGAGGAAAATGAAGAATGAATAATAGTAATCGCAAAAATATGGTAGTTGAAGATGATTTGTGCACACATCTTTTTTACAGATCTTATGCTATATATCCATGAATATCATGATTTATCCAGTAATCTTGAAGTATTAGTCAGTTGTTTAATCCTTTTACTGGACTACAGATAATTTTAACATTGATTCTTATTCATGAATAAAACTTGTTAAGGGGAATCCAATCCAAATAAAAACTTGTTCTTAGGGGAATAAGAAAAATCAGACAAGTTGATAGGTGAAAGTTTGAACACTAGCTGACAAATAATAAGAAAGTTATGATTTTTTAAAGTTGTGAATATTGGTAATCCCTAGATCCATGGAGACTGCAAATTGACCACATATGTGATGTCACAGTGATGTAGGGCAAGGACTACTCTTCCATGTACTCCAATACATAAAATGGCTAATATGTCATTTTTTTCAAATGTTTTACTTCAAATTTTATTTTTCTTTCATGAGGACATAAAACAATATACTACCAGGGTTATATTTAGATTACTGCCCCAGGGGAATGGGCAGTTAGGAGAAAACCACAAATCCCTGATAATTAAGTACATGGCCTATGGGAAAGTTGTCCTTGCCTCTTGTCATAATTTACTTACCCAGTTGCCAGTTTGAAATCTACATAATCATAGGGATTTCAATTTTAAAGCAGCCATAACTTTCTTATTGCTGGTCCGATTTCTTTCAAACTTTCACCATTCTGTTTTATCTATTTTTCTCCTTTCCAACACTACATTTTATGACCAAGGCTGGATTCCCCTTTAAGGCCTGCGAGCTGCTTGTTTGGTGTGTGTTTATAATGAAGAAATTTTTTTCTACTCTTTTCAATATTCCAAAGGAGTAGGTGATGGTATCTATTGAGTCAGTAATAGAAATCATTTTGTTAACCTCAGGTTGCTGACGAGGAAGAGGACGACAGTGATGAAGGCTCAATGCAAGACAGTGAGGACGAGGATGATAGTGATGTGGAAAACAAAGATGAAGATATCGACGATGAAGATGACATGGAGAGTGATGATGATGAGGAGGAGGAGGAGGATGAGGAGGAGGAGGAGGATGAAGAGGGGGATGATGATGAGGACGAGGCGGAAGAAGAAAACCTTCCTAAAGATAGGGTCAAAGGTCATCCCTTCAAGAAACCTATTGAAGATGTTCAAGAAGGAAAGACTCTCTTTATCAGGTGTGTAATAATGATAATATTGACTGGCCTTTAGGGCAATATCAAATATGAAGGAAAGACTCCATTTTCTGGTGTGTAATAAGAATAACATTGACTGGTCTTGAGGGCAGTATGTTGCATGCAAAAGAATCATACTGTCCCCGAGTCTTTAGATGGGGACAATATGGTTCCTTTTTATGTTTCTCCACAAAGTAGAGCCAGACAATATTTTTAATATATTACAAATCAAAGGAAAAGTCCACCCCAACAAAAACTTTATTTGAATAAAAAGAGAAAAATTCAACAAGCATAACACTGAAAATTTCATCAAAATCGGATGTAAAATAAGAAAGTTATGGAATTTTAAAGTTCGCTTATTTTCAACAAAATAGTTTTATGATCGAGCCAGTTACATCCAAATGAGAGAGTTGATGACATCACTCACTCACTATTTCTTTTGTATTTTATTATATGAAATATTTTTATTTTCTCGTCATTGTCATGTGAAATGACGTTTCATTCCTCCCTGAACACTTGGAATTCCATTATTTTAACATTTTGTGCTTCAGGCAAGGAGGTCCTAATCGTCAAATTCGTAAAAATTGGAATTTTGTATAATTCAAACAATTAAAAACAAAAGAAAGGTGGACTTGACCTTCAAGTACCAAAATGAAGATAATTTTACTCCATGTACATAAAAAGAGGGTTCCCTTGATTCATGCATACATTCCAGAGCTTTAAGCCGTACCATTGTGATTTACTTACCCTTTGGAACACGTATCCAATAGTTTCATTGACATTATGGCGTGTGTTGCTGCATAAACACTGTCTCAGTATGACACATATCTCTTTCTACCATGGGAGACCGTGGAAAATACGAGGGTATATTTTTCATCATCTCTCCATACCTGAGGGTGTTTCACAAAGATTTAAGTATGACTTAGAGTCGCACTTAAAAGCCTAGTTGCGTGTGGTATAAAAGACCCCCTTGATCAGTATGCACAGAGAGACTAAGCGAAATGCAAATAGTATACCCATTTTGCCCAATGTTCCTGAAAATATTGACTGTTTTGCCAGTGAACAGATCAGACGACTTTATACATGTGTATTTGTAATGGTTTGTAATATTTGAATTTTTTAAAGTGTTTTACAACATGATCAACAAAATTAGGTAAGAAAACATATATTTACAACTAGAACATTTACACAAACTAAGATAGGTTTAACCCTAAACAGACTGGGCTATTTTGACGCCTAAGAAGACTGGGGGGGCTGATTCAGCCCTCCCCTTATGATCTCAGCTGTCGATCGCGCGATCACGACGAAAATTGGCACACACCTTACCCATGGCATTATCTAAAAAACTATATCATCAAATTCTGCAAAAAATCTCATGTCTCATTAATTATACTAATTTATGCGTAAAATCATAAGTTTGCTCTAATTAATAAAATAATGCCCCTGAAATGCTAATTTTTGTTTCACATACTCTACGTGTAAATAGGCATCTGATCAAATCTATTTGAAAAAAAATTTCAACATCACATTTATTTTCCTATGTATTCTATTGTTTTCTAAATTTCTTATGTATTTCTTTGTTTTTTGACTTTTTGTTTTTTATTGTTTATTCAATGGAAATTATCGGGGACTTTATTTTGACCATAAAAAAAAGATAAAATTGATTGATTTTAAGCAGTAAAAGGAAAAATAATGGTACATTTATGAATTTTGGCTGAAAACACTATTTGCATTGGATTCTCACACAAATTCACGTTTTTGAGTAATTTTGGGTCTGCATGCACTTACGAAATGTTGCGTACTTTCGGAATCGCGTACCCGGTGGTCACAATTTTGGTCTCAAAAGTTGCGCGAGACTTGAAAGTAAAAAGTCAGCGAGTGACGCGGTCAAAAAATTTTGCGCGGCAGATTTATCGCAAAAAATATTGAGGGCGGGGCTGAATCAGCCCCCCCAGTCTTTTTAGGGTTAAGAGGTTTGTTGGAATCTAGTGAAATACGATTGAAGAATAGAAAAATATAAAATTGGGTGAGGTATTTGAGGTAAGAATACTCTATCTAAATCCCACTGCTGGTTTTCTTTTTTGTATTCATAACACAGAAATGTTCCATATGACTCAACAGATGATGATGTGAGGGCGCTGTTCGCACCGTTCGGAGAGCTGGAATTTGCAAGGGTGGTTGTTGATCCAATGACTGAACATTCCAGGGGTAAATACATTCTTCAAATGCAAATATATATTTTCAAAGTCATTAATAGAAGACAATGCATGCTATTCTGATAATTAAACCCAGGATGTACATGTATAGCCGTAATAATAATGATAAAGTTGTATTTTACCCAGGGTATCAATTTAAAGAGAAATGCCAGTAGTTGCAGTAAACACTGATTTCATCAGAAAGTCTGTAAAACAAGGCTTAATTGTCAGTATATCATCGAGGATCTAGATCTGGTAGTCACATAAACTGAACTTAGTGAAATCTTGAAATCTACGCTGAAAAATATTCACACTGAAGATCACCAACACAGATAAGCGCACATGGGACAGTGAATTATTATTGCTTTTGAATGTCGTGCCTGACACTTGACCCGAATCCTGTGCTTATTTGCTAATTTCTCACCAATTACACAATTTCTTCCAGAATCCTTTGGCACATATTCCTTATTTATACAAACAGACACTTTGGTGTTCATTTCATTGGATTCTGTACGAACTCATTTTGATATCATTACCAAAACTGGGATTTACCTTTTAAGTTCTGAAAACTGTTCTAACAGCATGCCCTGCTTGACATTTTAATGTTATTATTACCCGACTTAAACTAGAAGTGTCTAAACTAAAAAAAAAGAATTGTCTTAACTAGAATTGTGTACCACTCTCTATGGAATGCTGAGCTTCATAATATTTGTTTACATATTCAGAGCAATTGATGTAATGATTAATTCATTAAAGGAGAATGAAACCATTGGAACAAGATAGCTTGTGTGAAAACAGAAAAATCTAAGAAACAGATCAACGAAAGTTTGAGAAAATCTGACAAATAATGAGAAAGTTATGAGCATTTGAATATTGCGATCACTAATGCTATGGAGATAGCAAATTGGCAATGCGACAAAGATGTGTGATGTCACATGTGAACAACTCTCCCCATTTCTCTAGTATATATTTCACTTGATTTGCCTCTTTTATCACATCTATCCATAAATCATGTGCTCTTTCTACATGAGGGCATGTAATACATATTTTTTAAGAATACATCATGGATAAAGAGTTTGTATCATCATAAGAAAAAGCAAAAAGAGACATTTTGAGGGTATTTCATAGTCCACCAAAGGAAAAGTTGTTCATCAGTGACATCACACATCCAAGTCGCATTGCCAATGGGAGGATCTCCATAGCATTAGTGATTAAAATATTCAAATGCTCATAACTTTCTCACTATTTGTCCGATTTTTCTCAAACTTTCTTTATTCTTATTCTTTGATTTTTTCTGTTTCTACACAAGCCTATTTGTCCTAAAGGTTTCATTCCCCTTTAAAGTACCTAATACTTGTATTTCAGTTAAATTAATTTTTGACAACTTTTTGCAGCAGGATATGAATTTTAAATTGGTGAATTTGGTTGACGAATTGGCACTCCATAAAAAGGGTTATCTACATGTAAGTTAAGAACCAATGTTTATTTATCTAAACCATGGCTATCATAATACCACAGGATGAGGGAAAAAATTATGTCCAGACAAAAATAACATTAAAAAGAAAGATATCAACAAAAATCAGAAAAACAAACAAGAAATAAAATAAGAATCGCTACATAGGTATGACAATACTGTAGAGTTGAAACAAATTCATTAAAAACCGGGCAAGCACTAAAAAGGCATTAAAAAGGCTTGTTGAAATGTGCATACCCAATAGAATTTTATCATTACAATAAGAAAGTGCAAAAGAATATGTGAAAGTATCATCTCTCCCGACCATCGAATTCTGTACAACTCAGTTGAAATTCTTTGGAAAAAAAACTGATCGATGTAGGCAATTATTTTAATTTTGGAGTCATTTCTGGATATTGACAAAAGCAGTACATGTATTTCTTGTAAGATAGGCAATGTTGATCTGTAATTTACACTGACATGAATACAATAGTATTATACCTTGCTATGCATTTGCTTTTGTTTTTCTTTTTCTGTTTAGTCTGCTTTCTTCAGTCCTAAAGATTGTTGCAGAACTGTTGTTATTTGTAGTATTGGCACCATTGTATATTTATAGTAACAAGTGATATTATTTTTTTCTTCATTGATTTTTATTTGTATGTGTATCTTGTTTTTATTTTCTTGTCTTTTTATAGGTACTGCATTTGTTAAATTCAAGACAAAGGAAGATGCTGCAAATTGTCTTCATGAGGTGAGTAAATAGTGTTCTATTATGCACTACCAGAAGGGCATATAATAAAAACTATTATCCTGTGTTAGGCCTGAGTCATTGCGTTCATTTAACCAAAAAAAGTTTACCGGTAAACAATATTAATATTCAGGTGTTTAGGGTTAACTGGGATTTTAAAAAAAATCCTTCGCCAATTTTGCTGAAATTTCATATTTTTTATCATGGCATCTATGAAATGGCCATCTTATTTCCTTGAAATTGTTTTCAGTTTTTAGTTGGAAATTATCAAGATAAAAATGAAGAATATTCTCTTATTTCTTGATTCTGAAAGGTCATTTTATGATGCTCCACTTGGTCAACACCCTGAAAGTGTTAATGTGGGACTACAATATTGGCATTATTATTGTGGTCCCACATGTAGCCTTTCATGCTGTTGACCAAGTGTAAGATCATCTGAAAACAATTTTTGATCTTTCATTGTCAAACTAAATTAGTTAATTTTTTATCCAAACCAAAGAATTCAATATAGAAATAATCTTTTTATTTGATTGTCAGAGATATATCAGTTAAATTTTCGTCCATACTATCCAAACCAAACAACTAAAATATAAGAAATAATCATTTTATTTTGATTTATGTTAGGGTGATGCCTTGAGGTTGAATGGACGATTGTTGGCGTTGAGTCCAGCTATTAGCAGATCAGAAGCAATTAAATTAAGAACAGCAGAGAAAGACAAAGCAAAGGAGGAGCAGAAGGACAAAAGAAATCTACATTTACTGCGAGAAGGACGTAAGTAAATCTAAAGGGCCATGTCTAGCTTAACAATTTATGACTTCCATATCATCATCATCTTCATCCCTAATTTCAGTCCTTTCTGTCTCGAGTATCCTCTTCATTCAGACTATTTTATCATTAAAACTGTTTTCCTTCATCACCATATCTTTCCTTGTACATGTGATGTATGATCTTCCCCTTACTCTTACAGAGCTGTCAACCAGTACATTTTTGGCGTATTTGGTACGTTTTTGCAACCAAAATACAACAGTATTTTCTTTAAAATATACGATTAAAAAAAAAATCATCTCTATATGTCTCAATTTCACAAATATGGTTATTGGAACAATGTAATTTCAGGTAACTTTGTTTTTTTTCAATCATTTTGTTAAAAACCATGGTGAGATATACACGTTTCAATGTTGGGTTTTTTTCATCCGCAAGAGCAGTGCGCATTTTTTAGCTGGCATGCAGCTTGAGTGGCGATGAGCGCTTGCGCCGCACATTTGCCACGCATTTTATTATGAAATAAAGTTTTTTTATCACAGAATACAATTTTTCATTCCCAGAAATTGGCAGGTCTGCTCTTGTGCCATCCACTTTCAGATTGCGTGCTCTTTTCACAGGTTCAGCATCTCCCCTCCTCAGCACACGGCCCATCCATCTCAGTCCGCTCTTTACAACTTCCACAGCAGTGTCTTGTGCAAGCTAAACGCTTCCATGAGTTCACTTGTTTTCTCTCTATCAAGATATATAACACCACACATTTTTCTTACCATGGCTCTCTCTCTGCTCTAAGATGCCTTCTATTGTCTTCACATTCCACTTTTCTGAGCCAGATACCATCGCTGATCTGACACAAACCTTGTAAATCTTGCCTTTCATTTTCATCATTTCAGTGATACGGCCAGGGACCAAGGCAGCGGAGGGCCTCTCGGAGCAGTACATGAACAAGAGACTCAAGATAGAAAACGTCAAGAAAGAGAAATTAAAGAACCTGAATATCTTTGTTTCGCCCACTCGTCTTGCCATTCACAACCTCCCAAAGGCTGTCGATGATAAGAAACTGAGGGAGATTGCAAGGGAGGCTGCAGGAGATAAGAAGGCTAAGGTCATTGAGGTAATAGCAGGCTGTTAAAAATAAATACCAATTACCAACCTGCCAACCAGTACGATTTAGGCTTATTTAGTAAGTTTTTGCAACCAAAATACGGCAGTACGTTTTTTCTTTTCTTTTACAAATCCGTTATTTATTGAGAAAAATCATCTCTATATGTTTCTATTTCATAAAGTGTATACAATTATGGTTATTACATCAATGTACTTTCAGGTATAAACTTTTTTTTTTCAATCATTTTGTTAAAACCAGGGTGAGATAGACACACATGTTTCAATTTTTTTTTTCATCTGCAAGAGCAGTGCCCATTTTAGCTTGCATGCAGCTTGAGCACCACAATGAGCGAGTGCGCCAAGCATTTTACAATGAATGTACACTTTTTGTGGGGAAAAATACAGTTTTCTTTATCTCAGAATGCAGTTTTTCATTCCCAGAGGTTGGGAGGTCTGCAATTGTGGTAATGATCTCAAAATGAGTTAAAAGAGAATCCAATGAAATTACCACCAAAGTGTTTGTATGTATAAATAAAAAAATAATAAATGCCAAATGACTGTGGAGAAAATTTTGTAATTGCTGAGAAATTATAGCAAAATGGGCACAGAATTTCATAAAATGTCTGGTATTTTTTCCAAATGATGTATAATACACCTGTCCCACATATGCATTTTTGTGTTAGTGGTCATCAGAGTTATCGGTTTTCAGCTATTAAGATTTCATGATTTCACAAAGATAAGTTTATTTCAATGTGCCAGAACTAGATAATATGGTGGCATGTATCCTTGATTTTAAAGACTTTCTAATGAAGTAATTGATGCTGCAAATACTTTCTTTTACCTTCAACTCTTAAATTGACGTGTTAATCCCTTGGCCTTGGTATTCACAATTACCCCATACAATTTAAAAAAATTAACCCAAATTTGGTTTGATCTTGTCTTCATATTCATGGCAAAATAATATACCAAATAAATTTTCACAGTTCATTGGGTACTCACCTTTAATATGTTTTAACATTTCTGTTTGTTTTCCTTTTCATGACACAGTTGATAATAATTACAATTTGTTGTGCAGCTACTCTCATAATATATTCTATTGCGCATAACAAAATAAATTGTACATTTCAAAGAGTAAAGAAGAAATGTCTTAAGATGAGTTTTAAACAGTTTATCTGTGGGTGATTTCCTATTTGAATTTGATTTCCAAAATTATGTATTTTTTTACACACTGTACATTGTTTGTGTTTTGTATTTCAGGCTAGGATAATGAGAGATATGAATAACCCGAATGCCCAGGGAGTCTCTAAATCTTTAGGATTTGGTTTTGTTGAATTTAGTCAATATGAACATGCCTTGGCTACCCTCTTACACCTCAACAACAATGGTCAACTATTTGGTCCAGAAAAGGTAATTTCCATTTCAGTTCTTGGATAAAGGCCACTGCACGACTTATGATTGGTCTGCGACCCAATTTTGGAATAAAACGTAAAATTTGATGTAAACATTGGTATCTGCTATGTAAAGTTCTAAGTCCATGACAATGCTACCGTCATAAGAACAAAAGAGAATTGAATATGTATTCGTATTGACTTCATATCAGTCATATGATTAACTACGGTTTGAATCCGATCTGAGCCCCGTCTTACAAAGAGTTACGATTGATCCAATCAATCACAACTATGGACGGCCAGCAACGTCTACATCTAATATGCATGTTTGTTCAAAATATTTTCCAGTTATGATGAATATTCATGCATTCATTTTGTTCTTGAAAACTCACTGCGCTTCTCTTTGCGTACAAAGGACATTGTGCAAATTTTTCGAAGGAAAAAATTATGACACTGTTGGATTTCCATAGAGTTATGATTGATCGGATCAATCGCAACTCTTTGTAAGACGGGGCCCTGGTCTTTACTCCAAAATAAAGGCTTGCAGTCGTCCAAAATTGTTACATTTGTAAACTTACAGTTGATTGGGACCACAAATGAAATATACTTTCGATTCTCATATTCAGAAAATATGCAGAATGTACTTTTCCCTTAAATTTTGATCTTGGACCAGTCGTAATGTTTGTGGAAGCCTCATTTCACACTCTCATCTAACGTCTCTATGCAATTCCAAAACAGACTTGTATATTTTTGGCCTGTAGTCTATGTAGGATTCTTTGTTTTAATTGTTTGGGGGTTATCGTGTTTGAGATATTTTCTCTCTTGACAAATTTGTGGGCTGTTAAAGTTATCAACACTTCTGCTTTTGGATAAAATCATCTAATTTTTTTACCATTTGAGCAATCTTGTTCAAATAATGATTTTCCTCTTTAATTTTGTTCATTTTTTGCTTTACACTATTGTGTGTAATATCCTTTTTTCTTATTTTTCATCAAATCATTTTTAATTTCAAAGTTTGGGAAGTTTTCATAATTGTTTTATTTGATTTCTTTGTAGCTGCAGCTTACCCTTATACCTTTTATCAGCTTACGACTATAAAGTTCATTGCTAATATTAATCATTTATAAATGAATTAATTTGCTGCTATCTCTTTCATTTTATTTTTCACAATTTTGATTTCCCAGAGGCTGATTGTTGGTTTTTCACTTGAAAACAGACGTGCTTTGGAAATTAAGCAGAGGAGAAGAGAAAAAGCATTAGTAAGTATGTTTTGGGATAATATCTTGATTTTCATCCCTTTCATCGTCTGCTCTGCGTGGCCCTAGTTTACATTGCAAGAGTTATTTTATATTATGCATTTCAAAATATCGCATAACAAACAAATGAGATACAATCTTCAGATGTTTGGAATGGCTGACCGGTCATTGCCAGCAGGCAAGATAACCTGTGCAGTACAACAAGCACACACTACTGCCCAGTCAAATGCATGTATGGTGTGGAATGGGATCGGAAAGTGCTCCAAATACAGTGAATCAATTATCTTTGCATGATTACAGTGAAACCAGATATTTTCAGCATTTTGTAAGCATGATCAAAGTTTGGTTCTGTTGATCGTGAAGAATCTTTGATGCCATTACGTGATGTAACTGATAGAACCATACAGAATCCACTGCAGTGAACAAAGCTGGGCAAATGGACAAAAAATTTCATTCTGTAGCAGTTTTAAAAAAAGGCTACAAATTGGAGATATGTATGGAGAGAAAACAGATATAAAATGGAGAAAAAGTTTTGAGTTACTCACTTCGCCTTGTTCTTTCGGGTTCAAATGCCCCCCCCCTTGACAATTTTTTTAATACGCCGCTGCACAGTTTTTCTTGACTGCGCCACTCATTGACAATTTATTTACAAGTCTTCACATCTTTTGCGACCGACTTTGCAACGCCCAGATACGAGGTTCCCAAATTACGCAACATTCTCTAACTTCATGTCAGACGCAAAACTGCTCAAAAATGTAAATTTATGTACAAAGTCAAATCAATTGACCCATCCCCACTAAAAAAAAATTGATCTGAGATTTTCCAGTTAGAATAGGGTTAATTCTGTACTGATATGTGAAATGATCATTGCATTTTGGTCTATTCTAAGATGGAAATAGTTTTGCTCTCCATCACAAACCAAAAACCTTCAACGTTGCATTCTTTAACAGATGAAGAGACAAGCATTCGGTAGAAAAGCTGAGGAGGAAGGAGAGGAAGAAGGAGGTTATGATGAAAAGAAGAAGGAAGAAACAAAAACAAGGAAACCCTACTCAGAGCAGAGACTCCAGGCACAGCAGAAGACCGGTGGTGAACCACAGCTCCCAGCTAACAGGAACATGGTCATGCCACAGGATGGCAAGAAGAAAGGGTTACCACGCCACTTTGGGGCCAAGAACCGATGGAGGGATAGGGGGAAGGTGGCGGATGAGAAGAGACAGAGACGGAAGGAAAAGAGGATGGTGTTACAGAAGCAGGTCTGGAATAGCATGAAGGCACCGGAGCCCGCTGGATTGAAGGTGGACAAGAAAACACTCCGGAAAGAAAAACAGGTGCTTTATCATTATTATGATATTGGTGGTGATGGTAGTGGTGATGATGAGGATGTGGACTAGGAGGAAGAGGGCAGTCAGTCCATAATGATGATGATGATGATGATGGTGATGATGATCGTCATCATGATCATGATTTTCATGATGATGATGTTGATGAAGATCATCATGGTGATGATGGTGTGATGATGATGATGATGGTGATCAAGGGTAATGATGATGATTGTGATGATGATAATGAGGATGATGAAAATGATGATTGTGATGATGATTTTCATGATCAAGTTGCTCATGTCAATGATGATGTTAATGAAAATGATCATGGTGATGATGATGATGATGATGGTGTGATTAATGGAAATGATGATGATGATGGTGATGAGGATGATGGTGGTGGTGACAATGGTGATGTTGATGTTTTTGTTGATTTCTTCAGTAATGATGGTGCCGACGACGATGATGGTGGTGATCACAAAGATACATCAGTGATAAGGGTAATGAAGGCCACAATAACGAATAATTTCCCTGATTATTCTTATCAGAGATAATCAGAACCACTTCTTTCAAGGCTGAACCCGACTTTGAAGCATTCTTAGTGTTAGAAATTGTTTTTAAAACTAGAAATAGACCCAAGTGGCTATAGCCCCAGTGTACATCTCATGAAACAGTTTAGTACAGTAGTCAAATATGATCTTTAATCAATATCTCATTGCCTTACAATCTTGCAGAAGAACCAGAAAAGGAAGCAGAGCCGAGCCGTTCGAGAAGAGAAACAGTTCAATGCTATGGTGAGCAAGTACAAGCAGAAGATTACGCACGGCGGTGATAAGAAGTTAAAAGGGTCCTCCAAATGGTTCGAGACATGACGACAACCAATCGGAGAAACTGATTATAAGGTGGTGTAACTCTTCCTTTGTGATTGATACTATCCAAGAACTCTTACTGCACATTAAAAGGACTTGCTATTGAGAAGTGTCTTCAGGATACCATTGGGATCCAAATGTCTTGAGAAATGGCGACAACCAATCAGACAAACTGGTTATCAGATGGTATCTCTTCCCCTGTAAATGATACTGTCCAAGAACTCTAACCCCTCATTGGAAGGACTTGTGGCAGGGAAATTCCTTGAAGATACCACTGGGATCCGAATGGTTTGAGAATTGATGACAAGGAATCGGACAAACTGTTTATCAGATGGCATTACTCTTCCCATGGCTATTTACTATCCAAGCACTGCAACTGCACATCGAAAGGACTTGAAGGAGGCCTCTTCAAGATATCATTGGGATCTTCATGATGATTTCTATCTACACTGTCTGTAGATGTCCTGTTGTGCCTGTCATTCTGTGGGGGATGTACGACATGCCTCATGAGCAGAAAGACTGGCAGCGACCAATTCCTTCTCAGCAAGGATACTAGAGATGTTAACCCTAACCAGGCCAGGCTTTTTGTGAGTGTTATGTGATCAGGAGAAGGGGGAAGGTGAATAAACCCCCCGCCCCCTTGAGATCTTGGCCGCCGATCGCATAACACCTTGAAAAAAATCACACTTTTGAGCAATTTTGGGTCTGACCTGCTCTTATGTAACATGTAATTATTCAACTGCATATCCAGGCATCATAAATTTGATCTCAAAAGATGTGCAAGATTCCAAACTCAAAAGTCTATGCACATGGTGTGGTCGAAAAATTTGCCCAGTGGAATGGTTGCGGAAGATATCAACGGAAACACCCCCCCCCTGGCGGTTTTAGCTTAAAGGGAAGTAAAATCAAACGAGCTCCAATCAACATATTTCAAATATCTTGTTTAATATGATGTGAACCCCACTACTGTAACGCTGAATCCTAGAATCCTGCATGTATGTATTTCAGCGGGACTACTCTGACTCCTTTTCAAAATCCTTGTTTAAAGTCTCATCAGTGCCTTTATCTTCACACTCCTGCAGCCCCGTAACACAATGATTAGCGATTAATCACCAATATGAAAGAGCAATGCTGATTGGTTCTGAGTCAGTCTACCGATCGTTAGTCTTGATAGGCCAATTCGTTTGGTGATTTATTGCTTATAACCTTTGTGTTATGGGCCCTTGTGTTATAAGGCCCAGATGATTGTTTGGAATAGACCAGGGGGGGTGTTTCACAAAGATTTAAGTATGACTTCAGTCGCACTTAAATGCCAAAAACAAGAAAAATTAGTTTGACAACTGATTTAGTGCATTAGATATTCATTGCTGCAACTTATTTCATTATAAGGGAGACATATTATTCGCACAAGTATGAAATAATGAAAAAAATAAGATTTTTAATGTAATAACATAAGAAAACGTAAAGTGGAGATGTGACATCATCAGCCCACCTAATGATATTCATGACGACTGGTTTTCACAAAATATTGCTAAACTTCAATAACTTTATTTGTTATCCGATTTTGATTGAATTTTTCGGCATTTTGCTCAGTGAATTCTACTCTATGTAGAATTCACTTAAATGCCGACACGTACATGATATGCAACGCGCGATCTTAATGATAGATACGCATTGGTGCGCATCCTCGTGACACGATCTGACCAATGTGGTCGAGCCTTTCATACTATACGCAACTCGGTATTTACATGTAAGTGCGACTCTAAGTCATACTAAAATCTTTGTGAAACACCCCTCAGTTTGTAGTTAGTTCACAGACAAATTTGGTCAAATGGCCTTTAATTCTTTCATTATGATAGGTAGATTTCAAAGCAAGATATTACATAACGGTAAGGTCAGGGTGAATTTCTTCCTTAATTTAATAGCAGGTTGAATCATGATTGATTTTGAATCCTGGACAAAAGTTAACAAATAACATATTTGCAATATCAGTTTTTAAGTACTGAAATCATTTTATCTGATCTGATGGTAATCTTGTAGGAATTGTGCATTTTATGATGATAACATGTCATTATGAATCAGAGACTCATGTCTCAAATTTTTTCAAGAAAAAAAAATGTAACCATGCGTTGTCAATTTAAAGATTGCCCATGGATACATTGTCCTGACACTCTGACAACCTTTTTTTTACTCATGAACATCTCGCTTGATTGAGATACATTTTGTTGCCCAAAGCAGTTGTAGAAAAAAAAGCATACAGCAACCATGTTTTGTCAATTTAAAGATTGCTCATGGATACATTGTCCTGACACTCTGACAACCTTTTTTTATTTTTACACTTGAACATCTCGCTTGATTGAGGTACATTTTGTTGCCCAAAGCAGTTGTAGAAAAAAGCATACAGCAACCATGTTTTGTCAATTGAAAGATTGCTCGTGGATAAATTGTCCTGACAACCTTTATTTATTTATTTTTACTCTTGAACATCTCGCTTGATTAAGATACATTTTGTTGCCCAAAGCAGTTGTTGGGAAAAAAAAGCATTCAGCAACCATATTTTGTCAATTTAAATATTGCTCGTGGATACATTGTCCTGACACTCTGACAACCTTTGTTTTTTTTTACTCATGAACATCTCGCTTGATTGAGATACATATTGTTGCCCAAAGCAGTTGTAGAAAAAAAGCATACAGCAACCATGTTTTGTCAATTTAAAGATTGCTCGTGGATACAATGTCCTGACACTCTGACAACCTTCCTTTATTTATTTTTACTCTTGAACATCTCGCTTGATTGAGATACATTTTGTTGCCCAAACCAGTTGTAGAAAGAAAAGCATACAGCAACCATGTTTTGTCAATTTAAAGATTGCTCGTGGATACATTGTCCTGACACTCTGACAACCTTTTTTCTTTTACTCATGAACATCTCGCTTGATTGAGATACATTTTGTTGCCCAAAGCAGTTGTAGAAAAAAAAGCATACAGCAACCATGTTTTGTCAATTTAAAGATTGCTCATGGATACATTGTCCTGACACTCTGACAACCACCTTTTTTTTACTCTCTTGAACATCTTGATTGAGATTTTGTTGCCCAAACCAGTTGTAGAATCATCTTCCCGAATGTTTCTGAGATTTGATAGTATGTGTAAAATGATTGTAGAATTTTAAATAAATTTTATACAAAATTCATTATAATTCATTGTCTTCAATGTATGTTGTATCTGTGTTCCTATGTATCTTTCACATTTCACCCACCACCCCCCCCCCCCCCTGGACCTTGGCAGATTCCTCGCTAAATCCATTCTTGATTCAGTCATTGAAATTTCCACACATACAATAATGTAATTATACAGATCTCATTTATTTCATTATTTACATTTTGATATAAAATATACAAAGTCCACAACATAAAGGAAGTATTTGATCCATGACCTGGTACACATGATTATGATATTGTAAATATATAAAACTGCATAGAAAATCAAGTTCGATTCTTATAAATATTTTGGACAGAATATTTTGATACATTTCAATGAATACATGTATATACATAGATATGAATAGGAAATAAATATAGATGGATATTTATATTTACATTGTTTTTTGCCTTTTTCATCACTGGCAGGGTAGTCAAAAAGTACTGCTTGAAAGTGACATTTGGACGGTGATAAAATGGAAAACTGCATAATAGAAAACTTTGAAATATGTATGGCATCATCTTGATTAGGCATAAGAACATATATGTAAACTCCATTCAAATCATTTGCATATTCAGAAAAAAAAAGGTTTAAGCCCTTACATATCAGATTACAATATCAAGTCGTCCAAAATTGCCATTAAATGACCTGCTTATTAAAGCATACTACTCTCCACCATGCACAAAATGAACAATAAAGACTCTATTATAACATACGTTACGTACTGCAAAGTGTAAACATAGGGATATTTGTGATGTGTTAATTTTCAAACTGGCAGCGCAGTCAAATACATATCCCTACAGAGACCGTACGGTGAGTCCAAGCCAACAGATGAAATCATTTTTTCTACCAACTACATGTTGGGTAGTCGTACTATTAAAGATCATAAAACGACCGTTTTCGACTCGCTGTGGAGGCACCATATGGGAAATCAAAAGTCGCGAGTGGGGCAAGGTTGAATTTTAAAGCTCATTGAAATATTGTTAGTTTCTTTACAGAGAGCAAAAGAGAGACACAAGAAGGAGAGATGGAAGATATATGTTAGGTTGAGAAAGAAGGGGAAAGAGAATGAAAGGAAGAGAGTGAGAAAAAAAAGATAAGTTGTGTGTAGATTTGGGAATGACCTAATTCTTACTTCACTTTATGAATTACTCCAGGCATGATAATTTGAGAGCATTAAACATTTTCATATAAAGCACAGAGCACGAAAATTTTTTTTTAAAAAGTTAATTATTGCAGTAATTCTGAAAGAAGAAAGCAGCTTCTTAGAAGCTTTACTGGGTCATCCATATAGGGGTCTGATGTACATAATGGAATTGACCTGATGAAATGAAAGTGTTACAAATTTTCAAAAACTATTCTGAATAGATCATTACACAGGATGGATCACATACATGAATACCTTCTTAATGTAAACCAGTTTAGTGATAAGAATTTTTGTTCAACATTTCTGTTTGAGATATTTCTTTGAAGATGCAATGTAGTCTGCAGGCACAGACCCTGATTGAAACTTTAATCAACAAGTGTGTCTCCATGCAAAGACTAGCACATAAAACTTTCTGTACTGAGGACCTTCAGTACACAAGGCAGGAGTAGGCTGCAATTCAGACCCTTTACTCGAGTGAAGGGTTTGCACATCAGACTAGATGCAATGCATGACAGTTTTGTGTTGCTCTTGGAAAAATGCTCAAATAGAAATATGATCGAATGGAAAGGAGGTATATACATGTACAACTAAGGGAATTCTACTCAGTCAAGCCTCTCACCATGTATGAATTATGCCTCTGTAAATATAATGTCAACTTCCTCTACAGAATATCGTTGGTGGGCTCTTTATAACCTTGAGTATCTCAAAATTTAGAGGGCAATTCAGTAAAGGCTGTACTTTAAAATATGGCAATGGAGACAACCTCATATTGTGAGAAAACAGTGTACTAATTCCTGTAGAGAAATATTTCTAAAAATCTAAAACCAAGCATGTTCTGAACTGTCCCAAACAATTTAACAAGCCCAGTAACACTATGCTAATGCAAAATATCATATTTGGTAAATGGTTCTTTTCTTCATTATCCCGATGATATAAATCCTGGGAGGGGGTGTTTACAAAGTCAAAATGTCTGAGTCAAATTGATTTCTCTGGTCCCAATAAATATGCAGGTTCATCTGTATTATTGGTCAACGCTTTACCAGGGTGTAGGATGTTCTCCAGGAGCTCTGCAGGATTTTGTAGAATGTGGTTCATTATAAATACAACTGCCTTGCAACATCATTGGAAGTGATGTTAGTTCTAGGTTCTGTACATACGGTAGGTTTCCAGGATAAAGCTTCCTCTAAGAGTTCTGCAGGAGTTTGTGGAATGCAGTTTGTCCAGTCCCTACTGTCTCACATCATTAGCAGCAAACTTAGCTCTGGTTCAGTATTATCGGTCATAGGTGTGCCAGGATGTAGGGTATTCTGTAGGTGTTCTGCAGGAGTTTACGGGATGCGGTCTGTCCAGTCCCTGCTGTCTTCTGTCATCATAAGCAGTGACGTTCACTCGAGGCTCAGAATTATTGGTCAGAGGAGTACCGGGGGTGTAGGGTATTATCCAGGAGCTCTGCAGGAGTTTGTGGATTATGGTTTGTACAGTCCCTACTGTCTTGTATCATCGGTGGCAGCAATATTAGCTCTGGGTTCAGTATTGTTAGTCATAGGTGTTCCAGGGTGTAGGGTATTCTCCAGAAGTTCTGCAGGAGTTTGTGGATTGTTAGTCCAGCCCCTACTGTCTTGTATCATCAGTGGCAGCCATGTTTGCTCGAGGCTCAGTATTGTTAGTCATAGGTGTTCCCGGGTGAAGGGTATTCTCCAGGAGTTCTGCAGGAGTTTGAGGGATGCGGTTCGTCCAGTCCTCTGTCACCGCCCAGTTCATGCTCTTTCTGATGTCAAACAGGTTGATCACAGACATTTTCTGAAAATGAATATCAGTGTTAAGGAAAACAAGAGAAAGGACACAGGATTCTCAAACTTTAACAGAAAACTTAATGTGGTCATTTCAGTGAAAATCATGAAAATTAAACTAAAATCCACCAGAAAAACCTGTGTACGGTTACAAAATCTGCTATTTAAACATTGTAGGCTTTCACTTGTGTTTTTCAAGCTTTCATTTTCATGGAAACCTCATTTTTTCATTAAAGATTTCTATTATTTACAACTGCTTTGTCACATGTTAAAATGAAAATGTTACCAAAGAATACAAAATGTGATGTTTACAGCACTGGAGGCCAGAGGATTGTCATTTCAAAAAACCAAGTACACAACGTGATGTGGTCTCTATCTTCGTGAGTTTATTTTTTAAAAACATGGTGGGAAACGTTCAAGCTAAGATCAAGCTCTGGTGCAGAAATCTAATTTCGATAGGAAATTCTTAATAGAAGCTTTACTATAGTATGCAAGAATGCTTACTTACATGTAGAACTAACAGGTTTGATTAAAATAATTCCAACTTGCTTGAAATTATATTCATTTCATTACTAGTGTAGCTGACACAGGAAACACCACGTGGGACCACACTACAAATGGGCAGGATTTCTCAGCAATTTTTCTGATCTTCATTTGCTCAATACTCTGCATTGATACAGAGTATCAATACTTTGTATCAATACATTTTCCTGAAAATTGTTTGACATAATTGACAGATATCCTTTATTTATAGTTTTACATCATATGCAAGTTTTGTTCAATTCTGTAAACTTGTTATCATTATCAGGGTTTATCTTTCAGTGAAATCAAGTTTGAATTAAAAAAAAAAGGAAGTCATATTAAGGATACATGTTTTGCTGGTAACGGAGGCAATTGAAAGATTGAAGGTGGTTGAGTGAGTCTCAGATGACCAAGTGAACCGGACGGATGGAAGTAATGATGAGCTCTTGGGTTGTACAGCTGACCTGTCCGAGTAGGCATGAATACTGCTGGCAAGCTGATATCTACAAAAAAGAGAAAGAGATATATAGTTGAACGGCTTCGGTGGCTGAACTGGGGTCCAGGAGAAGGGGACAATGACCCCCACCTCCTCCGCAATTTTCAAGACGGAAACAATGTGTTTTTTTTAATCATCAAATGATTAATAATACTGTTTAACTGCAGCGAAAGAGCTTGAAATGGCCAAATTTTGCATTCTAAAGATGAATATATATATGAATGTTATATATATCCTTGGCAACTGGTTCTTATTCTTTGGCATTGCTTCAATAAGCTATGCCAATGTCTTCACCCTTTGACCTGAATTCGCAAACAAGGCAGTTTCATATGTATCATGTTACAAAACCATGGACTATAGTCGCAATGTAGATTTCTTGTTTTCTGCTCTTAATTCAAGCATGATTAAGCACCCTTCACCCAAAGCGTGCATTCTACAATTGGACTTTTCTTTGTAAAGGCGATAAAATAAAAGTAATTACGTACTCAAATTCGGCACAGTTCATGGTTTTTACCAAGGTACAATTAAACTACCGTTGTGAATTCAGGCCTTTACAATTTCTACAATAACACTTGAAATCTCTTTACCTTTGGTAGCATCAGGACTCTGTGTGTCTTGTAAGCTAAGTTTATACGTCCCAGCTAACTGCTTCTCAATATGGCTGCTAACTTCATTCTTGGTTTTCTTCTCAAGCTCTTGTCGTCTCCTCTCGCTTTCCTCGTTGAACATCTGCAAACGCTCCAAGAACTGCACAAAAATATTTCCAAATATTATAGATTAGATTTGATTTATTGGCCAATACACTTCGAGTCAATGCTCACGGATAATTAACTAAAATACAAATACAGAGTATACACAATAATCATGATGGCCATCCATACATCAATCAAGTCTTATCAGTAAAACAGCCAAATGGTAAGGAGGCTCGAAAAACTAAATACACATTAAAAACATCGGAGATAGTATTATAAATCTTTACTCGCTATATGCCTAATACAATGCTATGTATCCTATGGAAGAGGCACTACATCAAATCCTAGCCATAAATGTGTGATTTTCATTATTCCACAACCAATGATATATGTATTACCTTGTTTTTACAATTATGTTGTCTAGTGGTTAGAGCATTAGACTTGTGATCATGAGGTTGTGAGTTCGAATCCCCGCTCTGTTTCCTCTTAATAAAAGGACCCTAAAATAATTTCTGTCATCTATCAGGTCAGCAGCGATGCTTGATTAACAGACTTTAAATATTTCCTATGTAATTTGCTATATACCAACTTGGCACTATACCAGCAGAAAGCAATCCTGCAGAGTTCCTACTGGAGCTACCATAACCTACAAAGAAACAAACTCACGTCCTTGGGCAAGTCACTCCCCCATTCCGGTAACTTGGTCCCAGTTTTCTTGCCCTTCTTCTTACTGCTTGACCGATCCTTGTCCGGAGGCTGAGGGACCACTAGCTGACTGTCCTTACCAGGTGTCCAACCTCTGAAGGGTGATCTTGAAGAAGCAACTGCAAACAAAATATGATAATAATAACAATAATAACAGTAACAATAATTATAATAAAAATAATATTATTATTAATGATAATAATAAGAATTATAATATCCGAAACTACCATCAACACCAGTGGTTACTTAAAACAATTGATACACTTTTGAAGTATTTCGTAAAGTTTGCATATTCCTTTGAACTACAGCTTCAAACAGGATTGTGCAGAGTAATGTCAAGCAAAAAGAAAAAGACTAAAACCTCAACCATATAATTAAAAGAGATTGTGAGATTGTGGGATTAAAAATGCACTCTATCAGAATCTCTTTACGATAATATCTCTCTGGCAAGATTGTCTATTCGTATCACTCAAGGTTGAACTAACCAATGTGTGATAGGTTCCTATCATAAAGCCTTGTGCTATTAAAGGAAAATACCTACCTCTAATGTAACAATACAGTTAAGTGAACTTAAGATAATTGCAAATAAATGTTAAACAAGTATCTTGTGTATTTCTCAATACCCCTCCACACACACACACATGCACACACACACACACACCAACCGTAAGATCAAGGCTTAAATTATCAGTTCAACTTTGGGAAGTTAAGGAAAATTTTCACAAACTATTGTGCTTGATTAAGATATTGCTTAAATCATATCCAATTCAATATTCAACCGTCCACATAGTTTGTTCATTCAGTTTAAAGGGTATATATTCCAGCACTTCATGCTGCAGGTCTCATAGACTCATGATCAAGTTTACCAACAACTAACAACTATTATTAAATACTGTAATTCGATTTGATAAAAACATTTAGAAAAACAAGTGGAATGCCTCTGGCCGTCTCACCTGCATCACGCGGTTCAATATAGCAGCAGTGCTGACTTTGAATACTACTCTAACTCGCATAAGATGTTCAGTGATACATGGTTACTCTTATGTCCACTTTTTATGAACTAGACCAATAAATTTACAGAGATATGATGATTATTCAACAAAAAGCCCCAACATGGCCAAAGTTCATTGACCTTACATGACCTTTGACCTTGATCACATGACCTGAAACTCAAACAGGATGTTCAGTGATACTTGATTACTCCCATGTACAGGTTTCATGAATCAGATCCATAAACTTTCAAAGTTATGATGGTAATTCAACAGATACACCCAATTCGGCCAAAGTTCATTGACCTTTGACCTTGGTCATGTGACCTGAAACGAGCACAGGATGGTCAGTGATACTTGATTACTCTAATGTCCAAGTTTAATGAACTAGACCAATAAACTTTCAAAGTTATGATGGTAATTCAACAGATACCCCCGATTCGGCCCAAGTTCATTGACCCTAAATGACCTTTGACCTTAATCATGAGACCCGAAACTTGCACAAAATGTTCAGTGATGCTTGAATGCTATTATATCCAAGTTTCATGAATCAGATCCATAAACTTTCGAAGTTATGATGGGAATTCAACAGATATCCCTAATTCGGCCAAAGTTCATTGACCCTAAATGACCTTTGACCTTGGTCATGTGACGTGAAACTCATGCAGGATGTTCAGTGATACTTGATTAACCTTATGTCCAAGTTTCATGAACTAGGTCCATATATTTTCTAAGTTATGATGACATTTCAAAAACTTAACCTCAGGTTAAGATTTCGATGTTGATTCCTCCAACATGGTCTAAGTTCATTGACCCTAAATGACCTTTGACCTTGGTCATGTGACATGAAACTCTAATAGGATGATCAGTAATACTTAATTAACCTTATGGCCAAGTTTCATTAACTAGGTCCATATACTTTCTAAGTTATGACGTCATTTCAAAAACTTAACCTCAGGTTAAGATTTGATGTTGACGCCGCCGCCGCCGTCGCCGTCGGAAAAGCGGCGCCTATAGTCTCACTCTGCTTCGCAGGTGAGACAAAAAATGATAACCCTATGAAACACCCTCTTTAACACCAAAGAGATGCTGGGTGATTTCAGGTTAAGTGCTGAACTTTTGGTGTTGGTGTTGAGCCAATAGGGAGTTTTCACATTCACGACGCACAACGGATACAAGATCATAGAAAATGTACGGTCAAATGCGCTTCATGACAAAGCACGACTAAGAAGTCTTTGTTGGAAATTGGAGAGTCAAACCAACAGTTTCGTCCTGGTGGGTGTTTCATAAAGCTGTTCGTAAGTTAAGAGCGACTTTAAGAACGACTGGTGATCCTTTCTTGTGGTAAATGGTATATACATTGGCGATGGTTAAGCGCGTATAAGAAAGGATCACCAGTCGTTCTTAAAGTCGCTCTTAACTTACGAACAGCCTTGTGAATCGGCCCCCAGGACTCTAGACAAACGACATATTTGTAATTTTTTGTCAGCTCCGAAACATAGGATGAAACTGCCGTTTTGGTTCACCAATTCTCGACAAAGACCTTCCAATTGTGCATTGTCATTTGACAGGCATTTTCAATACATTTACTATGTTCTTGAATTCATTTTGCACTGCAGTGTAAACACTATCTAATGATGTGATTTGCACCTTTTTACTCTTAACAACTCAGATTAGGTGTTGGAGGTATGGAAGCAATGAAAATGGTGCTTCAAACACCAACACCAAACTAAACTTGAAATCACCACACAGTGAACACCATAGAGACACTTAATTCTAAAAACTGAACACCATAGAGACACTGAACACAAAAGAGACACTGAACCCCAAACACTGAACACCAGAGAGTCTAAACCCTTAACCATCACTCTCTTACCCATCTCCATAACTCTTTCTTCTGACTCGTCTAATTATTTATTTTTTTAAATAAAACATGCATTAATATTCAAATGATTTATTCAGTTGACTCAAACAAATGAAGAAAGATTCTAAAACTTGACAGAAATAAAATACACCATTTACCATTTATACTTGCCATTTGAAAAAAAAAATCATTAGTAATTCTGATGTTGTACTTCTCTAAATATCTAAATGATTGAAGATTCCTTGATAATAATACAGTTTACCAGAGTGAATGTAATGACTTGAAGTGGTAGGGAGGTTGAATAACCAGTGCATTTAATGTAATTGTACTAAACATAACAAATACCGGTAGTTTATAGTGGGTTTCGTTATTGTTGTTGTTATATTAGCCTTTGTAGCATGTTTTTTGACAATGCAAAGATTTGTATTCATTATTGTAAACATGTTCATTTTTATACACATACATACATGTATTCATCATTGCAAATACGTTCAATTTTTATACACAAACTTATTATTGTAAATATGTTCATTTTTGTTTACACACAAATTCATTACTGTAAATATGTTCAATTTTTATACACATATTCATTAATGTATATATGTTCAATTTCTACACAAATTCAGTGTTGTTGATATGTTCTTTTTGATACTCTCATACTCCTGATTGAGGGTTGATAGAGTTCAATAAAATCCAATGTTACCTAATCTTATCTGATCAGGTTATGATAAAATATCACTACTCTTGGTTTTTTTCTTTTTTTCTGGGATGCATTGTTTATATCTTACCTCCTTGACCCGGTGGTGCTCCACTCAGTAGATTAAGTTGTTCAGTCTGCACTGCTTCAAGGGCTGCAGCCAAATCACGAATCCGAGATCTAAACATAAAACAATCAAAGCATAGCATTTTACACTCTCTTTAATAGGGGAAATTAAACAAAACACTGATGATAATAATAATAATGATAATAATAATAACAGTAATAATAATAATAAAGATCATAATAATAATGATCATAATAGCTGGATCTATAGAATGCTTTTTCTTCCAGGGGATACAAAGTGCTACTAATATTACCCCCCCCCCCAGGTTAAGGTTGAGCTATCACTTTCCTGGAAGTCGGTGGAAATAAATTAATATATCAAATAAACAAATGAACTTTGACAATTTAAATACATTTGTGGACAATTATTTGACGGAACTGGTTGTTTCTTTTGGGTGCTACATGTATTTCATCACTGCATGTTATTTTTGGGGGGGAAGAGGGGGGAGGGGTAAACTTACTCAAAATCTTCTGTTAGGACCGTCAACTCCTGATTGTGTTGTTCAATAACTATATCAAGTTCAGCCTTGGGGACCATTTCCTGGTAGAAATAAATGGGAATATGGTACAAATGAATAAAGTGATGAATCTACAGAAATTAATTTTAAGAATAGAATAAAGAAGTTTACAAGAAATCTATGTCCATAATTAATGACTAAACGATCATTCCAATTTTCAGATTTAACTAAAAATGGAAATATACAAATAACCAATGACTAGATCAAACATACATAAATAATGATTAATAAATTCATCTCCATTGAAATAAATCAAAGTTTTATAATAGAATAGATTTTTATTTAGAATAAAAAGTCCCATGATTAGTGAAGTAAGCAAAAAATATGAAAATAAATTCAATTGAGGGTCAGACTATTTTTTTTTCTGGAATTGCCCAGTTATGAGTGAAGGAACTTACTGGCTTCTCTGAAGGGGTGGCTGACCTAATAGTCATGGCTGAGAGGCATCTTTCATCATATTCTTTGTTGATACTAAGATCTTCTTTCTTCATCTTGTTGAGATCAACTCCAGTCAAATCTTCTACGATCTCAGTAATACTAGCAGTCTCTGTAAATGTAAACAACGTATTAGGGGTTATAATATAGCCACAAGCACTTGATTTCATAACGTTCCAATTACCACAACTAGGCTGGGAGGGAGGTGTTGGGGGTTCCGGCCTCCAGCCAAGTCTTTGTTTTTTAGTAAAAGAGGTTAAACGGTTTATGTGGTTTAGATTTTGGTTTTTAAGTAAAAAGACCAAATTCATGATGTAAGTCTACTTGTGCAAGATAATGTGGGTTACGAGTTTTGAAAGCTTTGTAGTGACTTCAAATACACTTGGGGAATAGATGTTAAAAGACATGCAGTTACTGTAATCCAATAAATTCTTAACTACACCAAAACACTGCACTGCTACTAGAGCTAAGTTCCAGTTCATCTCAGAATTTGAGACAGATCGGCCATTCTGAAAAATTAGGTGGTGAGTTGTCCATCCTAAGTCCTAACCACCTTAACCCTAAACCTAACCATAACCCTACATGTATGCTAGGATTGATACTAAAACACACAAATCAATTGAAAAAATCATGGTAGAAAATATTGCAATTAATTTGAATTCAATACAAAGAGTTGTAACAAAATCCCAATATTGGACAACTCGGCACCTAATCTTTCAGCGCGGCCCAGTTGTCTCAGCTCCCGTGTTAGCTGGCACCCTGGTGCCCATTTCACAAAGCTGTTTGTAAGTTAAGAGCAACTTTAAGACCGACTGGTGAACCTATCTTATGCGCTCAACCATCGCCAATGAATAAACCATTTACCACAAGAAAGGATCACCAGTCTTACTTGAAGTCGCTCTTAACTTACGAACAGCTTTATGAAACATCCACGTGGAGCTAGTATCCATACTTGTATCATTCGTAGACCATACCTGATTCCTTCTCAAACGTGAAGGGCTTGTGAATTCTTGTGTAGAAGAAGATGATAGGAAGTGATCCGACCGGAGCCTCTGGACTAGCTTTGAGCTTCCTGCTAGGCTTGATGGGATAGATAGGGAATGTGTGAGGGAGGGTCTCTCCTGTCTCTTCTGCACTCTCAAATATTGGGATGTCCTGAAAGGGGGGGGGGGAATACAAAGCAGTTCAAAAAAGTTAGTTTTGTTAGTTTTTAAGCACATCATCCAAAATTTTCAAATAATAATTACAATAATACCTGGATTTATATCGTGCTTTTGCCTGAGGATACAACACGCAACTATTATTACCCCAGCTTACGCTTGAGCTACCACCTTTTCAACAGCGCCCAATGCATGCAAGGGATTCGAACCTACAACCCTCTATTTAAAAGGTGCGAGTCAGACCCACTAGACCACGACATACCCACATTGTATTACAGGTTACACTGTATCTAATGGGAATTTCAGGGGGCTCGTTTTCAGTGTTGAAGGGCTCTTGGGGCGATTCGGGGGGGGGGGGGCGTATTAAACTTGAAACCCTCTTTCATAAATCTGCCTTAGTATAATCTCTCAAGACCAAAGAAATGTGTTAAACCTAGAAAGTGCAAACAATAACAATGTTTTTCATATGCTGATCTGACAAAACCTTTGACTACGATTATCATTCAACTTACAGAAAGTTGACTTATGCGGTACTGCAGCTGAGGACCGTTCTGCCTGGAGCACCATGGTTAGGGCTGGTGTGTCAGGGTACAGGTAAAGACGTATGGACAAGCAGGCGCAAAAACGCTAGCATCAAAAAAGCAGAGCAAACGTCATCACTGCCCCACTGCCAGCTTTTGTTTGTCCACACTGCAACAGACCCTAACCCTAACCCCAACAGACTTACAGGCAGAAATTGCTTTATTTTGCCATCTTCGAACCATAGGATTTTTTAAAGTTGTGGTCGTCTTCGCTAGTGAAGGACGAACATCATCATCATCATCACTGCCAACAACACATCCTTACCTCTCCGCGTAAGTCTGCAAGGTCTATGTTCCCCATCGCGATGAGTTCATCCAGGTGCCCTTGGTGGACACCTAGTTTAAGAGGCATCTCTCCTCCTAGTGATGATACCGTAGAATGACCGGACTGGACCCTAGACGGATCCTTCCCATCATCCCCTCCATCATCCTCCGCATCTTCTTCTTCAGGCTTCAGAAGAAATATAAAGCAGGATGATTATTTTTCTAATTGAGAACCTACATACGATGACCACCCAAGAATGTTACAGAAAGGGGTCTTTATGATCCCTTCTTTATTATTATTATTTATCATTTCCGTACTCCATTCATCACAATAGCATAACACGATTTCGTTTTAAGGATTTTTTTTCTTGTTCTTGCATTTATACTCATACCTACAAATCTGTCTTTTAACTTATTCTTTGAGGAATCCTCACTCAACAAGCGCTGCTTTTTACGGGATCCCTCCATTTCCTCAACATTTCTTCAAATAGTAAAGATGAATAAAAGAAGTTACATGTATATGCAAAATGCTTTATCATGATTATTCTACAGTTATTATTATCATGATTATCTCATTCATTGTAAATATTATTATTAATATGATTATCATATTGTTTAGTGACTATTGTAAATATTTATTAATCTATGTTATATTGTCATAGTGTATATACTTGTATGTTCATTTATATCTTTGCAATGATTTCTTTTACTGTTAAATAGACTTGAGTCGAAATGAAAATAAACCAAACTGAAACTAGAACTGATCCTGTGTGTTTCTGGAGAGATTCCTGTAATACATGTTTCACAAAGGGAACATTATTCATTGGAAACAGAACTACTGGGCCCTGTCTTATAAAGAGTTGTGATTGATCTGGGGCCCGTTGCAGAAAGAGTTGCAATCAAACGCAACTCTAAAAATCATGCGCAACTTGATTTTCAACCAATCAACAGCGCGCATTCCTGACTTGCAATTGATTTTTAGACTTGCGTTTAAACGCAACTCTTTCTGCAACGGGCCCCTGATATACAACAGCTATAGAAAGCCAGCAACGCCAACATCTAAAGTGCAAATTTGTTCAAAACGTTTTCCAGACAAAATTTATATTCATACATTCATCATTCTCTTAACATTTCTACTTTGCTTACAAAGGGCAATGGGCAAATTTCCTGTAGGAATATTAATTATGACAAAGATGGATTTCCATATGGTTGTGGCACCATAAAGCTTAGAGAAGGACCATACAAAATGGCCATTGCGAACCAGTTATAAAGATCAGCTATATGATCAGAAGTTAAGCTCTGTGTTTCAGGAGTCCTGGTGGGTGTTTTCATAAAGCTGTCCATAAGTTATAAGGGACTTTGTGAATGACTGGTGATCCTTTCTCGGGGTGAATTATGCGCACCAAATTTTCATTTGTGTGGAATTAGCACCTGAGAAAGGATCAAAAGTTGTTCATAAAGTCACTCATTACTTACAGACAGCTTTATGAACCACCCATATGGACCCTGATTGAAATTTACCTCTTTCTTTTTGTCCTTCTCTCCTTCTTTCGCTTGAGCTGCATCCTCATCTTTCTTTGTGAGCTCATCTTCCATGTTGAAAAGAGGACTGTCACCAATAGGAAAGACAAGGTTCTGCCACCTGGTACACACAAAAGACAAATGAATTATACATGTAGAGCAAAGAGTAGACAATGTGGAGAGGAACATTTGCTTTGGTTGTTGTTTAACAGGAAGCTCAGGATGATAATAAGAACAATCAGAGAAAACATAAATACCCTTTCCAATTTGTTTTATTTCTATCATTTTATACATATTTAGATATTCTTAGGGCAAAATAACATTTCTAAAGGCAATTTGTCTAGAGGCCATATTTCTACATTTCTGCACAAAGCATTGAACAAATCTCAAAGGCCAATGGAAGGGGCACTGGGGCAAGTCAACAGGGCATCCACGGCCTTGGTAGTCTTGAATCAATTTAAACTCCAGGGTTCCCAGCTTTTCGAGTAAACAAAATTCCCTGATTTTTCCCTGATGAAGTTTAAATGTTCCCTGATAATTACTTAAACCCATTCCCAATTTCGCATGTTTACGAAGTTGTTGCAGTGAATTACATCTATTTTCAGTATTAAAAAAATAATGTAAAACTAATTATCACCACCATAACCAGTCATTCAATGGATGTTGTTGTGATATGCAACAAAATATAACAGAGTCTGACTGACTACCGTGCTTTCAACTTTCGGGTTGATCAAAATTCCCTGATTTTTCCCTCATTTAAGGGATTTTTCCCTGAGTTGAGGTATATTCTATCAAATTCCCTGATTTTCCCCTGACTGGAAAAAGTAAAATAATTTTCCCTGATTTCCCTAATGGGCTGGGAACCCTGAACCCTGTGCTGTAACCGCCTAATGTTTGAGAATCACTGGGTACGTAAGTCACAACATCTCACCTATCGTCAATATTTCTCTCATCTGGTAACTTAAGAGTGACCGACTTTGATGTTTGGTTGTTCTTTCCTATCTTGGATCCGATCATGCCTCGCCCGGAGCGCACCTGCGAACGTCTTCCACTCAGACCTAAATGGTTCAATCAAGTGATGTCAGTCGATGTTAAGAAGGATGTGGATTCCATGACCAAACATTCTTCACATCATTATTTCAATGGATTTATGTTATATTTTGGTATATGTTATTGTTATATTTGATGAATCATTTCACGTAACATAGACCCCTATGTTTAAAAGAAATATCACCATTATCATGATTTTTGCTTGAGATATCTGGTTTGGATGATAATGAAAATATTGTCTGGCTCTTCTTTTGGGGAACATCAAATATGTTGCCCTTAAAAGACCCATATTGCCCTTGTCTAAAGACTCAGGCCAATATGATTCTTTTGCTGGCAATATATTTGATGTTCCCCTCAAGGCAGCTTCCTCCGTTTCTGACCTGATGGTTACCTTGATTATTATACATATAAAGTTTCCTTGTTTCATTGATTATAATTATATCAAGATGTATGAAACAAAACTTATTTCAAATGATTGTTGGAAATGGAAAATAACTGAAATGAAATGAAAATGAAATATATAAAAATGATAAATGAATGAGAATTTTCTAGGGCTCTAATGAGCATTTGTACCCCCCCCCCCTCCCACCCAATTCACATTGATTACTACAAGCAATGTTATAAAGATTCCCAATAAGTTACAAAGATTCCCAATAAATTAAAGGAAATTTTGTTACCCCTAGACACGGGTCTGGCATAAAACTCTGTCTTCTTGAAATCTTTCTTGAAGTTAATGCTGCATTTGATGTCTGGTCCTGTAATACCAACTGGATGGAAGACCTACAATCAGATGAGAAGATCGAGGGAGATAAATGTAGAATAATCAACTAAAATCACAAGTTTTTGAGAACATGTCACTTTGGGGAACTTTATATGGCATGACATGATATACGGAGGAGTCACAAAAATCAATGTTTAACAGTTCGTATGAAACTCTGTAATTCTTCAACGTAATTTCATCAAACCTTTACCAATATTCTCTAATTTTTCTACTGTTATCAAAATCAACTGAATATCAGGAAGAACTTCCCCTTTCATACATGTTACTCAGTTGAGAGTTATGTCAAATAATATTATAAAACGCAAACCTTCATAATTATTTGTACTATTTGAATGCATGTATGCCGAGGCAACCCAGATCGATAGAATTTGTATAAACGTGTCCGGACATCAGGACCCTGTCTTACGAAGAGTTGCGATTAATCTGATCAACCACAACTATGGAAAGTCATCATCATTATCATATAACATGCATGTTTTCGAGACATGATGTACATGCATATTCGTTCATTCATTGACAATCCAATATGCTCCTCTTTGTTTACATAAGGACATTGTGCAAATCTCCTGTAGGAAAGATTATGACAATGACAGATTTCCGTATTGTTGAGGTTGATGGATCAATCGCAACGCTTTGTAAGACAGAGCCCAGGTTAGCCAGAAGGTTCTATCAAGAATGCAAGAGATGATGCTTTTATCTGCTTACTAATGCTGACTAGGGCATTGCATCCCCCCCACCCTCCTTACCTTTATATTAAAGAACCAGTCATATTCCGGTTCATGCGTCCATACAGTCTTATCAGCTGAAGGGGGCTTTGGAGCAGGAACCTCCACAATAACCGTCTCTGGGATGACCTCGGGACCTCCTAAGCCTTTCTTGGGGTCGATGAAAGTCACTCGCTATGGAAAAAATTATAGTTATATAATAATGATTAACAAATTATAATAACAATTTGATAAAATTTCATATTACAATCAAATTAAATCAAATCAATGTTATAAGTTTGTATTCTTGAAAACTTTACTGATGTTTCCCTTTCACCTTCATATGAATATTGATTGTTAAATCACAAACATGTACCTATCTAGGTTTTTCAATTGATTACTGTTTTCCAATATTTTTCTTTATCATTTTTTTTATTTCAGCATAAATTGATTATAAAAATTTCATAACAATCCTAAGAAATCAAATCATAATACCTTGCTAGCTGGAGTGACTATATCACCATCTTATGCATCTATCTATGCAAAATACTTAATTATTTTTTATTCTAGCATGAGTTTTGATGCAATTTCTCTTACAATTACATGAAACTAAATCACTAAAAATAAAAGTTTCCTACCTTGCTTGCTGGAGTGACGATATCACTATCTAATTCATCTCTCTGCGTCTGTACGGTCGCCCTAGCTGTACTCTCGTGACCTTTGACCTCATCATCTTCGTCAGACTCCTCGGTGAAATCAAGTTCATCGGACTACAAGACAAATGCAATGGAGAAAACAATGGCATCGTAAAGTTAGTCTGCAGGTACAGACCCTTGATTTTCGCAATTCGGAGAATGAATAGTGAAGAGTATAAAGTAGTGAGACTATATTCACTATGCACTGTGGCTGCATGGGGATTTGACACAGCTAGAGAGTTTGAAGTCTAGTCTTCGCTCTAGACATGGTTTTGGTTAGTGTCAAATTTGAGTCTGTGCTTACAGACTATCATACTGTAGACAATAGTAACATATACAGCAACACAACAAGATACAGGCCATATATACACAAGGGTTGGATATAGATAAAGATATAAAGTCATGCACATGTGTACGTGAATCATACAGTCATGTAGACAACACAATACAGCAATGTAGCTGACAGTTAGATATAGAGTCATGTAAAAACAAGATATTCACTTAGATAATAGTACATGTAGTTAGTATTCAGACAATATCATACAGACAATCATTTCTTTCTTGTACCTTATTTCGCTTTAATACGTTGTAAAAAATGAACTTTGAACCTAAGAACATATTCCAGCTGTGCATACACAAGTGCATGTCCATACAAACAGTTTGATGAAACACAAGCCATGCAAAAATATTTTTGATTATTACAATTAGATGTAAATGTAATACATACTGAGCTGAGTAATTGTAGTTCATTCACTGATGACTGGCTCCGCCCATCAAATTCATTGCTCTCGTCCTTATCCCCTCCTTCTCCGTCAGAATCAGGTTCTTTATCCAATGACTCTATGTATGCTTGGAGATGCTCCATCCTAATAAAGTAAAAAAATATACATTTATCTACAACTATTCTTCATTATCATCACAATAATAACAAAATTCTGCTATTGGGGGTATTTTCTATAAATAACAATTGCCCATTAAGGCCTGAACATTCTGTAACAGAGGGATAGTACTGTCGGCCAGTCAGTCTGTAATTTTTCTTTTCGTTACAATACAGGGTATGATATGAAAGTTGTCGGATCTATTTTTACTAGAGATAATAATAATAATAGACAGTTCTTGTATAGCGCATAACACATTATAAATAACGTCTCTATGCGCTTCCAAAGGACTTGGATATTATTACCCTGGCTTTAGCCCCGCAGCCTTTTACAGCGCTGGGGCATTTCAAGGAATAAATTCCTGCCAGGTACCCATTCACCTCACCTGGGTTGAGTGCAGCACAATGTGGATAAATTTCTTGCTGAAGGAAATTACGCCATGGCTGGGATTTGAACCCACGACCCTCTGTTTCAAAGTCCGGAGACTAATCCAATGGGCCACGACGCTCCACTTTAAGGGTCAATCAGGCATAAGTGTCCTGTGCTCACAATATGGATTATTTGCTTTTTCATTTTTTAAAATAATGCAGAAAATTGATGAACAGAAGGGTGGGTTAATTAGCATATTTTGGGTTGGGTCAAGTTAAAAAAAACAATAAAGTCGGCAGGTTTTACTTGGGTTGGTTTGTTTATAGCTAACAAAGTTGTTTTTACCAGTCTCTAGACGGATGCTACTATCTTGGTCTCCGTACACTACAGATATCACAATTATTAAACATATCTTGCTTTTATGTTTTGAAGTAGACTACTGCCTGAAGCAAAAGGGATTTTTCACAAAATCAATCCTAACTAGACTGGCGCTTGATCTTGGGAATGATGATTTCTCATGGAACCTACCCCAACTTAGACTTCTGCTTGAAGTTATCAATGAGGAATTTCCATCTTCTTCCGTGTCCTCTGCAACTAGTGACCTTCGAGAAGAGTTTCTCCCACATCATAATGCGTTTCTCCTTTGCCATTCTCTTAGCCTATAAAAACATTTAAAATATGAAGATGTTTACAGTATTACAAAGAGCACTCTAGAAATATTTGTGGAAATCACACACTCAAAAATAATTCTTAAATATTAATTCAATCAGAATTGCATATATTTCATATTGATCACATAAAATAGATGTCTGATACACTTAATGAGTGGCAAAGTAAATTTGCTGATTTAAAATATAATTTTGTTAAAGCTTGCTTTGCCAAGTCAAATATATTTGCTTAATTACAATAAGAACAAAATTCAGTGCATATATATATATATATATATATACACTTCAAATATCCTCCTTCAAAAAATCAATCTGAGTATGACTGAAAATTGATCAGGTCATTGATCAGGTCATTACTTTAGTGCCCCTTTGGTAAAGGGGCAGTAATGTGAGCTGTACTCGAGTATCATCGAACATTACAATACTAAAATAGTACAAAAAGATATTGGTCATTTACAGAATTTTGGCCCATTAGAATTTACATATAAATGTATGGCATTTTCCAGCCGTTCAAATCTGTATTTAAATATAAACTCTCTATCAGTATGTTTTTTTTATTCAAATAGCAGTAAGTGGGTATTAAAAAGCTGCTGACAAAGATTACATCCTGAAATATTCAGCTCATTCCATGCCTAAGGTCTTTAATATAAACAAGACAAAACTACACACATATTTTATTTCAATCGGTAACTCAATCTTATTAAACTTTGATATAGAATTTGATAATTTTTTCAATAAAACACTTTTACTTTATATCCTTCACAACACAATCATTTAAAGCCTGTGTATAGCTTTGGTAAAGGGTCAATAATGTGATTGATAATCGAATATCATCTAATATGACAATCTTACTGAAGCGTAGAGACCGTTAGATATCTTTCCAACTGCACTTCTCTGAGAAAATTTCAAATATTCAAATATTTGATATATAGCGCCCTCTCTCGGCGATGCTTGTTTTAAATTAAAAAATGGGCATTCAAGCACTTATCTTATAAATTTAGTGATTAGATATCCAAAAGTTACAGACAAAGAACATATCTTGAAAGTTTCAGCCCATTCCATGATTTGGAATAGGATTTAATTGAAAGACAAAAACACACAGATATTTTAATTTGATCGGGTGACCCGATCAAGTTAAATTTCCATGTAAAATCGCAAAATTTATCCTGTAAAACACATTTTCATTTCATATCCTCCACATCATAACTGTTATAGGGCATATCCATTCATATTAGCTAGCAATGAATTGGAATAGTGATAGGTGCATTTTGGTGGATTTACCAAAACTATACACAAGTTTAAGGGTAAATGCATTAGTATAATTACATAATAGAATGGATTAGTGAGGTGCACTATTTTGGGAATTTAACAAAATTAAAGATAGGCTTTAACCTTGGAATTATAATAAAAATAATCATACTAATATATTTACCTGTGAATCAAGAAGTTGTAGTCTCCTCACAGCGATATTGAGCTGCTTGTGCTTGCTCTCGTAATCATTGTGAAGTTTTTTCAGAGCGGCACTCTTCTCTTCCCAGGATACAGAGAAAACTCGGACCAGTCTAACCAACTCATTGACTGGGGTCTCAAGATCATTCGTGCTGAAATTAGAGATAGAATTTGATTTTATAGTGATAGTAAGGAATATTTGGGGACCTAAAATTATGTTGGAATCACAGACCTATCAGATTTGATTCAGTAAAGTCAAGAATAGTTCACTTGAAGGGGTACTCCAGGTTGAAAATAATAGCACTCTTCCCTTCTCAGGATACAGAGAGAACTTGGACCAGTCTAACCAACTGGTCTCAAGATCATTCGTGCTGAAATTTTGCTGAAATCATGAATCTATCGAATTTGATTCAGTAAAGTCAAGAATAGTTAGCTTAAAGAGATACTCCAGGGCTCCAGGCTGAAAATAATATGACTTGATTAGATAAAATAAATACAAACAAAACACTGAAAATTTTGTCAAAACTGGACAAGGAAAAAAAGTTGTGACATTTTTAGATATTGCATTATTTCAAACAGTTCTATGCATGCTTAATGAGTATGAAAAGAGCAAGCTGATGGTGCCATACCCCACTTGTTCTTTTGTAAATCTGAAATTACATATTCAATTTTGTCCAACAAGAATGAAAAAAAAATCAGGTTGACAACCAATTTAATACATAAGATTGTTACAAGGGAAACATATCATATAATTATAATTTCTTGTAATAACCTAAGAAAGTAGAAAGTGCAGACATGACATCATCACCACAGCTATTCATGAGGGTGTGCATATAACTGCTTTCACACAATATAAGAGAACTTTTACATTCAAAAAAACTTTGTTACTTGTTATCAAATATTGATGAAATTTTCAACATTTTACTCACATTGTACAATTCATTTGAGATATAATTATTTTCAGACTGGATTACCCATGAATGTGGTTTCAGTGTAAAAATATGTACAGATGAGGTTCACACCATTGCAGCGATCAGTACCAGTATTTAGATGCAGCATATATCTTTGAATTCTTGCATTTTAGATTATTTTCAGGCTGGAGCACTTGATGAATGAGGTTTCAGTGGAAAAAAAAAGTACAGATGGTGTTCACACCATTGTAGCGATCAGTATTTGGTTGCAAGTCTTCATCATTGAATTCTTACCTTCTGAATATCCTACCAGAGACCATGATAAGTCTGGCCATCAGAGTTGGAGGTAGAGCATGAATCAGGAGTTCATCTTTCAATGACAGGAACTGACAAAGAGAAATCACAGATCCAAAACATGAGGTTCTTTTCTTAAATACTGATATTAAATAATAAGAATGAAATGAATTGAGTTTACATCATTTTTCAACCCAGAATTTTGCAGTATAATCCTTTTCAGCAGCCCCAGAGCTATTTCCGAGATGAAAACATTATGTGTATCAGTGTGAGGCTACACTGAGAAGTAAATTGAAATTTCACTTTAAATAAACAGTCTAAGTTTTCAGAGAATACAAAGTGTAACTATCAGTACCCCAGCTTGAGTTTGTGCTGCCGCTTCTTCAGCAGTGCTCAGTGCATTCAATGAATTAATCTTCCTAGGTGTAGGTGTACCTATTCACCTCACCTGGTTTGAGTGTAGCACAATGTGGAGAAATTCCAGCCTTAAATTTCGTTTTTTCTAGGGAAAGGCCACTTTTCTATAGGGCTCGTCTGTTTAACAGCACAAGTGCCAAAAATTTAAAAGGTCACAAACATAGGCCTATTCAAGGCCAGTGATAGGAGCATTAATCTTAAACAGACTGGGGAACCCCTCTTCCCCCTCCCTTCACATTTTCTCCAGCACTCTTCAATGGAAAAGGTTTGTGTATAGTGTCGCATTGTTTCAGGAAATTTTTTTCTCTCAAGTCTTGTGCAACCCTTCAGATCAAATTTGTAATGATTGGGTTTGCGGATCCAAAATTATGCGACATAAGGTACAAAAGTTACAAGAAAGAAAGAAAATTAAACAAGGAAACAGTGAAACTTGAATATCAAATACAGTAGCTAACTTCCACCGCTTTGGTAATAACGATTCTTTTCACCAATTCAAAATAGTTTGAATAATGTCTTAACATTTCCCCTGAGCAATCAAACAAAGTTTGATATCATTGAAGATATGTTGTTGTTGTTCGTTTGTTTTGGGCCTGTTTCACGCCCTAGAAGTCGCCTTAGTAGACACTTGAAGAAAGAAATAAAATAAGGGGGGTGTTTCACAAAGATTTAAGTACGACTTAAATCGCACTTAAATGTTGACACGTATCTGAAATACAATGTGCACATCCTCTTTGCATGATCTGACCAATATGGTTATGCCTTTATAATGCACACAACTAGGCATTTAAGTGCAACTCATACATAAATCTTTGTGAAACACCCCCAAGGTTGCAATTTGTGTCTGTTTTTACCTCAGCAAGAGTTGCCTGTACTAATGCTATAGAGTTGAGGACGCCATCGCAGAGCATGTCAAACTTGTTACTATCCTGCTGCGGGGCTGTCTTGATATCCACTTCCTCATCCATTATTTACCAACATCTATTGAATAACTGAGTAGCGGGGAATAAAATAAAAACACAAATTGGAAGAACATTGAGATAGCTCTACAGAAGCTTTCATTTTACAAAATGATTTGTCATCTATATCTACAACTTTTCTGTCATATTTTTTGTCTTTAGAAACTTTCTTTTCACAAAATGAAATATGGTCAATGGTTAAAATAGATTTAACGTTATATGTATATAAATCTACATTTGTCTATTTTGAATTGCAATGCTCAGGCCATCTCTAAACTAACTTATATTTGAACATAAAAATCTTTAAATGTATCACTATATCTAACGTCCGTGATTGACATCCCCCACATCATTCGACATAGTCCATTGAATAAATCTGTGGTTTTGGTCCAAGTTTGCAAACTTTCTTTTTTTCCACAGCCTACTGGATTTCTTGAGTGCTTGACAGGCTGTGGCCATACTACAGTGAAAAGTGCAATAACTCTTTCCTAAATACAGGCTTCCGATATCAGAAAACTAGTTGAGAGCGAGACTCCCACACGCCGATGATATGGGTCAAAATGAGAGAGATCATGCATGCAAACAAAACAAAGTTTTAAGTTAACATTTAGAGTTAGAATTACACCTAACAAGGACCAAAATTAGGCACGGCCATAGCGCACTAGTGCTGTCAGGGATGTGCACAAAATTTTCATAGGCACGTTGGTTCACTTGTCAATGTGTTAGTGCCACGAAAGCAGCATATTGCTAACGTTAAAGCCTATGGCAGGACAGAAGAATAGCTACTCCATTTCCCCTCTGTGATTGTACCCCTGTACAGTGTGTACAGTGGCACCGTAACCGGCTGGATTTTAGCTGATTTTAACACTAAATTTAGCTTTGAAATCCACCGTAATCCACTCAAAATAAGCTCAAATCTATTGATGATTCATAGAATCTGAAAGCTCATTTTACGTTTCGCCACATTTTTTTGTTGGCATTTTATGAATTTTGGGTTGAATGGGTCCAAATTTATGGATCCTTTTCAAAACTTGAATTGATAAAGTTTCAAGCAGCGCCAATGCATACTAAAGCCATAGATATAGGCTCCCATGATGAAGTTTGTGGATTTTCGCTGGCACGCGGCTATACGCACGAAACATGTATAGAATTATAGATCTACTCGAGATGTACGGTTGAGCTAGGACTAGTACTAGGACTACATGTAGGTACAATTTCTTCTGTATTTTTTGGCATATAAACATGATCTATTGTGCTCCTTTATCAGAAGTTATATGGAATTTCTATAACTTTTAACTAGTAGCTAATTGAGGATTATTTTCATGTGAAGTTAGACTATTTTTAATTTACAAATTAACAAAAAATACATTAAGAGCTTTATTTATTCTAAATAGTTGTTGTCCTACCTACCAAAATGAGTGAGTATGACAGATGGCAGCCCTATAAATGTATGTAAAGTGTGTGGAAAATAATGCTTATCAAACAAGCCCAATTCAACTCTCAAAAGTCCAAGAAAAAAAAACATTACGCTACACTTACAGTACAACTTAGCCAGCATAATTTTCAACATGTGGGACAATATCTACACTACAGCCTAGTAGTAGTAGTACTAAGAGCAGCAGTCTACACGTAAATTTTATAACCCATTTAAGGTAGTATATCAAGTATAAATATAAAAATATGCTAGTAACGTAAAAGTATAGAATGCTCTTCACCATCATCATGATAAACCTAAATATAATTTCGATAAAACAAGAGTAAAAGCTTACCTTCAATTCAGGAAAATGTTTGCCAATGAGATAATTGATTGGGCCAGCGTTACGTTTCCAAGCAACCCATCGATGATGGCGCTCTAACTTTTCGGACAGAGTTACTTTCGGCAACAGTCGAGTCGTCGACTCAGTAATCGACTTACGGCGACCGCACACCTTACGATTGGTCTGCGACTCAATTTTGAAATAACACGTAGCACAATTTGATGCTGATATTGAGATTTGGAATATCTTACTGTGTAATGATCGAAATCATCGTAAAAATACCTATATTCAAATCTGTGACTATATGCTATGATCATCCTTCTTATAATAAAAGCAAATTTAATATCTGGTCGTAATGACGTCACTGCAGTCGTATGATTGGCTACGATTTGAAACTAATTTGGGCTTCACTCCAAAATGAATGCTTGCAATCTTTAAAAATTGTTATATTAGTATTCTTCCTATTTATTTTAACCTCAAATAAAATGATATGTTCCATTCACATTTTCAGAAAATGAATGCGATTGGTTCCAAAATCGGATCGCAAACAGTCGTAAGGTGTGCGGTGGACTTAACTCTATTATCCATCAGTGACATAAATAGAAATGCTCTATGCATTCATGGAAACTAGGTTTTGGACTTGTTTTTAAAACAATAACATCAATAACATTGTCTCAAGCGCAGATCCCTCCTCTTTGAGAAGCAAACTTAAAAGTTTTGTAATCAAACTGTCATTAAAACAGAGGTGTGCCCCCTCTTTTAATTTTTGCTTGTCAGATTATTTGGGGTACGAAATACCCTTATTCTGTGGTTGAAAACCTTTTATTTTTTTTTTGCTTGTCAAATTTGTTGGGGTACGAAATACCCTTAATCTGTGGTTGAAAACCTATTTTTTCTTGTTTTGTCAAAATTTTCCTCCAAAAAATTGCCCCCCCCCCCCTGGAAAATACTGGATCCGTCCCTGCATTGTCTTAGTAAATATTTTTTATAATAAAGTTTCAACTTTAACTCTATATTTATTTATTTATTTATTTAGTTTTATTTATTTATTTATTTGTTTCTGCATGTCATGATAATTTACATAGTGTAACCGTCACAAAATTGATTACTTGAATTTTACATAATAATAATGTATAATTATGATGATTAACATAACATTAACATAACTGATTATAACAAGGTTGCAGACATGCAGTGGTATGACAAAATAAGCAGATGCTTGAGCTGTTGTCAGACCTTTGGATATATGATTTGCATACATAAATATAAAAACAATACTGAAAAGTCAAAACTAATGATTACTCAAAGAAGGGAAAGAAAAACAAAACAAAGAAAACTAAATAAACAAATTATTATGTTCCACAACTATTTACAAATATTTACAAGGAGTGTGTGAGGTGTAATAATACTTGAAATTATATCAATACTTAAGTTTAAAATGTACAGTACAACAAATTGTGTCTTGCTAAAAAAATTACATCTTAGAGACAAGTATGCGTTTTACCGCATTTTTGAAGGAATGCACTGATAATATATTCCTAATACTAGTAGGTATCGAATTCCAAACATCAGGTCCATAATGTCTGACAGATTTGTGAGCCAACAGTGTGCGAGGGTTATACAAATGCATATTAGATGCTTGTCTTGTGTGGTAGGTATGGATAGTATTATTTTGTTGAAACATATTGGAAAAGCAGGTAGGTAACATTTTGTCATTAAACCGATACATAAAAAGGGAAGTTTGAAGAAAGTGGACATCATCAACAGTAAGACATTGCAGCTTTATAAAGAGAGGGCGCGTATGATCACGGTAACCAACTCCAGCACAAATGCGAATTGCTTTCTTTTGCAACAAAAGAATTGGGTTTGTGACACTCGTTGATGTTGCCCAAAGAATATTACAATATGACACATAAGGTAGAATAAGAGTATTATACAACATGTAAAGTATTAGAAGTATATTAGTATATTAGAAGTATAAGCCTATGTTTTATATTTTCTTAGAAAGTGAAGCTATGCCTATGCTGAACTTTATCTAAAACTATGAAAACTAGGGAACCCTCTGTAAAACAGCGTTGGTACGTTCAACGCTATGTGAGGCAAGTCCTTCTTTTTACTGAATATTTTTAGTGTAAATGTATATCATCGTTATAATTTTTAATTTACAGAAAATAAATGCTTTACAATTCATTACAATACAACCAAACAAATATTTCAAGCGATAGATTTATTTATTCTCATTTATTTTGTAAAATTATGGATAGGGGTTCTGTGGGTCAAATCTTGTCCGAGCAGTGGGGGCGGGGAGAAGGGAGGAGGGGGTAGATAGCAATATATTGACGGGAAAATCCAAGTGTTATAAGAGGGGTATATAACCGTGTACATATAGCACTACCGTCATTCAGGCGGGGTTGTTTTTTTTTTTGGGGGGGGGGGCTGGCTGTATTGCAATGGATTCGTTGTGATATAAAATGATACATTGCAGATGATATCAAAGTATAAATATCAACAAAAATATATACAGGATGGTGTAAAAGTTCAAATGGTGTGTAATTAGCATCATGGCCATACCTAGGTATATACTCTAAATAATTAAGGACATAATACTACCATCTGTCAGTTAAAGGCTAATCAAGATTTTTTTGCGATGGAGAAATGATTTGTAGGTATATAAAGTGATTGATTAACTACAGAAAATATCAATATGAGAGCGAGTGAAGCGAGTAATCAAATTTTCAATAGTCATTTTTGAAAAACAGAACGATGACCAAAATTGTGTTTCAAGGGGTCTGTAATTATTGCAGAAATGCATCGAGTGAGCGTAGTGAGCGAGTCTTGAAAAGGTTGTAACAGAGGATGGTAAATGATAAATATCAAGAACTTAAACTTTAGAAGAAAGGGGAAAATAATTCAAGCAGCAAACGAGGACTAAACAGGCTAGAGTTTGTTCAGTGAAAAATCATTCGCTCCCTGGTTGAAGGTGAGAAGAGAACAAAAGAAATTACCTAGATAGTGATTATCGGAACTAGTGAGCAGTTGTGTAATGAGCCCAGAATTTTGAGGGACCAGATAATGGCGTATTGCAAGCGAGCGGAGCGAGCTAGCAAGCAAAAATCTGGACAAGTTTATTATCAAAATCCAATTTTGCGATAGATTTTTAGAAAATATACAGACATTTATAGGCTTACCATACTCTTTGCTTTCAGTTTATTTATCTCTCTCCATTTTGGGGGATGGGTCGTGATTTTTTTTTGGGGGGGGGAGGCAAAAGCCTCCAAGCCCCCCTTTTTATCACTGGACTTTTATATCATGACAAAGCCTGCCTTATATTGTCGGGCTGTATTGCTTGCCATACGAATCAAGGATCATGTGTGGAGGACAGATTTGGCACCACCCCCCCCCCCTTAAAAATGTCCCCAAAAATAAAGAAAAATAGAAGGGGAAAGATTGAAAGGAGTAAAGGGAAAGCAGTTTAGTTTTGTTGGTTTTTATTTTCTTATTCCTTTTTTTCAAAGAATGCCAACCTAAACGAAACATATCACCCCCCCCCCCCCTCTCTCTCTCTCCCTCTCTCACTCACTTTAATTTGAGAAAAGTATTTGGTTTCCGCGGTTCGCTCGGGAAATTAACAATGTTGCATTTCTCCCTCACCTTTTCTGTTTTCCTACCTCTTGGGCAAGTGTCTTTCTTGCCATCAAGACAGTATAAGATTATGCATTAAACAGAATAATAGTAGAATTAGGCCAATTCATTGTTGTTGTATTTTATTCCTTCGACCTTGATCACATACATTTTCACGCTTCTCCTATTTATCAGCTCTTACTAGACAACCATATTGCAGCCAGCTTACTCATTTGAAAAGGACATGAAATTCGTGTCTCACTTCATGTGGTAGTAGTAGTAGTAGTAGTAGAAGTAGTAGTAGTAGTAGTAGTAGTAGTAGTAGTAGTAGTAGTAGTAGTAGTAGTAGTAGTAGTAGTAGTAGTAGTAGTAGTAGTAGTAGTAGTAGTAGTAGAAGTAGTAGTAGTAGTAGTAGTAGTATAGTAGTAGCAGTAGTAGTAGTAGTAGTAGTAGTAGTAGTAGTAGTAGTAGTAGTAGTAGTAGTAGTTGTTGTTGTAGTAGTTGTTGTTGTAGTAGTCTAGGTAGTCGTAGTAGTATAGTAGTAGTAGTAGTTGTAGTAGTCATAGTAGTCGGAGTAGAAGTATAGTATAGAAATCAGGGGCCCTGGAACCGAAGGCTGGGGATTATAGCCCCCCCCCCCCACACACTTTTTTTCAATAAACCTGACGTCTACAAAAACGTAAAATGACAATCAGGGTCCCGTAACACAAATCTTAGCAATGATCGTAGAACGTGTTTCTGCGATTGATTGCATTGACTACAATGTACAATCAATCGTGAAAATCAAGTGTACGATTAATTGCTAATCATTGTGTTACGGTACCCCGATTGTGAGTTCTAGTCAGCCCCCCCCCCCCTCCTCTTTCGGCTTATGCCCCTCCATTTCCAAAATCCGTTCCACGGCAACCGGCAGTAGTAGTTGTAGGGTAATATGAGTTATAGAATTTACACTAGGAGTAGGAATTAAATGGTTTATTTCTTTATTATAGCTTGTTTCCTTTCTTTATCCATTTTCAACATACAAATAAACAATACATAAATAAAAATAAATTATGAGCAAAATCAACAAACATAATGTACTCACATTAGCAAATAGATATACTATCTAAATACACAAAATACAATACACTCCTAGATCTACTTTTTATTCTAAAACAAAATTTGAACATTATTAAAAGTAAGAATATTTGAATTTATGCTTAAAAAATCTTTTTTTAAAAAAGCCCAGCTAAGAAGCCATGCTTGTTCAAAGCTGGAATATTGAGAACGAAATAAGTACATTACTGGAATAATATGCAAATATTCACTAAATTAAACAAAAAAGTTAATTAGTAGAGTAGGGAGTATAGGCATGGGTCGCAGAACCGGGAGGGGGGAGGGGTAAGGGAGCATTTCCAAGTAAAATGAAATGTGCCCCTTTTCAATATGAAATACCTTTTTTAAGTTTGAAAAAATACATGGTTGACAAAAAAAGTTTTATAATTTCATATTTGATTTTTTTTTTCCAAAAGGCTCTCTGGCTATATACGCTCTCTTGCGTGAGAAAATAAAGCCTGTCTGAGTGTATATCTTATCAATCTGAAATCACCTCAAAAAGGCTGTGCTCAACTTAAGTGCTCCAAAACACACATGCACCTACTTCACGCTGATGACAATCGCATGGTGAAAATATCTGATTAACCAAATTGAAGTTTTTACATAATTATGAATACCCTTGCATAGTAGGCCTAGTAGTAGTAGCAGTAGTAGTAGTAGTAGTAGTAGTAGTGTAGTAGGAGGAGGAGGAGTAGTAGTAGTAGTATAGTAGTAGTAGTAGTAGTAGTAGTAGTAGTAGTAGTAATAGTAATAGTAGTAGCAGCAGTAGTATAGTATTCTATATAGTAGAAGTATAGTAGTGGCAGTAGTATAGTAGTAGTAGTAGGAGGAGGAGTAGTAGTAGTAGTAGTAGTAGGGATATATAGTAGAAGTAGTAGTAGTAGTAGTAGTAGTAGTAGTAGTAGTAGTATAATGGTAGTAGTGGTAGTAGTTGTAGTAGTAGTAGTATAGTAGTATAGTAGTGGCAGCAGTAGTAGTATAGTAGTAGTAGTAGTAGTAGTAGTAGTAGTAGTAGTAGTAGTAGTAGTAGTAGTAGTAGTAGTATAGTATAGTATAGTATATAGTAGTAGAAGTATAGTAGTGGCAGCAGTAGTAGTATAGTAGTAGTAGTAGTAGTAGTAGTAGTAGTAGTAGTAGTAGTAGTAGTAGTAGTAGTAGTAGTACTAGTACTAGTATAGTATATAGTAGTAGAAGTATAGTAGTGGCAGGAGTAGTAGTAGTAGTAGTAGTAGTAGTAGTAGTAGTAGTAGTAGTAGTAGTAGTAGTAGTAGTAGTAGTAGGAGGAGGAGGAGGAGGAGGAGGAGTAGTAGTAGTAGTAGTAGTAGTAGTAGTAGTAGTAGTAGTAGTAGAAGTAGTAGTAGTAGTAGTAGTAGTATAGTAGCGGTAGTATTAGTGGTGGTGGTAAATTACAGCCTTTGACATTGAAATGTCACATTCTACCTGCAAGTCATCTGTCCCGACGAATTAGAAGAGAAAAAACCCATCATTGCATATTACACCTTTCCTGTAAGTTGAGTAAATTTAATATGGCGGTAATATTTGCCAAGAGTGCAAGTACCTCAATTCTTGTTTGATGTAAATTTTTACTTCATCTTGAAAGGAAGTCACCCATAAAATATGAATGAACACACGAATACATACCCAGAGCGGGTGGATAAGGTCTTAATATTTCATTGAATGGGCAGAAGCAAGGCATAATATGGGGCAGATCTATACACTCGCCTCTTACATGTCTTAGCAGAGACCACGAAAGTCGGGGAGAGAGAGAGAGAGGGGGGGGGGGGGGGCTTTCTTCAATGACAAAAACACACACACAAAATTATCATCATTAGTTATGATTGTGCTTTGCACGGTCAGCCCAAAACAAACACACACACCCACCCCACACCCACACATTTTCAAAACCACTCCTCGGCCTCTGCTTAGTAGCCCCCCCCCCAAAATGAGGGGATATTTTGATAACAAATTATCATTATACCGTCATAGGCCACACACAAAATAATGTAACAACCCGTATTGAATACAAAGTGATATATTTAACCACAATTAAAGGACAAATCCACAAGCATAGCACTGAAAATTTCATCAAAATCGAATGTAAAATACGAAAGTTATGACATTTTTAAGTTTCGCTTAATTTCACAAGACAGTTATATGCACATCCTGGTCTGTATGCAAATGAGGGGACTGATGACATCACTCACCCACTACATGTATTTATTTTGAATTTCATTATGTGAAATATAAAATATTCAAATATTCAAAATTGTCCTGTGAAACAAAATTTCATTTAGTTTCATTACCTCCTGAACACGTGGAATAACCATTGTCTTAACATTTTTATGGTTCAGTCAAGTTGGTCCTTATTGTCAAATCTGTAAAAAATTGAAATTTCAAACGACAAAAGCAAATGAAATAGTGAGTGAGGGACATCATCAACTCCCTCATTTGCATGTCTTTGGGTTGTGCATAACTGTTTCGTGAAAAATAGGCAACACTTTAAAATTGTCATAACTTTCTTATTTTCAGTGTTATGCTTGTTTGATTCTTCTCAATTGATTCAAATTGACATTTTTCTGGGGTGGACTTGACCTTCAATAAATCGATATGATTCCAAAAAATTTGTTACAGTTTATGAAGCGCGCACACAATGTCTCAAAACGTACTTTTGCTTACACACTACATTCCATTGAAAAAGACCACGAGACCCATACATTTGTTTTTACAACTTAGACTGTTTTAGATAAATGGATTATTGACACCATCGTAGAGTTAAAAACACGTGGCAGATGACTCTGAAATTGAAATGTAAGATTTGCGTAGCACAAAAAAGAAAGATTTAAAAAACATTCGTCAAGGATAAATTATGACGATCTTGCGTTAAAGGAATTGTTCACTGACATTTCTCTTGTGTTCTGCTTCCTTTATTGTACTTCTAAATGAGATTGATAAAAAGAAATTGTAGATGAGTTTCTGTGCAAATCGTATCTGACAGGTTTTGATCAGAGAAAAGATTTCCCTTATTAATCAGATTTGTAATTAAAACCATGTGATATCTTTGTCTAAAATGAAAACGGGTTCTCTAAGTTTTCTGGGACAAACTGTCATAAATGTATGACTGTACAATATTGTGCAAGTTGAATGAAAAGAAATATTAGTCTAGGATCCGTTTTGTATAGAATTATAATACAAAACGCACGATGATTTAGTACAGCTCTAAACTGCATATGTTATTGCAAATTTGTTATTATAACAAGTTTTACGAAACGGGCCCCAACCTACTACATACAAGCAGATGATGTTAAGCACGATGGAAAACATATATGGATATCTGTTGACGAACAATAATTTGGTAGGTCCATAGACTAACCAATAGGTTGATAAAAACTTCTGGGGGTGCATTCAAGAATTGCTTCAAGTTGAAATATCTCAATCACAGCATACGATATGCCTAAGACGAAAAAAAAAACACTGGCATAGTTAGAACGTTTCTGCTGTATAAAGGTATTATCAATATGAGTTTTAAATCTGGGGGTGTCATCTTTCTTAATAATAATAATAGGCATTTATATAGCGCCATCTATCTAGAAATATTCTATTCCGAGGCGCGTTGTTATTATTATTACCCCGGCTTTAGCTTGAGCTGCCTCTCAGCGCTCATGCATTCAAGGAATTAATCCTGCCGGGTACCCATTCACCTCACCTGGGTCGAGTGCAGCACAGTGTGGATAAATTTCTTGCTGAAGGAAACTACGCCATGGCTGGGATTCGAACCTACGACCCTCTGTTTCAAAGTCAGAAGACTTATCCACTGGGCCACAACGCTCCACATTGCTTTCTTTCAAGCAATCTATGATGAAAATCCTTCTCCTGATCTGCAATAATGTTTGTTTGTCATAATTTGGTACTTGTAGCTATATTTTCTCTATTATTCATGCCCAAAACACTTCTTCAATATTTTATTTATTTATTTATTGGTATGCACATAAAAATAACCAGCAGCACAAGCTGGAAGGGTCAATTTACAAAAATTCATGAAGGACAATATACAGTCATAACAAAGCAAATGCATTAAAACATAATTACAGTATTCTACGTCAAAACTTATCTCCAAATCTACGAATGAAATTTAGTTATTTTATGTTATGGAAAAATGCATTATACGAATGATATAAATGCAGAAGAAAACAATAAAATCAAATAAAAATCAATTCTTCGATTCCACAATAAAAATAATTCATCTGGATAAAATCACTTGCTCCTTATGAGAATCACCTTACTTGCATCTCAGAAAATTCATGAAATTCTCCTTGAATAAGACATTGGTGAAAGCATAAAGGAATGGATTGATGGCGGAATTCGACCAAAGAATAAGAGCGGCGACATTATCTACCACTGCGCTGTAGTTTCCTGCTGAAGTCACAAATATATAGCAATGGTAGATGTAGAATGGAGACCAACATAACACAAAGACTATCAGGAGAAGTGTCAGGAACCTTGCGAACTTTTGATGTTGTGCTTGACTTGTTGTGCTGCTCCTGTGTATCCGCATGTCATTATATCTAACCGAGCTGGTCCGGCGGTGTTGACGACCGCCTATAGGCAGTTCTCTGGAACCCAGCGGGTCAAGAGTTAGCGTAGTCTGGAAGGTACTTGAGCGTCTCTTTAGTTTGGAGTAGACTTTCAGATTGAGACAAAAGACGCTGAGGCCGGGCAGTAAGTACCCTATCACGAACATCACCGAGATAATGGCAACATTGTTCCCATAGCCAAGGTCACAGGAGGCGATTCTTTCTTCGTCGTGGAGGAAGCCAGTTCCGGAAGAGAATGTTAGGGCAAGGGTTGCATGTGAAGCTATGCAGATTATCCACAGAATACTGCAAATGATGGCTACCTTTTTGAAGGTTTGTCTTGAACGATGCCGTAGTGGGTTCTGTACCATAAGACACCTGTCGACGCTTATAGCAATGATCGTCAACATCGAGACAGTCGTTGCAGAGTAGTCCAAGACCCACGCTAAAATGCACATCCAACCGCCCAAACTCCATGTTCTTGTGTAAAATATTTCTGCGTTGATCAACAAAACGATACCAACCAGGAGATCTGCAAAAGCCAGGTTGAGGATATAGGCATGGGTTATGCTTTCTCGAATTCTCCTATCCCTTCCATATGCCATTAGGACGAATATATTCCCGATGAAAGTTATGATCATACAAGGTATATAGAAGACGGTGACCAATATGTAGCGAAGAGGAGAAGCTCCATGATTTTCATCGAATACATCATCGGTAAAATTATGATCCTGCATCTTTATCAAATGTCATCTGAACGCAATTCATAAAACTCTAGGTGTTATTATCCTGCACCGTATTACGCAGCTTCTAGCTGTTGATATTTCGGTCCAATTAATACGCCATATATTCTCGACTATAATCTCTGTTGCGGCACCTCAATAGATCACTTCAGAAGTGAGGCGGTTGAAGTCAACTACATCCAATATCCCCTTATCTAAATAGATGAGAATGACGACGGCAGCGAAATGCCAAAATAATTTGTTTTCCCAGGAGGGAACGAGAAGAACCATTGAGAATCGACGTGGGCCTCATAATAATACATATTATATGAGCGTCTTGCCAGAGTAATTCTTTGTTAACCTCTAAGCTGCCAGGTTCTAACCTAATGATAGTATATGCAGCAGTACGAACTTGAAATGCATGGTGCCAGCAAACAGCGTTAGAGAATGATATCATGATACTCGGCTCTTCCATTGGAATAACGTGTCGATGGTAATGATGCTGGTAGTCTAATAACCTCGATATTTATGTTCTTCTGTTTTTCTTTTCTCCTTTTCACTTCGTTGAAGGTGTCAGAGCTTTAAGTATGTACTTGTGACGTGCATGTTTATTTATTGCATCCATTAGTGTAAATTATAGGTAGGATTATTTTCAAATCAAATGTATTGATTAGTATGACGGAAATAAAACTTTAGGACAATAAGGTAGCACTTCTTTATTATTTTTACGTGTCATTAAATTCGTTTTTTTAATCACCCATGCACCATAAAATGAAAAAAAAAAACGTTTGAAGTCCCATAGCATGCGGTGTAATGTTCCAGCCAAATACACACACAAACACTCTCACACACACATCCACCCACATATATATATATATATATATATATATATATCATCTTTAGATATGAACATATATCTAAATATATATATATATATATATATATAAATATATATTTAGATATATTATCATATCTAAAGATGATAATTGAGGGATTGAGGGGCACAATATCGATGGAGATAAAAATTTGGCTGGATCACTGCACAAGGCATTCCGAAAATAACATCACATCTTATACATCTTCATTTCCTTTTAACTTTTATTTTATGTACTTGTTCAGTGCTTTGCGAATTAGTTCCGGGACAGTGGCGGCAGGAGGATTTTAAACCTAGGGGAAGGCAAAAGAACATTGGGGGAGGTGCCTATTTCACAAATTCGAGCGAGAAGCTTGAGCTATTTTTTCAATGTAGGCACTACTGACTTAAGGACTAGCTGTTTGTATTGGATCATGAAGATTCACCAAATGAATAATGCGAGCGCGAAGCGCGAGCTGAAAATGTTTGATATCCTGAGATAAGCCCTTTTTGTTATCATGAACTGGATGGCTATCTAGCTAAACAATTGATGCGAACGCGTAGCGCGAGCTGAAAATAATTGATTTATGGAAATTATGAATACGCTTAAAACGAATAAATGAAAACTCTGTTCGCGAGAGGCATATTGAACAATGGATTTTGATGCCCCATGTGAAAAGATAATTCATTATCTCAGTCAACAGTACTGTTACTACGAGCGACATTTTAATTTGTTTATAATGGCCTGCTTATGAAAGATTTATTTTGACACTATATTGTTGGGAGCTACAAGTGAATGGATGATAAAAATTTCAAAATTTAAAGAACGAACAGCTATTTTGGAGAACTTTGCAGATTTAGTAGGATGCTTATGACAACATTAACTACACATCTTTTTTTTATTTTTCAAAATTTCGGAAGGGGGGTGGGAAGTGGGGACCAAACTTATTGGGTCAAATGCCTTCCGGTTCTCCCTCGGCTCTTGGTGACGTCACTGGTCCGGAGTGGAGCCCCCGAAACCTCGTTATAATATTTTCAAACCGTTGCAGATGGCCACTTTATTATCAATCTGCGGGTACATACACAACGCAATGACTTCAAAGCAGTTGCGGATAATAAACGAAATATTTTGAAGCAGCGCAACATAGCAATTGTGGTAAAGTTTGTAAAAAGTCGCCAGAAAGCGAAGCGAGCCAGAAAAAATTGGCCTTTTATAAAAAAGATTTTGAAATTAAATTCTAATTATGTAATAATAGCTTTGAAAATTTAGCCAAAGTAAACATGAAGAGGCTTTTTGTACGTTAGCAGGTTATGGTCGACATAGAGGGATATACAGTGCGTATCAAAAAAAAGTTTACACTTAGAAAAAAATCCTGTAAAATTATATATTTGTAATATCCTGACGATTTTCCCACATTTTAGCATTGGTACAGATCCATTTAAGCAAATGACGATATAACTGTCGAAAAATATTTCCGCTTGAGCGAGCACCACTTACTTTTGAAAAGTTGGTGAAAAATGATTTGCGCAGAAATTTGAAATAGTTATGCGAATAAAAGTAGACCTTAATCATGAAGAACACGTGGAAATTAGTTAGTAAAATTGATTTGAAGATATCTTTTACCTTTTTAAACTTATTTCCTTGCCCAAACACTTCGAAGAGTGCATTGCGCCCCACCCCACTCCCCCACACACCGAGTCCATCGTGACGATATTTGCTTTACACTGAGCTGTGATTTAGATTTTAGATTTAGATTTAGATTTATTTCCGTTCAACAATTTTTTTTTTTCAAAATACAATCAAAGTAACAATACATATTCAATATAATAGATATTACAGACAAATCAATGACATTTCGTAACAAATGTTGAATATAAATTAAACAAAACTACAATTTGTTGCAGTAATTTTATCAATGAACAGAAACAAGAAATGAACGGAGGGACTTGCCAAGAAAAGCAAAAGCTTGTAAAGAAGGCAAGCCCCTAAACTTAGTTTCAATGCTAATTATAAACAAACTATATATACAACTATATACAAAAATCGAGACGGACGCAGAAGACAAACTTAAAACAAGTTATCCACAAAATGTCAAAATAAAACCAATAAGCGACAAAAAATAAGAGAAAGTAGATCAAATAATAATAATTACAGTGACTGGTAACACACAAAAAAGGACTTACAAAATTATAATAGGGAGGGTAAAGTGGCAAAGGAAAGAAAGAGGGAGATAAGGGAGGTGCAAATAAAAAGTGCAAATGAAAAGAGGAAACATGGCAGGTGCACAGGTCGTAATGTATTGTATCATGTTGTAGTGTTGTTTTTATAAGTAATGTTTGACAAATTTTAAAGGTTAAGTTATTATGTAGTTTTAGGTTATGTGTTAGCTTGACTTGTTGGTGTGGAGTATTGACAAATGAGCATCTTTTTAAGTTTGCGTTTGAAAATATTAAGGTTTGTAGATTCTTTAAAGTCGTTGGGCAGTTAATTCCAGTACACAGGTCCAAAAAAGATAAAAGAGTTTTTCGCTAATATAGTACGGGTAGGGGGAAGGTGATAACAGTTACGTTGTCTGGTTGGGTAATCGTGTATAGAGGAGTTTTTACAGAACATATCTGAAAAAATTGTTGGGAGATCATCTTTGTTTAGTTTATACATAAATTGAGCGAGTTGGAAAAGATATAAATCGCTCACTTTAAGAATATTATTTTGGAAGAATAGTATATCTGTGTGTGATCTGAATTGGGTTTGAAAACTTATTCTAAGAGCCTTCTTCTGCAGCAACAGTATTCTTTGTAATTGTGTTTGGGTCGCACAACCCCATGCCAAAATGCCATAATTAATGTATGGTAATATTAATGTATGATACAGTGTAAGTAAAGTGTGAGATGGGAGAAAATATTTGAGTTTGTTGATAATTCCGATGTTTCTTGAAATTGTTTTGCAAATATTATTGATGTGTGGTTTCCATGATAGCTTATTATCAATAGTAACCCCCAAAAATCTGGTCTCTGAAACATTTTCAAGAACAGTGTTATCAAAAATTATGTTATCAGGTATTGTATTTATTCTGTTACTAAAAAGCATAAAATTCGTCTTTTGTAAGTTAAGTGATAGTTTATTCGCTTTAATCCAGTCAGTGACATGTATAAGTTCTGAGTTTACAATTCTTACAAGTTGGTTTAGGTTATCATGAGAAAAGAAAATGTTCGAATCGTCAGCAAACAATACAAATGTTAGTAAATTAGAACTTTTTTTTAATGTCATTAATATATGTAATAAAAAGAAGAGGACCTAATAAACTACCCTGTGGTACTCCACATGTAATGGGAAGAGTAGAAGAAACAACGTTGTTGACTGACACAAATTGAGACCTGTCTGTTAGGTAGCTCTTGAACCACTCCAAGGCCTTCCCCCTGATACCATAAAAAGAAAGTTTATGAAGAAGTATTTCGTGGTTAATGGTATCGAAGGCCTTGGAGAAGTCCAGGAAAATACCAACAGTATGACAACCTTTATCTATGGAAGAAGTAATTTTATTAATAAAAGTCAAAATTGCATGCGAGGTGCTATGATTTTCGCGGAAACCAAATTGCGAGTTCGAAAAAGTATTGTATTTATTAAAGAACGTAGTTGTACGAGTATGTATAAGTTTTTCGAGAATTTTAGATAACGAAGTGAGCAATGAAATAGGACGGTAATTAGAAACAAGCTGATTATCACCTTTTTTGTAAAGGGGGATGACTTTGGCTATTTTCATTAGGTTAGGTACCTTCCCTGTGTTCATAGAAACATTAAATATGTGGACCAGAGGATCGACGATAGTTAAAATAATTTTTTTAAGTAGGAAATTAGGAATACCATCGAAACCTGGGCTTTTCTTGGTCTGTACATTATTAACAATATTAATAATTTCTCTTGTGTTAGTAGGATTAAAAAATATAGAGTTTGGATTTGGGTTGTCAAGAAAACTGTTGAAAGATTTATGAGTTTGAGGGACTTTGCTTGCCAGATTGTTACCAATATTTGAAAAATATGAATTAAATTCTTGTGCTATTGAGATGTTGTCGTCGGTAATTGTATTGTTTACTTTTATTTTTGTTATAGAAGTACTTTTTTTGTTTTTATTTAATGCTCCATTAATAATTTTCCATGTGTTCCTCATATCGTTTTTGCACAAATTGAGTTGGGAGGTATAATATTCTCTTTTTGCAATGCGTAATAAAGTAGTAAGTGTGTTTTTGTATGAAGTATATTTAAAGCGAGATTCGTTACTTTGTTTAGTTATGTATTTATAGTAAAGGTTGTTCTTTCGGTTGATTGATCTCAAAAGTGATTTAGTAATCCAAGGGTGGAGTGGAACCTTTTTATAATTCGATTTTCTGTTAGTGGTAAAAGGAACGTGAGTATCTAGAGAAGAGGTTAATTTGGAAATAAAAAAGTTATATGCGTCATCAACGTCTGTGGATTCAAAAACAGTTGACCAGTCTGTTGTATTTAAAGTATTAATTAGATTGTTAATGTTGTCATCAGTTATCTTACGAAATGGAGTATTGAATGTTTCTTTCATGATAATTTTATTTGTAGATAATTTAGCAAAAATTGGAAAGTGATCAGTAATGTCACTAAGGATAATACCGGCTTTGGGAATTTGTTGAGTTATATTACTAAAAATATTATCAATTAAAGTGGCCGAGTTATCTGTCACTCTTGTCGGTTTAGTGATAAGCGGTAAAAAAGAATATGAAAGAAACATTTCAAGAAACTCATGTGAGGTGCTGTTTGAATTACAATCTACTAAGTTAATATTAAAGTCACCCATAAAAAAGCAATCTTTATTTTTCAAAACAGGATTTGATAAAATTTCATTAAGAGATTCTAAAAAAGTATTAATATTAGATTGAGGGGGTCTATAAAAAACACCAAATACTAAGTTTTTACCTTTGGGGTTTGTGACTTCAACAAATAAGGTTTCTAGAACGTCGTTTGATATGGTCATGTTAGCTATAAGAGTATGGTCGTATTGTTGCGGTATGTAAAGAGCGACGCCACCCCCAGGTCTTAGTGTTCTATTGTTAACAATTAAATCAAAATCAGGGAGTGTGAAGAGGGAACATGGGTTATCAGAGAACCATGTTTCGGTTAAACCAATAAATGAAGTTTTCGGAAACCGGTTATTATCTAGAAAAAGTCTAAGTTTATCAAAGTTTTTACTGGCACTTCTGATATTAAAATGGAGAAGAAAAAAACTTTCGCCAGTGTTATCTGATGTAATGTATGATTTGAAATGTTGTTCTGTGAAATAATGTGATGTAGCGAGCTGTCCGAAGTGATCATTTGCATCCAAGTTGTAATTAAGATCGGATGTATTGTTGTCCATAAAATTCTGTATGTGCGCATCATAGTTGGAGTTATCATGATTATCTAGTGTGCGAGTAACGCCATGTTGTGCCGAGAGAGACAACAAGTCTTCGTTATTTAAAGAGCTAAATGGAAACCTAGAAAAATCCGTCATAAGCAGGGGAGATGGTGGTTAAATGGAACCTAAAGGAAACAATACACTGTGCGACGTGCCTGTTCCCGAGTATGTGTAGAAGAGAAGAAAAAATGTGTGTCAGTGAAAAGGCAATAGAAGAGGAGTAAAAGAACAGAAATAAAGCAGGGGAATTGACCTCGTGCAGTGCAAAATTTGGAGTGGGGGGTTGGAAATAAAGGTGATGAGAAAGAGAAATAAAAATGAAAACAAAACAAACTTAACTGGTCCTTAGTGAATTACTAAAAATAGACCTAATGTAAACAAACAAGCAACAAATATCAACAAGAACGCAAGTAAGCAAAATAAGGCAAGGACAGAAAAAAAAATCATACTGCGTCCGTCTCTCCTGATGAAATCTATATAAAAAAAACACAAAAAAATAACAAAACGAGGTCATATCAAATGGAGACAGCTAAGTAGTAATTTAAAAAAAGCAAAGCAAGAAGCAGGACTTAAGCCTGTGTGATGTGTAGAATAAAAAAGATCGATAAATGCATTCTAGTGGTCTATCCGCAAATACATGTCGTGATATGTGTATACAAAACAAAAGCAAAGAAGATTCTGCAGTCAGATCGGATGGTTAAAAAGAAGAGAAAGAACCCATAACTTACATATGCTTGCAGATCTGCAACAAATTCAGCATTGAATGAACGCAATATACACATGAGTGGTTACAGACACTATATACCCCATGTTCCAATTTTAAAAGAAATAAAAATAGTTGGCCCGAGTGAGGAAAATTATGCCCCCAGAAAAAAAGCCGCATAATACTCAATAAGGCACAAATATAGGCCTATTGCAGAGTTACTAACAGTTTAAAGCAAGATATCAGCAAACATATGCTGAACTTGAAGCACTACAAGAAAAATTCATATGAATATACATACAAAAAAAAAATCTTTGCGTAAATATACGTCAGTGGAAAAACTAGAGGCAAAATATAAAAAAAGGCCCAAAACATTGCAATGATTAAAGATTGTGTTAGCGATGCAGAATCTGGGTAGTTCTCAAATTCACTGCAGGGACGCTTGCGAAATTCATTAACGCATCGATTCCTCCGAGAATGCAACCAGAGTCGCTGCGGAGAGCCCCGAGGCTCCCGCCGAAAGCCGGCGGACCGGGACAGCAGAAAATTCGAATATTTGCACCACTAGCCATTTACATGGCTTAGGCTTGATTTTCATTTTGTGAAGCGTTGCCAAGCTTGGGAAAAGTGTGGAGAAACAAGTATTAAATGAAAAATCAAATGTAAACCAACTTTAAATGATAAAAACTTAGTGAAAATGCTGGAGATGTCTGATATAAACTTTTGTTCAGATTCAGTTATGTCCTCAGATCCAGCTGGCACAAAAAGGGTAAAGGTTGTGCTTACTAAGTGTTGAAATTTCAAATTTGGGCGGCAAAATTGTTACAAAATGCTTGAATGTATCCGTTTTATGTCAATTGGCTAAAAGTGCTAGGGAAATTTATGAGAAATGCTTCGCAGGGTAAGTTTGATTTCGCCCTTTCCCCTTGACACAGCGTGAAAACAAGCATTTCTGCGCAAACAGATTTCTGCCAGCTTTACAAAAATGGACAGTGCTCACTCAAGTGTAACATTCTGTCAAAATTTTTACTGTCATTGGATATATGAGACCCAGACCCATAATTATATGTGAAAAAAATTACCCACATGTTGTATATTGTTAATTCCCATGGCTTTTTCAAAGTGTAAACTTTTTTTTGATACGCACTGTATAACCATGGATAGATCCATGATACAACTTGGCTAATAAGTATCTTTTGTCCTAATTGCGACCATTATTGCATAAAATTTAGCACGCCTATTATATGCGATCCACCTTTCTTCCCGTTCTTTATATTTTTTAATTCTCGGCAGCCCTGTCGTGTTTTAATAAAAGCTTTTTTGTTCTTGTCTCTTTTCTTCATATTCTGATTTTTCAATTTAGCTTTTGGCTCTACCTTTATTTCCCGTTTCTTTTTGCCTCTTTCTCCCATTTTCCCGCCATTCTGGCATGTGCAATTGAGTCATAATTATCTTTTGATTTTATATCTCTCTTGCTTATCATGCTAGTATTTCTGGATATTTCGTACTTTCCCACTTTCCTTCCATTTTCTCTATTTATGTTCCTTTCCCTTTCTTTTCACCCTTTCCCTTCCCCCTTTCCTTTCCTTTCCTTTCCTTTCCTTTCCTTTCCTTTCCTTTCCTTTCCTTTCCTTTCCTTTCCTTTCCTTTCCTTTCCTTTCCTTTCCTTCCTTCCTTCCTTCCTTCCTTCCTTCCTTTCTTTCTTTCTTTCTTTCTCCCTTTTCTCCTTTTCCCATATTTTTTTGTTGTATTTTCGCGGTGAAATACGCCAAGGGGGGGGGGGGGGGCATGCAGCTTGCACCCTGCTCCCTCCTGTTACGCCACTGCATTTAAACCCCATCTCATGCCATGTTCTATATACCTTTTTACGTTCAAACTTTCACAGTTTTTTAAATATCGCTCTTAAAAGAAAAGAAAAAAAAGACGCCTGGTGATGAACAACACAAACCAGTTTCCCGGCAGTCCACCCCCAAACGTTTAGTTTAGAGCCGCGCCTGACTGTAACCATTTTCCCTCTCCTTTTCCTTAAATTTTTCTCTCCAAACATTATATGATTATATATATATATATATATATATATATATGGAGGGGTGCAGAGCCCCAAGCCCCCCCCCCCCCTTTCTGCGCGTGTGGATCGGACCTAAAACAGGACATTATTTTGAGCGTTTTTATTTCTACAAAAAACAAATCAAATTAGGCCTATTCCCCATTTTTATTTTATTTACAAACCTCCTGTTATCATTTTTGTTCTTCCTTCTCTCCTTAATGTTTCTGTGTTTTCTTTGGCTCGACCTTCCTTCCTTTTTTAGAGGGGGGGGGGGGTCTTTCTACTGTCCTACTTTATTACTTGCACAACTTTTTCATCAAAAAGTAAACGAGACATAAGCGGCGGAAGCGGGGGGGGGGGGGACAGGTCCCCCAAAAAATTGAGGTGAGGGGGGGGGGTTAGAATTTTAGTTGATAACCTTTTTTTTTGCTTGTCAATTTTGTTTCCTGCTTCGCCCCCTAAATTCTGGTGGATCCCCTCAAATGTATCTTGCCCCCCTAAAATTTAGGTTGATGACCTTTTTTTTTTCGCTTGTCAAATTTGTTTACTTGTGTCCATAAAAATTTCAGGTAGACCCCCTCTAATTTTTTGGGCTTCCGCCGATATGAAACGAGATGAAGTGAAATATATGCGGAGTTATAGATCTAAGCTAGCCAAATGAAAAAAAAACACAAAAACAAACAGAGCAAAATAAAAGACAAACAAACAAAACAAGCATCCAGCCACTTTCAACCCATCAGACCTATTTTCGATTTCCATGGTAACTCCTCCAACTCTTCAGCTCATTCATGGACCTATTTTGGCTCATTACAGCTTTACGTTTTACGTGTTGAAGGTAACGGGCGCTGGGTGAGTTACGGTACACAGACATGTACTGCATCTATGCAGAGAGATCACATTCGGAGTATTCGGCCTCCGTCCGTCTGGTGCACTGGTGTATTAATTGTTGTACTGGTGGTTACTAGCAGGTTAGTGCATCAGATAAACATTGCTTACAGCGTGTAAGTATAAAAAAGGAGACTTGAGTCGGGATCTTTGGACAAATATTGATTTGCTGTTTCCTTAATTCTACAGACTGATTGGGTGTGTTTTGTTTTGGTGAGTATATTTTTTTTCTTCTGTTCTGCTTTGGTTTTGACTTGTGTCCGCAGTGTGAGAAGTGAGACTCTCCAAAACAAGATGCAGAGATGAGTGTTCGATGAATCCGGTGGTATGTGCCTCAGTCTGAGCTCTGCTATAGTATTGCTAACGACATGCCTGCACTCATAGTCATGATAATACGGCTAAAGTAAAAAAAAAAATGGATCAAAGCCAAGGCTAAAGTGTTTGATGAGCTGGTTAAGTGGTAATTTGACAACAATATGAAGTGGTAATATTATATTAGCAAAATAGCAGATAATTGATAGTCAAAATGGTTACTGTATCATTGATAGATCAACATTCAAATATCTCATGACTATCACTGAATTCATTGACAACCTGTACATGCTTGGACATACTGTTTCCTGTGGGGGGGGGGGCACTCAAATTGTATTTTGATGGGGGTGTGCCGCATGAAACCCTGCAAAAAATGAAATGGGGGGTGTAAGACTAAGGAACTGACTGACTACAAAGGTGAATACAGGGTCTTGGAAACTGAATACATACTGGGCGGTTACCTCAACTTCCTCAAGTGATGTTCGTGGAGCCTGCATGAACATCATTTGAGGTACCGGGTGGTGTGATAAACGGTCCGTTTCGGCGTATTCATACGGGGGGGCCACTTACATTGACGAGTGGATACCATGCGCGACCAAAAAAACACGTAAAAAGGATGTCTTTTTCACGATAGGGCACGTTACGTACGTAACGTGATAAGGGTGTCAAAAACACAAAAATAATGAAAAAAAGGGTATCTATTTATCCAGGAAAATTACGTGTTTAGGCCTTTAGGGTCGAATTTGCGGGGATGATAAAACAAAATTAAAATGTTTTATAAAGGATGTCCTTTTTGCCTCAACACTTCGTGTTTAGAGTCCGATTTGCGCGAGGTGTAGACGGTGGGGTCGTACTAAACTAAATAGGATAAAGCCGACGACCAAAGGACCCGTATAAACAATAAAACATTCCTGTACTTGTTTAGGGGTTCATTTCAGGGAATATTTGCCAAGAGTTTTGTTTCCAATACTTGTTAAGGGATGGGTTTCACACACCAATACTTGTTAAGGGGTGCATTTTAAGAATATGAAAATTACGTGTTTAGGGTGCTTTTCGAGACCCCATGGTCGCGCATGGTATCCACTCGTGAATGGAAGTGGCCCCCCCGGGTAAACGGTCTAAGGAACAGGATCGCAGTACAGTAGGTACGGTGCACGCTAGCGCAGTACATGTATTATGTTGGCTCTAGCGGCGCATGGAGTTGCTAGCGGAGGGAGTTGTAAAGCCGTGCATGCAGCTGTCACACGTGGTGCTCATGCTCGACAATTTTGGCAGGGCTACATGTAGGCACTTGTACACTGCAACCATCCTGCCTGTGGGGAATCTACAGGTAGGACTATGGTATGCCAATGCTGTACATAGCACACACTTTGAAAAATCATTAAAATATCACTTTTGTGACCAAAATTACTGATTTCCATACAGTTGCAATTTATTTTTCATTAGTAACTTGGGAATAATTTTTGTATTCACCAGAGCGCTCAAAAACTTGAATTTTGGGCATATTTTTGTGTACGCCCTCTATTGGTGGAAAGTAATATGGCAAGAAAATTTTCATTTTTCAATCTCTATATTTAATTAAGAAAAAAATAATTTCAAGAATTAAATTTACATAAGAGCCAAGTTATATGATGAATGCCTGTAATGAAAACTGACAGTGTAAGAAAAACAAGCATTTGTCCCATATAAAAAGAGAAATTAAGCCAAACATTGCCACCATTATTTTGCCACACATGGAGATATAACTGAGAACAAGGTTATATTATAACCTTGTTCATTGAATGAGTGCATGTAGGAGCTGAGATGTTTCGTAACCGGTTTTGCGAGTGGGGTGGGGATTTCTGAATGGAAATTTTGTCATTCGGAGTATATCGTGAATTGAAAATTAGGTCCAAAAAAGGGGGTCATAAAAGCGGCACGTCCCCGGTAACACCAATATATGTGAGTGCCCCCCCCCCCAGGACTGTTTCCTCAGCTTCACTTTTGGGCCATCCAGCTTTCCTCGATGTCCCTACAGCACTAGTTGGTAGTGCTCAGCAGCTCACCAATTCTGAGCGTATACCTAGATCTGTATATGTCAGCTACACACACATAATGTAGGAGATCATTTGTATATGGAGACCATATCAATTTGTTTGCGCTCCTTTTTTGCAGTGTGTAGCGTGTTAAATTATTTCCCTATGGAGAATAATAGAAAATACGCTGTCTTTGAGGGATTTGCTAAGATATCTCCCAAACGCGTCAACAAGGTGATCTATCAAAACAGAATAGAATAGAGCAGATTCTCACCTTGAACATGATATGATTTTCATTTAATTTTAGTCAAATTAAGTTCTGTCACTTTTGAGGTTTTTGGAACCTTTCTTGATGATTTTGGAAATCCATTTGTACATGAGCCAATGGGCAAGTGCAGGAAACGAAACGTTTGGTGCGACTTCACATTGTTGTAAAAAAATATATACGTCACAATAGAGTAATAGACCCTATCAAAAAAAGACATTTTGCAGAAAATGCTGTAGATTGCGAATACCTAAGAATGATTTTGATTGGATAAGAAAAACCTCTGTCACTTTTCACATTTGCAAAAGCTTTTGCAATAATTGGTCACTATAGTTTGGCGGGTTCAGCCGATGGCATTGTGTGTACACAGTATAGTACACAGTACACACGCATAGCTAGGCAACGCAGCGCGTGAAGAATTTTGCACGTTTTCATTATTCGTACAGCGACGACTTGAGTGTATGTTGGATAGGACCGTACCATTTTTGACCGGGGGGTGTGCCAATGAATGCAAGTGATCAAGAAGAGTTACAAAACTGAAGGGAGTGAGAAAACGAGGAAAGTGAGAGGGAAATTTATGAAAACAAGTAATGCGAGGAAAAATGACAAGAAAAGGAGAGAAAGGAGAAGAAGTGAAAACACGCAGCTGAGTGCGCTCACGATATGTAAGTTGAACACCCCTGCACCGCAATGTAGCAGCCCGCCACTATACACGTAGACTGCCTGCACGATGCGAAGACAGCGGCGCGTATTAGTGACTGTGCGTTAAACGTCCCATTTCTATGCCTTATAAGAGGAGCGTTTTTTGTACACAACAAATTGATATGGGTATAGAGATGGGGGGGGGGGGGAGGGGGCATGACACCCTACCCCCCAAAAAAAGAAAAGAATTGAAAACAATTAGTAAAATAGGTTGAAATGAAAAGGAGTCAAATATGTTATTTTCTGAATCGATCAATTTATCACAAAACAAGCTCTTAATTACAGCACAGTAGAATATATGGACATATTTTCTGTGCACTATATAAATCAGTAAGCCTATATTATTATTTAAAATCAGATTTTCAATATAAAGAGCTCAAAATATTTGCTCGCTCGTAACTTAGAAAAAAAAGATTGCAGTGGTGTAGTGTGTGCCATGTTTGGCCCCCTCAAAAGTTTGGCTCAACACACCACTGACAACAATTTACTGCAATTCACACTTCATGACGATTTTGCCACACAAAGGCACACAGCACATTTAATGTGAACTTTTGATTGTTTAATTGCTTAGTCCCATTTTTCCTATTCAAAAATCTGGTATGTAATAGTTTCAGACAATACAGCTCTGATGTAGCACCACAATATTAGCCAGCTGTAATTCTGCTTTAATAGTAGCCTGGCCACATAATGTGCATGTATACAATGTAGGCTGACATCTGACAGATGTGATATGTTTTGTAAAATGTCCTAGTCTGAAAAGGTAGGCCTACATGTACATATTTCATTTATAGCTAGAGAGAGAGAGAGAGGGAAAGGGAAGAATGATATGAATCTGTATTCTAGTTTGAAGTGACCTTCCTTGCTATTTATCCTCAGATGAGTGGATAAATTGTTTGAGTATCTCAAATCATTGTTGTCAGGTTTCCCAGGCCAGCTGTAGACAGGTCATGGTCAAATAATTAGTAGAGACTGAGATTGAGATTGAGAAAAAAAAAATCATTTTAGTTGGAATTTCTACAATCCTTGGGAAAGAACACTTTCATAGGACGCATTAATGGTAAATAAACATAGGAGTAGTAGTAGTAGTGGTAGTAATAGTAATAGTAGTAGTAGTAGTACTTAGCAATAGTGGTAGTAAATGACCGTAGTAGGCCCTATGGATGTAGTAGCAGTAGTTAGTAGTGGTAGTAGTAGTAGTAGTAGGCCTACATATGCCTACATGTACATGTAGTATTACGTTCACTAATTGAGTATTCTCATTATTTGCGTTTAATTTGTACATGCAGGCTTAATCGGCTACATACATGTACATGTACCTCTTAAAAGTCAAATTTTACAAAGGTTATCGATATCGCTAAGAGGCAAAAAGCAAGTGATTATCAACAAGACTAGTGATAAAGACGTTAGATCGAAAATGGCCCTAAATAGAAGTAGTAGCTTAAGTAGACTATAGCAGTTGTAATAGTAGTCATAGTAATAGTAGTAGTAGGAACAGCAGTAGTAGTAGTTGTAGTAGTAGTAGCAGTAGTATTAGTAGTAGACTATGGTAGTAGTAGTAGTAGGAGTAGTAGTAGGAGTAGTAGTAGTAGTAGTACTTAGTAGTAGTAGTAGTAGTAGTAGTAGTAGTAGTACAGTAGCAGCAGCAGCAGCAGTATTAGTAGTAGTAGTAGTAGTAGTAGTAGTAGTAGTAGTAGTAGTAGTAGTAGTAGTAGTAGGCCTACATTACATGTATTCCTACATGTATGTACTTGTACATTGTAGTGTTGGGTTCATTGAGTATTCTCATTATTTGCATGTAAATATTTGTACATAAGGTAGGCTTAATGGGCTACATGTGCTTGTGCATGTACCTCTTAAAAGTCGAATGACAAATACAAAATTACAAAGTCTATAGATTGTCAAAACTTTAATTGTAGAAAAATTCATATGAAATTGAATAGAAATTGAGCATGATGATTATGATGATTGCTCAACTATTTTGCACATGTTCCCCACATTTATTTGTCCCCAACTATATAGGAAGTGTATGAATGATAGATGTATTATTTTAATTATAAATATGATCACTAGATCAAGGTTTTTAATATTTGTGGTCCCCTTTTTTTCCTTCAAAATCTAACAGTTGAAGATTCTGGGAGAAGTTTTGAGTTCAATCTTTTGATATATATTTTATACTGTGGATACCCTGGCATACTGTACAAAATACAGACTCCTGTTTTGGCACTCCTAATTTCCCCATTCTTCTTGTGTTTACATAACCCAATATATGTAATTGGTTGGTTGCACCCATTTTCTTTGTTATCTATCTTTGTTACATATGTACATGTATACTATAGCAAAGGTATTTTGTACTCTTTGTATTACAATTTATGTGCCATGCATGATTTCTTAGGCTTGCATTGTTACATGTACTGTGGTGATTTAAAATGGTACGTAGGTGTTCCACAAGTACAGCTGTTCATAAAGTTATGAGGGCTTGTTCTAAAAGGCTTTGTAAGTTAATTGCGCTAAAAAAGTTTCAGGTAAATTTTTATGTTCAGCCGTAAGGGCCAAAATGAAATGACCTGGTTTAATAATGGAGTGCAAACCAGCCAAGCTAGCTATTTTTTCCTAGCCTTTCAAAGAACAAAGTTACATGTAACAAGAAATCACACTTAGTGATAGAGGTTAACAAAGGTGCAATCTGCCAAGATGTGTCGCAACATGATAAGGCATGTAAATCTCAATCCAACTTTTACAAGCTTGTTGCATTGCGCATGGCTTCAGGATGGCAGCATTAGGATTGACCTACTCTTGCTTGTAATTGAAAAAAAGACAACAGAGGACAAAATGATGAGAAAGAAAATAGAGAAGGGAAAAAAAATCATACACTATAACTTGTGATTCATACCAGGTATCCATTTAATCTCTCCTGGGTTGAGTGCAGCACAAATTACTGAAGGAAAGTGATGCATGGAGCAGGATTTGAACCCTTGACTCTGTGACTCGGGCCACCCGAGCCCAATATTAAAGTTTGGTGGCCCCCCAAAATAATGAAAAACATTACAAAATTAATAAAACAAACTTTTACAGGGGTGTGAGAATTCAGATTTTTTTTGCAGCTTAATTTCAGCTTATTTTTGGCTTTCCTCTGTATACAAAATAATGTGGGAGCTCTTTCCATTTCAGACTTTTACAACTCTCTTCAGCTTTTTTCAGATCTTTTTATTTTTGATTGCTCACATCCCTGCTTTAATTCTGCAGTCACGACCACAAAGTTACTTTCACTTTGTCGCACATCTTGTGTGTAAATCTTGTTGCTGTTATATATTTTGAAAATATTATGGCTTGCTCAAGTACTACTATTTCTCAATTTTTCCAAAAACATGCAAAGTATCCAGAGTTCACCCCCTTCAGAATTATTTTGATGCCAATGCAATCAATAACCCGGAAATGCATTACAGTGCTGGCTACCGGAAGATAAAGAATAGAAAGCAAAATGCAACAAAATCTACCCTGAATCTTATTGTAATATGCCCATAGGCGAATAAAAGCCGGCTGAATAGTGATGTTATGACGTGCATCAAATACTCCCACGTAATGAACTGAATATTAGATGACTTCTACCTGAAAAGAAGTTCAAACAACTGTCGCACACATACAATTTATATTATGAAACGGGACACTCCTGCAATTCTTTTTTGAAGTGGAATTTTAGAAAGATTAATCCCGGGGTATTGAGATTATGAAGTTGAGATGAAAAGGTGCAGGAAGTCTGGAAGTAGAATATGAAAAAACTCTTTGTGTTCATTTTATCTTTGATAGGAAGAGGCTTCAACTTCAATTTCAATGACCTGTACAAAGCATTTTAGCAGAGCTAAAAAGTCATATATTTCACATGCTACTTTCCAAGCTACAGGTGTAACATTTAGTAATAGGCCTACCTGTTTCTTATACAGTGCGTATCAAAAAAAAGTTTACACTTTGAAAAAGCTCTGGGAATTAAAAAATATACATTATGTGAGTATTTTTTTCACATATAACCTTGGGTTTGGGTCTCATCTATCCAATGAAAGTAAAGGTTTTGACAGAATGTTTCACTTGAATGAGCACTGTCCATTTTTGTAAAGCTCACAGAAATCTGCTTGCGCAGAAATGCTCGTTTTCACGCAGTGTCAAGGGGAAAGGGCGAAATCAAACTTACCCTGCGATACATTTTTCCTACATTTCCCTTGCACTTTTAGTCAATTAAGATAAAACAGATACATTCAAGCATTGTTGAACAAATATGCCACCCAAATTGAAATTTCAACACTTAGTAAGCACAACTTTTATCCTTTTTGTGCCAGCTGGATCTGAGGACATAATTGAATCTGAACACAAGTTTACATCAGACATCTCCAGCACTTTTTCACTAAGTTTTTATTATTTTAAGTGGGTTGACATTTAATTTTTTATTTAATACTTGTTTCTCCACACTTTCCCCAAGCTTGACAATCATTAACAAATTGAAAATCAATCCTAATTCATTTTATGTAAATCACAGCTCAGTGTAAATCAAATATCGTCTTGATGGCCTTGGTGTGTGGGGGAGTGGGGCGAGGCGTAATGCACTCTTCGAAGTGTATTGGGCAAGGAAACAAGTTAAAAGAGGTCAAAGATATCTTCAAATCAATTGTACTTGCTAAATTCTACGTGTTCTTTATGATAATGGTTTAGTTTTATTCGCATAGCTATTTCAAGGTTCTGCGCAAATCATATTTCACTAACTTTTCAAAAGTAAGCGGTGCTCACTCAAGCGGAAATATTTTTTTGATATTTATATCGTCATTTGCTTAAATGGATCTGTACCAATGTTAAAAAGTGGAAAAATCTTCAGGATATTACAAATGTATAATTTTACAGGATTTTTTCAAAGTGTAAACTTTTTTTTGATACGCACTGTATAGCACTTTTCCCATAAATGGCCCAAAGCACTTTACAGCATATTATTTCTTCAGTCATCGGATCCTTGAATGCCTGTATGCAATGTATTTTACCTTCTCCACTCCCTGGGGAGCATTCCAAGAAAAGTTCCAAAACTCAATAGCTAATCACAGTGTGTTCACAGAGTGGACTAAGTGGAAATATTATTCACACTGTTAAAATGCTCAAATTCAAAAGTGTGGAGAAATTTTCACACTGTGGACACCTCGACAGTGTGACTGTTTCCATCGTGTTCACACGGTCAACTATGTGAATATGAGATTCACATTGTTGAAATGCTACTGTTCAGCAGTCGTGGAGATATAACGCAATGAACATTACAGTATCACACAGTGCAATCAGTGTGTCCACATAGTGGACTAAGTGGAAATATTATTCACACTGTTAAAATGCTCAAATTCAAAAGTGTGGAGATATTTTACAACCTGTGGACACCTTGACAGTGTGACTGTTCACAGCATGTTCACACGGGCGATTGTGCGAATATGTGTGATTCACATTGTTGAAATGCTGGAATTGTAACAGTGTGAAAGTGATGTCACATTGTGTTCCACACTGTGAACACACTGTGGCTCACACTGTGGGACACTGTTTAATGCTTCCAGTAGTGTAATGCATGTGTCCCCAACTTATCAAATTCAAGCGCAAGTATCTAGGCATTTATTTATTTGTGTGTGTCAAGCATGGTGCGCGCATGCAGTGTGATAACGATTTTAGTATTCGAGACTCCATCATCAAGTTCACGAATAACCTGAAATCTAAAGTAGTGACAAGCAATACATACATGTAGGACATAAAATACATTTGAATTACAATATGCCTATTTCTCAGCTCAGGTAATAAATGTTTGACTGCTAGCATTAAACTTTAGGAGACACCTGACATGTACAAATTTACCTCAGTAGACCCGTATTGCCCTCGCCAAGCAAGACTCAGTGTGTGTGTGTGTGTGTGTGTATTTGAGTTTTTTCAGATGTGTTTCAATCAGATATGATTATTTACGTCTGGGACCGACCTTTAACGTGACCAGGGCTCGAACCTTGAACCTCTGCATCAATTTGTATCTTCCCCACATAGCTTGGATTATAGGCGCAAACCACAATGCCCACTCAATGGGCAATGTGAACCCATTTTTATAGGAAATACATGTACAGTCTGGGTATTTCCCTCAAAGTCAGTAAAAAATATTACTAATATTTTAAAATATCTGAAATGTAATATGTATCGATATATTTTCTTAATGACATTCGGTTTATATTCGTCGTGGAATGTGATTAATATTTGAAGAGGATGTTTACTTTGGAAGTTAAGCTAACAAATATTAACAAAGGTGTGTTGGAGTGTATTCATGCATCTGAATCAATTAGGGGCATATTCATTTGCTTTTTGTCTTTGTTTGAATAAGCCCAAGCACTTGAAATTGCTTTTCTCTTCCTTAAAAATAGTTTTTATAAACAAGCCTTTCAAATATTTTACAATATTCCATTAGCTCACTATTACACTATAAAAGCAGAGAACAATAGATTCAGTGAACTTTTATTAGTGTCACAGTGAGTTAATGAATTGTGACTGCTACACGTAGTGTATATACCTGTTTATACCGGTACTGTACTTACTTGTTTTACACATTAAAGGTAAATGACAGTTATATCAAAATGATTTCGTACAGAATCCAATGAAATGACCACCAAAGTGTTTGTTTGTATTTACAAATATGTGCCAAAGGATTCTGGAAGAAATGGTGTAATTGCTGAGAAATTAGCAAATAAGCACAGGATTTGGGACACGCGTCGGGCCGACATTCAAAGCAACAATAGTACACTAGTGCCCTCATCATTTAGAGATGAGGGCGCTTTGAAGATAATGTAGAAGGATTTCTTCGCTCCGACAAAATCTCTCCAAATCCACAACAACGGACCTTCTTCGAACTACTTCTCAGCATCATAAGGTAATATCATATCTGATTGACTGGATTTGCATCATTTATTGATTTTTGTTGCTTCTTAAGTGTCGACAATGTCGAATACAAGATCTAAATCTGCTGCGTACACCGGCAAACTCAGTGACACGCCCATTTCTAATACGTACGCTACGGAGGAAGCGGTATCGGAATTTAGAGACCAATTTGATAAATTCTCTTCAAAAGTTCTAGAAAAACTTGATAATGTAACGTCAACATTATTATCAGTTCGGGATGAAATGAAAAATATCAAATCTTCCCTTCATGAAGTTGAGGAATTATCGGCTAATTCGGCGGCGAGAATCGATACATTAGAACGCGAGACCCTCCCCGGAATGTCAAGAATGCAGAAAGAATCCAACCAAATGATGCGTGACTCATTAATTGCGATGGAGATCCATAAATGAATATCTTTCTTGGAAACCCCATCTCAACTCAGTTTGTACTAAAATATCAAGATCTATAGGGGTTCTCTGCAGACTTAGACTTTTTATGCCTCAGACTATTTTGACTTCTTTATATAACAGTATTATTCTTCCACACTTAAACTACTGCAATATTGTCTGGGGTCACACATTCAAAACCCACTTAGATAAGTTATGCATTCTACAAAAGAAAGCAATCCGAATTATATCTAATGCTGCATTTAATAGTCATTCCAAACCGCTATTTACCCAATTAAACATTTTACCATTGAATGGATTAATATCATTGAATTCTCTTGTTTTCATGTATAAGTTCCACACTAAAATTTTACCTCCTACCTTGAGAGATATTTTTGTTCCAAATTCATCAATTCATGCTTACAATACTCGTCAATGTAATCTCATTCGTCTCCCTCAAGTTCGAACTTCTGTTGTTTCTAATTCATTTAAAATGACTTTCCCTAAATTATGGAACAAACTTCCCAATGACATTAAAAACAGCTCCACTATTACCAGATTTAAAAAGTTGTGCAGGGCAATGTTAACCTCTTAACCTTCTGAAATAATTACCAATGTATTCTTTTTTTTTTTTTTTTTTTTTTTTTTTTTTTTTTTTTTTTTTCTTTTGCTGCATGAGTGTGTTATTACGATTGTGTTTTTTTTTTTTTATTTATTGATATATGTTATCCGGTGGCCCCTTCTATAAGCTTTGCTTCTCCGGGGTCACCTTACCATCATTGTAATTTCTGATTCATGGTTGTTGATTTGTTTGTATTGTTTTTGTATTTGATGGTTTAACAATAAATTGAATTGAATTGAATTGAATTGAATTGAACTGTCCCATGTGCGCTTATCTGCGTTGGTGATCTTCAGTGTGTACACTTTTCAGCGTAGATTTCAAGATATCACTAAATATAAAAAAAAATATCATGAAATCAGTGTTTACTGCAACTATACTGGCATTTCTCTTTAACGAGTAAGGTAGTGATGGAAGAGAATCTAAAGTTATTCAGATTGTTCAAATCCATGAAATCATTTCTTTTCATACTTTCAGGTATAGTGAGTCATGTCATCAAACAAACATAATGTCAACCACCTCTGTACCAGCCTATACTGTACTAGGAGTGCAAGCAATCTGAACCAGCTACGCAGCTATCCTCAGCCTTCTGTCATTTAAGACGGGCGGGCGGTGTACCACTTCTGAATGACGCATTCTTTTTTCCGTCATGATTTGCTGAACTTTGCTTCTTTAAAGGTAACATACATTTCATGCAGTGTTTATTTTATTCTGTTGAAAATTAGAATTGACTGTAGTGTTTAATAGACAGGGATCTACACTAGATAATAGCAAGTTTTTGCAATTACAATGAGATGAATTTATAACCATACTAAATCTACTGAAAATGATATCACAATTATGAGAGAGGTCTTGCACACACTGTTTTGATTCACTGATTTTCGACAAAGACTGCTTTAATTGTCATGAGGGACTTTTGACACTGAATAGATTCTCTTTGTTCCAGAAAGAGTCTGCATAATGGTTACCAAAACTCCCTACATGCAGGCCTTGTATGTACATTCATGGAGGCATGCACGTGGTGGCATCATTTATTCAGTGTTGAGCTATTGGTGTACATTGTATATGTATCACCCTGAACCCAATACTCAGCAACCCTCAAATTCAAAGAGCTGATTTAAATTGAAGCATATTATTTAAATCTGTCATACAAAGTGTACAACAAGTTGTTTAAAAATTTTGACAATTTGAACTCTCTCCGAGCTGAGGTACATGTAGTTGAACCTCCCACAGTAGAGTAGACACCTTCAAAATCAGGTTAAAAACCGACACTGGAAAAACTACATGTAGCATTATATGTTTCTTAGGACACTTACATGTAGATCCAGCACTTGTCAGTCAATTCTAAACCGATTTCTGATACAACATTTGTCCAGTATTTTTGGTGAAGCGGTATAAAGATGAGCATTTTTTTAATAAACTTTGAACTTGTTAAAACTTTTCATAAACAACTTTATTATTGGAATACATGTACATGTCAAAATAATTTCTATTTTTCTTTTCCAGAGCCGCCGCTGTCTCCCTTTGAACTTTGAAAGATTCCATCAAGATGACCTGAGTAGAAGATTTCCTTGAGAGAGAATTCCTAGGATTATCAAGGATCTAACTGACAACAGTTCAGCAGCTGCCTCTGCTGCTGGTCAGCTGGCCAACACTAAAGCCCATAGAAGCTGCCTTACAACCAACCTAGGGGTGGACAACACCAAAGCCCATTGAAACTGCCTTAGTTACAGCTGGTCAAGACTAGAATATCTATATTTCAGCCATTGGGAGTGTATCCTTGCCAGTCGGAAGAAAAATTGACCCCCTGGTGAGTTAATCCTATTAATAGTATTAAATTTTATTTACCGTTTGACCATTTCACTTTGACCAGATTATGCAATTTGAATGGAAATGTACGTGTGTGGGTGGGTGTGTGTGTGAGCAAATCATGGAAGGTTTTGTGACAGGAATGACAATTTGTACCCTAAACCTAATTTGAAACCCTATTGCAACCCTAAGGCCTATACAATCTTAGACAAACAAAAGCCCAGAGCAATCATTGCAGGAGCAAAATGTACCTTTACAATTTGATCTGTAAAAGTTATCTTTATGCATGTAGCTTTCATCCTATATAATAAAGTTGTGTGTTATTCAATTCATTTTTGGAAAAGTTGGTTTACATGTAAATCCAAAATGTATAATTTTGTGAACAGAATCTTTACACCTCTAAAACTTTCAAAAATTTGAGAGCTCTGTATTCGTTTTCTTTTAATGTCTCAGTCTTTTTGTTGTTTGTGTACTATACTATATTCGTGCATGGAAAATGACATATTTTTCATGTATAAATTCAAAGGAATTTAAACACAGTAATACAACATACATAGATCTGCAGAAAAAAGTTTGGTCAGCCCAGGGTAGTCAGTTGTGAAAAAGGGAATAACAGCAAAAAGATAGAAATGACACAAATACAACACAAACAGAATACAGTAGGCCTCCGCTATAAAAGCACGGAACAATTATAGGTTTGGTTCACTGAATCTATTGTCCCCTGATTTTATAGTCATATAGAGAGTTAAAGAAATGCAGAAGGTGCATCATGCTTTTGTTGTTTAATTCCTCTCTTTGTCTTTTTTCCTGTTATATTTGTGCCCTGCACAGACTTGGTACATGTTTTTCATTTCAATGGGAAATTATGTATCAAGTTGAGCATTGTTTTTTGTTCCCCTTCATTACTTCTTGAGGATCACACCATCAATCGAGATTTTTTTTGTGTGTTTTCGTTCAGAAAAATGATGTCAAAATGCCTGTATTGCCAATGAAGAGGGGTCAACAGAGGTCTTTATGCTTTTTAAACTTATTTGTACTCTCACCTTCTGTTTAGATGCTGTTTGTTATCTGATTTTCTTTTGTTTAACTTTGAGTCACGCCCTAAATACATAAAAACACATTGAAAACATGTAGTTGATACTATTGTTGATATAGGCCAACCCTCTAGTGATTAGAGATCTATTGTATGGCAGTTTATGAAGGCCAGTCTGTTGACACAATGCAACTAAGAGAAAAGAGATAAAAATGTTATCACATACAAATACATACATGTAATGAATGTTCATGAGAGCAATGGAGAGAATACATCATGAGGTGAAAAATGAAATCATCCATTTCCATTTTTTGTTTGTTTTATACATGAATAGCAGAATGGGGTTTTTAGAACATGGTCTAAAGTCTCTAGGTTACATGTAGGAACTTACAATTAGAATTATTTTTACTTCAAGGCTGTTTATGAGGAAAATCTTTACAATAATTGTCTTCCTTCTTTATGCTAAAACTAAAAGTAAGAGAGTCAAAAGGGGCCTAAGCTTTCGATCCTAGCAGAATCTTCTTCGGAGGCAAAATGACAAACATATAAAGACCACAGACATTCAACAGCAAACCTGGTTTGCTGTTGAATGTCTGTGTTTGCTGTTGAATGTCTGTGGTCTATATTATGGTTGTTCCACTTTATATGTTTGTCATTTTGCCTCCGAAGAAGATTCTACTAGGATCGAAAGCTTAGGCCCCTTTTGACTCTCTTATTTACTCCATTGGCTCTTTTTTTAGATTAGCAGTTTTCAGCAGCTTCTTTTTGCCACAAAACTAAAAGTAAAAGCAAAGTGTAGTTGGCCTTTAATGCACTGCACAGGGTTTCATGACTTCCTGACAAAAAAATTTAACTATGCAGTAGAGCCTAAATACCTGAAGAAAAAAGGTTCATCATGCCAGTATCTTTTGATATCCTTGATGTTGAATAATGTTTAAACCCAATGAGTGATAATCGATCTTGTTGTTTGCATGGATGTGGTGAAATATTACCAATCAGTAAGGTTATTCACACTGAGGCCATGATACTTTATTGCTGGGGCTTAAAGGGATGAATGAACTTTGTTGATAACATTGTGGATTGTGATATGATTTTGGCTGAAACTGAAAGACAAATAAAACCAACATAAAAGTGATTGGCCATTTGGCTTAAAGGACAAGTCCACCCCAACAAAAACTTGATTTGAATAAAAAGAGAAAAATTCAACAAGCATAACACTGAAAATTTCATCAAAATCGGATGTAAAATAAGAAAGTTATGACATTTAAAGTTTCGCTTCATTTCACAAAACATTTACATGCACATCTCGGTCGGTATGCAAATGAGGGAACTGATGACATTGCTCACTTACTATTTCTTTTGTACATGTATTTTATTATATGAAATATGGAATATTTTGATTTTCTCGTCATTGTCATGTGAAATGAAGTTCATTCCACCCTGAACACGTGGAAATCCATTATTTTAATATTTTGTGCTTCAGGCAAGGAGGTCCAAACCATCAAAGTCGTAAAAATTGAAATATTGTATAATTCAAACAATAAAAAACAAAAGAAATAGTGAGTGACATCATCGACTCTCTCATTTGAATGTAACTTGCTCCTTCATATAACTATTTTGTTAAAAATAAGCGAAACTTTGAAATGTCATAACTTTCTTCATTTACATCCGACTTTGATGAAATTTTCAGCATTGTGCTTGTCTGATTTTTCTCTATTGATTCAAATCAATATTTTTCTGAAGTGGACTTGACCTTTAATGGAACTAAAGATCTCCGGGCCAGTACAGGGTATCCAGTTGTGTGTCCGGACGATCAATTTTAGATAGTCATTTGGAAAATTTTACAAGCGAAGTTTCATCAATTCTTTATACAAAATGTTAGGAAATATCATAGAGATCAAAATAGAAGATGATTCCAACTATTGAATTCATATTTTCAGTGTTATCAAAAGACTAAAAAGAAGGCTTCAAAAATATAAAGTGTCTGGACACCCAACCCCCCATCCTACAGAATACAATTCAGAGTAGGCTTCTGATTTAAAGGGGTAGTCCAGGCTGAAAATATTTATAGCTTAATACACAGAGTAGAACTCACTGAGCAAAACGCTGAAAATTTCATCAAAATCGGATAACATAAACAAATAATAAAGTTATTGAAGTTTAAAGTTTAGCAATATTTTGTGAAAACAGTCGTCATGAATATTCATTAGGCGAGCTGATGATGTCACATCTCCACTTTCCGTTTTCTTATGTTATTACATAAAATCATATTTTTTCCATTATTTCATACTTGTGTGAATAAAATGTCTCCCTTATAATGAAATAAGTTGCAGCAATAAATATCTAATGCACTAAATCAGTTGTCAATCCAATTTTTCTAGTTCCTGGAGGAAAAATTTGAATAAACCTAATTTCATATAATAAAATACAAAAGAACAAGTGGAGATGTGACATCATCAGCCCACCTAATGAATATTCATGACGACTGTTTTTACAAAATATTACTAAAGTTTAAAATTCAATAACTTTGCAATTTGTTGTCCGATTTTGACAAATTTTTTGGCATATTGCTCAGTGAATTCTGCTTTATTTATCAAGCTATAAGTACTTTCAGCCTGGACCACCCCTTTAAGACTATTAATACTTACATGTACATGTAGCATTTTCCTTGGCTAAACCAAGGAGATATCTCCTTGGCTAAACAAAATGCTATACACATAGATGATCTACTCCTGTTTGGATCAGTTCCAAGTGTTTTACTTTAATATCAATCTAAATTTTAATCATTGTGGCATTATAAAGTCAAAGCCAAATATTCAGCTGCGTGCAGTATACCTGTACGTTTCATTTATAAATGCTGTACAGTGTATATGCACGTTTGTAAACTGCAGAAAAGCCAGATCTATCGCCATTTACATCAATGTAAGGGGCTGATGCAGATTTAACAAATACTTATACTGAAAAGACACCTTTTTTTAAATAAACATATTATTGTACAATAGATGATGAAGTATTTTACTTTAGCAGAAAACTAAATGAATAATTCAAAATTTGTCTTACAGTGTAAAATAAAATTGAATGCTAGTCCGGGTCATGTTTCATACACGTAGGCCTAAATAGACATTATAAAATGTCCAATGCACAATTTTCTGTAACGAGTTTCATCAGCCAATCAGATCAAAGGATTTCAGTAGTTTTTAACTGTTATTCCAGATTTTATCAATAATAATATGCAACATTTATAGCGCTTTTATTGCTGCATACTATTACCCCGGCCTTAGCACAGCTACCCTGATCTGACGCCTGAGTATATTCAAGGAATTCTTTACGACCAGGTTACCCATTTACTACACCTGGGTGCTGAGTGCCAAATGTACATGTAGATAAACGCATTGTCAAAGGACGTGAGTGCTTTGGTGGGATCTGAACCCCGGACCTTTTGGTTCAAACTCAAAGTCCAGAGACTTATCCACAGAGCCACAACGCATCTTGCAACTAAGATTTTTATGCTATGATAGTGATTCCTTTAAGGCTATGTCACATCGTTTCGTGCAAGCCTTGCAGGTGAGTTGCGGGTGACTATTTTTGCTACCAGCAGGTCGCCTGCGCTGACAGTATATTGCGGTTGCACACACGCGCAGTTGCCTGTGGAAGCGCACGCAAGTCTGACTTGCAAAAAAAAATTTGAACATGCTCAAACTTTGTTGTGGATGAGTTGCGGGCATCGCAAGGCTTGCCTGGAAATGTGTGACAGGGTTTTTAAAAATGGTAAAATGATCTGATTCTTTGAAGCCAATCCTGGGACATGAAAGGAAACAGGATGCTATCAATCTATTGATCACTTCCAGGGAGGAAAAACTTTGGTAATGATTAGGATTTTAGGTCAAGGAAATTATGTGGCTTCTTAAAGACAATTTGAGTGGAAATTTAGGCACAGCCTGTCTTGGTTAATAATACATACATAGAAAAAAAGGTAGAATCTCAGCTCAAGTTTGGTTCTAATTTTTAGCCATGGACCTACCATAACTGTTTAGCTTTATATTGAAATTGACAGTTGCCCCAGTTTGTAGAGTAGGGTATGCTTTTTTCTTCAGCAAAATATGCGCTCGTTGTAAAGTTTAGCAGTCATCTATCGGTTATTGGGAGAGGTCATAGTTCTATGAAAGGGGGATTAGTCATGAAGTCTCGCTGTTCTGGCTTTTGAAGCCATTCATTTCAAAGTCGGGAAAATGAGGAGAGAGGAAGGAGGAGAGACAGATGACAGTGAAGATGTCGTCGTAAATTTCCAGAATGATTAGCAAAACTTTGATGAAAGGTCATAGAAATTTACAAATTTCCTGAAAATGAATAATTACTGAAACGGGTATTTCCATTGATGGCCAAACTTTACCTCGGTCATACTTCGAATTGATTATGCAGTTATGCACATGTCCAGAAAATAATGAGCAGAAAGTTTCTAAATTTGCAAAATCACGAGGTAATTAACTCTGAAATACCTTTTCATTCTCTCAGAGACTTGACCACAATCTGAATTTGATAAAAAAACACAAGGCCTACATGTACATATGGAAGGCAGGATCAGGGATTGCATGGCCCTGGCAGGATGGTGGCACATGTAGTGCATACATACTGATTCCATTCCAATACATTGGTCAAACGGTCCCTTGTGCGAAATAATTACATTATTGACACAGGGTGCTAGATATTGTAGAAATGAATAAAAAATTTAAAAACAATTTTTCAGAGATTTCCTGGGTATGAATATGATTGATGTATGCTCATATTATTGACCCCTGATTGGATAAAAACAAGTCTATAGAGGGGGTTTAATATTTTTTATCGATGAGCTGTGAAAGACATTCGAGCGACTGGGTGTATTCAGACCGCCTCCAACTATGAGAATACCAGGGGGCCGTTTCATAAAGCTGCTCGTAAGTTAAGAGCAACTTTAAGAACGACTGGTGAACTTATTTACGCGCTAAACCATCACCAATGGTGTATAGCATTTACCAAAAGAAAGGATCACCAGTCGTTCTTAAAGTCGCTCTTAACTTACGAACAGCTTTATGAAACACCCACCAGGAGTATACTCTCAGATAAGTTATTTGTCCTGGGTTCCATTTCATAAAACCTGTTGTAATAACAAATTTACAGTAACAGTTAAAAGCTACTGAAATCCTTCAATCCGATTGGTTGATCATGTCTTTATGAAACAGGATCCTGGGCGGCATTTCATGAAAGGAATTGTCGGACGTTTTATCCGACAAGTCCCATTTTATCCGACAGTTACCTTAGGAACAGTGCCTCTCAGCCAATCAAATTCATGGAAAGATGTCAGATTGGACAACTTGTCAGATATATGAAAGAATTGATGAAACGCTCCCCTGATCTATCTGGATAAAAAGTTCAGATTTTTTTTGCCATTGTGAAAGCAAAATACTTGTAATGTCCCTGAAAGAAAACTCCCGCTTAAGATAGTACTTTGGTAATTGGCCAAATATTGCAACAGCTTTTGGAGGGATTCTTTTCAAGGTCGCAGCCTCGCAGGTATTTTAGCAGGCTCAACCTCAGTGAGTAGCAGGGCACGGTTGCTATGGCTTCACCTGTAATACTCAGACCATACTGCGCATGCGTGTACTTACAGAACATCATATCCATGGTTTGTTTGAGTTAAAGCTATTATTTTGAGGCTTCAACAAGTTCTCCTAATTAAATAAATAAATAAAAAGTTCTCATAAAGTTAAGAGGTACTTCAGTGATTGAGACGGTCTTAACACACCTAATGGGAGACTGAATTATACTAGGGTGCACAAGGGTAATCTATTCTCTTAAAATAAAGCCTGAATATCTAATAAGGGATTGTCTTGCCTTATTATGCATGAGGGAGTACTTTCAGAGGTGTCTGGTGAGAGACAATTCATCATAAATTCAGCTGAAAAAGAGTTCATTGGAATCTAGTTCTCCTATTTGATGTCATAGCATCATGGCTGGGAAATCTGTAAAACACAATATGGTGCGGTTGAAGCCTATACATGTACACAAAAGTCACATGGTTTATAAACTAGATGGATTTTAGATGTGGGTGACGTGCTATTGTGGTGGATGCGTCATGTGTCATTTGAGAGAATTAATGTGCTCCTTTGAACTTTCTATCAGGGTTTACCTTTATATAGTCTTTGAATTTGCTGAAGAATGCAACTCGCTGTGTTTTTCATGAGGAATTTAGGCAAGATTACCTGTTGGCCCTTTTCCTGTGAGGATTTCAAGCAATTCCACTACCATTTTTCTTCTTTGTTGCATCTTTAGGTCTCCCATGATCACTGGTATTACTTGTACAACACGAGTGGGTTTTTTAATATGGGGTACTGAGTGTACAGTCTATTGATACTCCATCATGATGACATGTACATTTTACATGTAATGTCTTGTCCACATTCTTCAGAGTATTTATTGTGTCTACTTGTTTTTCAGATGTTCCATCGGTAGATACATGTACATGTGTTAACTACATTATGATGATGATCATGATATTGATGATGATGATGATGATGATGATTAAAGATGATTATGGTGGTGGGAAATGTGCATGATGATGATAATTATGATGATAATTAAAGATGATTATGGTGGTAGTACATATATACATGTACATGTACGTGCATGGTGATGATATTGATGATGATGATGAATGATTATGATGATGTTGATAAGTGTATTGGTCGATGTTTGAGTATGATAATGATGTCAGATAATGATGATGATGGTGATGATGGTGATGATGATGATGGTAATGGTAATGATGGTGATGATGATGATGGTGATGATGATTGTTGATGAGACTATTACGGTGTTTACACAGTGACACGGCCCGGGGGTTCGACACGCGAGCCGTGCTCAACACGGCAATTTTATGCTGTGTAAACGCGATCAGTGTGATCCGCGAGCCGTGTCGAACACGGCTTTTTTGATCCGCCAAAATCGTAGGTTTCAACCCGCGAGCATTTGGCATTGTTGTTGTTCGCACGGACAAGATTCGATTCCGGCGGTGAATTTCCCGCGTTTAGTTTGCGACGTCATAATTCTTCCGTTCGAGATCCGCCGAGCCGTGTTGAACTCCCCTTTTTATATGTACGTATAAACGCGATCTCTGATCCCTTCTTCGCAGTGTTCAACCCGGCTCGCGGATTCAACACCCGAGCCGAGTCAATGTGTAAACACGGAATCTGAGGGCATGTAGACTACGTGTACATGTATGTTACATCTCTCTAAATATACACTGAACATGTGCATGCAGGCCTATACGTATATACTTTGAAATTATGCTGACACCTCAAAAGTCAAGTCCAAATACAAACTGATTTGCTGGAGATGGAGTATGTTACGATTGATGGTGCAGTTGACCTTTGGCATATTTTGTAGCTGACTCTATATATCAGGAATGCAATGGGATTCCTCTTTAAATATTCTTCATTTCAGACCCTGTTGGTTTATATCTTTTCAGGCTGGCACATTAATACGCAGCTATTGAAATCTGCATGTGCATCTCTGATACATATTTAGGCCTTTATTCATACTGGTATTAAAACATTTTAAAATCCAAGTCACAATTTATGCAATACGCATGTCCTGTAGCCGGCATATTCTACATAGAAAAGAAAATATAGCGAGCTATTTAAAGCTATTTTTTATTTATATATATTTTTGTCAACTGAAAATAGTGTGATTTAAAAAGAAAAAGATCTACATGAAGTATTTATAAATCAAGAGTATAGTATTTTTGAATGATTATGGAGAGACACTGACCTGGGCACTGATCAACCCCCACCTTTAACCACAAAACATTTCTGAAATGACTGATCGCTTGCAGTGCTTGATTGAATTCTTTCTTGACATCTCTCCTTAATCTAACTGGTGGTTTGCATTTAACCATTGCTACTACACATGCATACCAGCGATGATTAACGCATTCTCCGAAGGCCTCCTCAAGTATTAGAAGGTCGCCTCAATTATCTCTCCATGGGTGCATGCAGTGTACAACGTAGATGCTGCTGCGACGGACGACGCCGTAGTAACAGAGGATTGCATCACTGCATGGGATTGCTTGCCTCAGCTAGGAATGCACTGCTATACACACCTCACAGCTTGCTAGCCATGTCGAGCAGCAGTGCATACACCGTCGTCGGGGAATTATCACAAGTAGTATGATGCTCCTCATGTGTGTTTCATTAACATAAAACATGCTTCTCTCTCTCACTCTCGAATTAAACTGCCGGTAACCTCCTCAGGTGGTGGTTCTCGTACGAAGTGCATCTCGCAGAACTATATTTCGCTTTATATTTTCCGCCTGATTTTCCGTTTCTTCACCTGGTACATTTTGCTTGGTTTTAATTGAAATCTCCTTGTTGTGGATACATTTTTTTTGTGGCTGTGCAACAGTAGTGGCACAATGAAAGATTTAGCCTTTAGCGTTGGAAGTTGGAACCCCCTCCCTTTGCGAGGTGAGTCATTTGTGAATGTGTCATAGCAATCCTACAATGTACCATTAACCCTATACGTATACAGGGATGCCATTTTACTTTGATTTCTCAATCCTTTTTCCAGTCTAGGCCTGTTGGCCCTTCTACATACAATGTATATGTAGCCTATGTTATTGCTATCCCTTCTCAAAGTGTATTAATATTTTGTGCATGCATAGGGAATGACTGATTGAATCCAACTGGGGTAAAAATACATAGAGCTATAAATCTGCAGGCCTACATGCTGTAAGCGCTTTTTAAATTTAACCAGAACCTGTATGTACTGTACCACACGCATCTCATGCTTTTCTCATAGCGTTGTACACATAGAAACAATTTATAAAGCGCTACAGTATGTACTATAATCATTATTTAGCGTATAAGATATAGGTTCACCAGTCAGTCTTAACTTACGAACAGCTAAAAACACCCACCTGCTGTGTTTGTAACAATAGTTCTGAACACGTACATTAATTACAAACAGGTACCTTGGAGTTAATAATCATCAGGCTATTACGGTTAAGAAGGAAGTCTATTTGACCTGTATAACTCCCACTCTGCAGATCCATATTAATTCCTAAATTACTTTCATTTTGTTTGTTCATACATCGTGTGACTGACCATGTGAATTTATAAAAGCCAAGTCCACACATCAGAGAGGATGCAAACAAGATAGAGCAAGGAATGATCATGTCGGGGGGGGGGTGTTTCACAAAGATTTAAGTGTGGCAAAAAGATAAATTCCAGTTCTCGTAACGATCTCAAAATGATTTTTTACAGAATCTAATATAATGACCACCCAAGTGTCTGTTTGTATAAATAAATGATATGTGCAAAAGGATTCTGGAAGAAATTGTGTAATTGCTGAGAAATAAGCAAAATAAGCGCGGATTCGGTCACTTCCATCGGGTCTTTATTCCAGCAATAATAATACTCTGTCCCACGCGTGCCTATCTATGTTGGTGATCTTCAGTGTGAACATTTTTCAGCGTAGATTTCAAGATTTCACAAAGTTCAGTTGATGTAACTGTACAGATCTAGATCCTCGATATACTGACAATTAAGCCTGGTTTTACAGACTTTCTCATGAAATCAGTGTTTACTGCAACTACTGGCATTTTTCTTTAATTAGGGTTGCAATTAAATTTCCTCCAAACTTACTCCAACCTGCGTCTGAATGAGGCAATAATCTGGGGTGCATTGTTTTATAAAGCTGTTTGTAGTAAGTTACAAATGACTTTAAGAACGTCTGATGATCCGCTTTTGTGGTATATGATATTCACCGTTAAATGTTCATTGGTTTAGCGTGTTGGAAAGGTTCACCAGTCGCTCTTAAATTTGAACAGCAATATGAAACACCTACCTGTTGTGTTTAAATGCCAAGTCCACACCTACATCAGAGAGGATCTGCAAACAAGACCGAGCAAATACTTTATCAAAATCGGGGGGGGGGGGGGGTGTTCTGCTGTACTTTGGCAAAAAGAGGGAAGTTTTATAATACAAAAGTATCATTTGTTGTAAATTAGCAATGATGTTCGTCATTTATATACCCGGCAGGATTTATTCCTTGAATGCATGAGTGCTGAAAGGCAGCTCGAGCTTAAAGCCGGGGTAATAATATAATAATAACAACGCGCCTCGGAATAGAATATTTCTAGATAGATGGCGCTATATAAATGCCTATTATTATAGGCATTTAAAAGCATATTTTCTTCAATATCTTTCCATATCTAGCCCCCTCAAAATTTTTGACACATGAGGTATCCTTTCTTGTGAGAAGACATGTACTTTTCACACAAGATTTTATCAGGATGAATTAAATCCTAAAGATAAAACAAAAAAAATATGTTTTGGGGTTTATTTTCATTGTCCAGAGGGGAGAAGTTTTACTAGTGTAACGTGCATACCTTGATTAAGTTTTGCTAAAATTATCTGTATGGTAGCTCCAAGTATCAAATATTTTTGTTCATTGTGATACTGTTTCATGTTTTGTGTATTAACTGATAGTGAATTTGGTCAATTCAGTTCAATTCAATTCAGTTCAGATCAATTGAATTCAGTTCAGTTCAATTCAGTTAAATTTAATTTAAGTTCGATTCAGTTCAATTCATTTCAATTCAATTCAATGTGATTAAATTAAATCAAATTAAATTCAATTTAATTAAATTCATATGATTTCAGTTCAATTCAATTATTTTCAGTTTGATTCATTTCATTTCAGTTCGATTCAATTCATTTCAATTCATTTTATGATTTTAATTCAGTTCAATTGAATCTTGCCGTGTTGCCAAATGCAGGATCACCATAGCATTGTGATCAAAGGATTTTCTGCTTTCAATTCACACAAGTGAACTTGCCCAATCTGAGAGGGACAAAGAGAGAGAGAGAGAGAGAGAGAGGGGGAAAGTGAGAGAGAATAGTGAACTCTCAGAGAAAATGAGGGATACGCTTGCGATACATTGTCTGTTTGGTCATCTTGCTAATAATAAACTCTGCACACGTCACTTGGAGACGTAAATTGTGACGTGGCTCCCAGAGATGCAATTAATTGTTCTTTATGCCAGCTAGAGGTTTGCCATTATAACTCCTCGTTTTCTAGAAATGTCTTCACTCGTCTATCCCTCTTCATTTTCACGACTTGAAATATGCCTCTAGGCCTATAGTGTGTAGGTTAAATTGCTCGTTCAAATTGATTCCATTGGCCACATTGAGGTATAAAAAAAAATATGTGGAGGCTCAGGGCAATTTCACTCCCCCCTCCCCCTAATGCTTAAAGGGGCCCTTGGAAAAATGAGCCCCAGAAAAAAAAAATGATTGAGTGATTTGAGTCACAATACACTGTTTTGCATACAGTGTGTTTGATTTGACATGAAGGTCAAGTCCACCCCAGAAAAATGTGGATTTGAATAAATCAGACGAACATAATGCTGAAAATTCCTTCAAGATTGGATGTAAAATAAGAAAGTTATTACATTTTATAGTTTTGCTTTTTTCACATAACAGTGATATGCACAACTTAGTGACATGCAAATGAGACAGACAATGATGTCATTATTTCCTATGGTTTTTTATTGTTTGAATTATACAGTATTTCATTTTTTTTTTACAGATTTGACAATAAGGACCAACTTGGCTGAAAAATATAGTATGAAACAATGCTAATTCCAAATGTTCAGAGAGGAATTCGTTGTCAGTTGACGATGAGGAGAAAGTTATTTCATATTTCATACAATAAAATACAAAAGAATTAGTGAGTGGATGACGACATCAGTCTCCTCATTTGCATACTGATCAGGATGTCCATAACTGTTTTGTGAAATTAAGTGAAACTTTGAATTTTGTGATTGATATCAACTGTTCAGGCCATGTTGACACGAGCGAGAAAACTATATTAGACACATCTTTGTGAGATATGAAACTGTTAGAATTGTAGCTCAGTACCTTAAAATTGAATGGTTTTACATCATATTATAGAATTAATTTTATAATATTTGGCAAATTGTCTCTCTGTTTCATTATTTTACATGAATGCCAATACCTGAACATCCTCAACATAGGCATACAGTACATGTACATTGAATTGCATGGAGGTGATTCGATTACTGTTTGCTTCAAGCTATTTTTTGTTATTGTTATAATCAGTGGTAGTAGAAGTATCATCATCATTATTGTTGTTGTTGTGGTTATTATCATTTTTTATGTCCATCATTATCATTTTTTAGTCATTCTGAATGTTCGTATGATATAGAGTAGACAAAGTAGAAAATGTCAGAATCCTCAAGAATACTCAGTATTAGGCCTATATTCATAGTAAAACAGTGAAATGAAACGGAAAGGGCAGTAGAGCATTTGAGAGCAAGCATTACATGTATTTCAAAATTTCCTTGAAAGATGATAATAATGTTGATGAATATTTGGTAAAGGATTTGATACATGTACAATGTATCCAACACAAGTGGTATCTACCCTACATTTCATCACAGGCTGTGTGTACAACGTGTGTATCGTACTCGAAGAGAGTATGAGAAATTATCATAGAGCTGTTTGCTGGATGACCCCTAGATGGTGAGACATGGAGATGCAGTAAACAGTCATTACGGTTCCCAGGGACCATGTTGTTTACATGCTCCTAACAGGGGGAGGGAGAGGGAGAGAGAGAGTGAGGGGGGGGGGGCGGCGGAGGGGGAGATGGGGGGAGGGAGGTACATGTATATACATATACATGTACTAGTAGGAATAGAAGAAGGTTCACAGCTACAAATACATGGATGTGAAGAAAAGGAAAAAGATCACTCTTTCCTTTTGAGATAGGAGGGGAGAGAAGTTAGCTTTTATAGGGGGATTGGGGATGAGGAAGGTAGGAAGGGGGGAGGGGGATCATGAAGAGTGTGTCCCTTGTCTCACATCCACAAATACATGCAGATGTGTGGAAAAGGGGGAAATATATCTCTTTTGAGAAAAGGAGCCAGTGATTGTCAAAAAGAGTATTAAGGGAAGAGAATTATTCATATGAAATATGATGGATAGGGGATAGATTAATACTGATGCAAGATGAAAGAGATGGATAGAGAGGGAGAGAGAGAGCAATAGGAGAGGAAAGAATAACCTGAGAATACATGCACATAATTATATGCATCAGACTAAAAAGCAGTATGGTAAAAATTATTTTTTATGCAGAGGATTACCCTGTACATGTAAAATCCATGTGTTTAGTGTTTCAATTTTGAAGGTTTATGTGAACATTAGAGTTTTGATCGGATGATCAATTTGACAATTTCAAACTTGGCTCATGTACTGTATATATTGGAGATGATCTAATGAGACTTTTGGCTCATCAGACCAGCAGTCACTGGTCGTTATTTGAAAATTTTTGACCGAGGCGTAATTTATGACTGCACATGTGCCTCTTTAGATTTTATTCAATTTAATTCATTTGGTGTATTTTCCACATTCGATTCTTTCAGTGATGGTGCAGTTTTGATATATAGCTACTGTATAATCTCATTTCAAGAATATAGTATAAAAAACAATATAGATAACACAGTAAACCATTTTTAAAACAAAAAATAAATTGAAGGATAGGGAGGGCTATTGAAAAGTAGAGCTTGTATGTAAAGCCCCATTTAAGAAAATAAAGTAAATGTTTGCATGATGAGTTTAAAATAAATTTTGCTTCCACTGTTGTATTAGATCACCTTCCATCTCATCATCTTCAAAGTTTAAGTATTGTTGATGTTAATTGTAACCTAGGAAGAGAAATGATAGATCTTTCATTCTGTGAGTAGATTTATTTTCTGTTTGACAAAGTTACCGGGACTTGTAATTCAACTTTGATTGTGGGTTTTGGGCTAGGTGGGCGATGTGTCAAAAAATAGTAGATTTAAAGTTATCCCTCTTTAATTCCTAATTGATGTCTTATCCTCCATGTATATGTTTCATCTCCTCCAGATATTCTTTTATGATTGACAACAACATCAACCAATCACATGTTGAGGAAGCTGCAGACCACACCCACCAGTTGCCATGGGTAACGACCTCCACTGCTTGCGTCCCAAGAATGGGATGGCCGGTGGGTTGGAGCCTAACTGCTTCAAGGTCCGCAATGTGAACGAGTCGGGTCACGTGGTCAATAAGGGTTACCTAGAAGTGACACAGACTGATCTCATTCTTCACGTCGTCAATGCCGATCCTGTTAAATGGCCGCTGAGATGTCTTCGTCGCTATGGTCACGATACCAACCTCTTCTCGTTTGAGAGCGGGCGGAGATGCGCTACTGGACCAGGTAATTCCTTCATTTGGATAGATAATGCACAGTATACTCTACAGACACTTGGCAAAATATATAAATTGACCTTACATTTAGTCAAATAGTAGCCAAATTTGAAGTTTTATTTTGGAACAGAATATGCAAAATATTTGTAAATAACATCTTCTATTCAAATTCACTTAAGTCAAACAGATTTTTGTGGTCGATGGAAACTTATTAATGAGCAAATTTAAATCTGTAATACTATTCTCTTGTCATGGCAAATATATACATCCCACTCCTGTGAAAAAAAAAATATTATTAGCCAGTGAGTGTCTTGTTTATCAGTGCCTTGTGATCGTTTTCAAGAAATATTATAATATTATAAAAGGTCTTGTAGAATGACGTATGCCTACAGCTTCATGTACATGTAGTTGATTATTAGTTGTTGATATTGAACCTTAAATATTGTGGGTATAGATGTGTTGTGACTCAGTGGATGGATCCATGTTGCATTTGTCTCACCAAATTAACTGATGCCAGTTTCAGTTGTATACTTTTAATCTACATGTACATGTATATGTTTCTTTTTATATTCTTATACTCACTTGGATGGAGGTAAAGGGGTGTGGGAAGGAAGACCTGTGGGTCATGGTAATTTTTCCAAACCCAGGCAGCCCCTTCATCTCTATTCCAGGTCCTTTGTATTATGTCACATATATTGTTTATATGATTTGTATGGTATAATTCATGTACTTAGAAATGCAGAATAAATAATAATGATCATTTTGATAATAAATAATAATAATAATGATGATGAGGAGGGGGAGGAGGAGGGAGAGGGAGAGAGGGGGAGGGGAAGAGGAGGAGGGGGGGGGGAGGAGGAAGAAATTCCTTGAAAGCTCAAGCTCCTGATCAGAGTAGCCATGCAAAGCTTGGGAAATATGGAGAGTATGCAGTGCTTAGAAATGTTGTAAGTGCTATAGATCTATGCTTCTTAATATTACTGTTATTTTCATTCATATTGGACCTGTTGGTTTGAGTTTTTAACATGAATTACACCTACTTTTGGTTAGTTTGATGTATTATCTCATAATGAATTTGTTTCATACCCAGGTATCTATGCCTTCAAGAGTAAACACGCTATAGAGATCTTCCGCTTGGTCCAGGAGAATGCACAGCATACCGACGAGAACACCAGCTCAAACAACAACCCCATCTCGAGGACATCGCGCCAACGGAGCCTCAGCACAGAAACCGCCTTACCGCCGGGCCAAACCATGAGTCGTGCAAGCTCCAACGCCTCGGGGATGAACGGTGTAGCTCATGGTGTCTCCAATGGTGGTGTTTCACCTCATCCCAGCGTTAGCTCGGACATCTCGTATGCGCCCCCGACCAGTCCTCGTCCCACGTATTTCAACGTTGATAGTAACAGTAGTTGTAGCCCGAGGATTTCCCCTATATCTCCGACCATGCAGTATGTTAATACAATACCTTTTGGTGATACCTGCATCCCGGAATCTCCTCTTGAAGCGGTAAGTTGATTCCCTTGACTATATAAGTCCACCTTTGGATCAAATTTTGGGTTCCTACAAGTCGTGGAAAACCTAGAATGTCCTGGAATTTTCCTGTTTTAACTGCATGCAGGCCTGAAAATTCTTTGAATTCTAACAAAAGCATAGGGAATTAAAAAGTTGCTCCCCAAGACAATAACTCTGAATTCTATATATTTTATCCAAAATAGTAATAATGATTTCATTACATTTTTCTAGATTTTAAATCCAGAGAGAGTCCTGGAATGGTGTAGAAAAGTTTTTTTTCTCAGAAAGTGTAAAGAACTCTGAATATATTTTTGCTAGATCAGATGGAATTTCCTATAAACCTATAAAACTTGACACATATTAGACTGCATTTAAATGTTTGTTATTAACAAGAATTTCACTTTGGAAATGATTATAGTATTTACGCTGTAGTGAGTGTGAATTAAATTGAGCATGATGGTTACATGATGGTTAATCTGATTGCCAACTGGAAATTGCGTTCATTGTTTTAGGAACATATGAAACAATGCCCCAAAACACTGTTGTAGTGAATTTTCTCCATGTTGAATTCTAGTCATCGTTTATTCTTGAATCTGTTGATGAGGAATGATTCAATTAATGAATGTTTGTTTCCTGTTGATATCATATAGACCCATGAGGACTCTCTTATGGCTGATGGTGGTCAGGGAGACACAAGTCAGGATAGCTTTGGTGATCCTGCCCTCAATTATGCAAGATTGAAGCTACCATCAGATGAAGACCAAACCAAGGTGGAGAAGGACAAAGACAAGGTCAGAGGGGAGAAGGACGATGACAAGGTCAAAGGAGACGAGGGCAAAGACAATGCCAGAGGGGAGAAGGACGATGAGAAGGTCAAAGCAGAGAAGGACATTGACAGGGTCATGGGGAAGAATGGTGAAGGCAGGGTACCACTGGTGGATCTTGACTCCGAGGGACAGGATGGAGGTGAAGGAGAGACAGAAGAACCAAAGAAAACAGAGGAGGAGAAGATGAATGAAGGAGTGTGTGAAGGGAAGGAGAATCCAGAAAGAACATTGCTTGGAATCCTTGATGATGAGGGTCAAAGTAAGGATCGCTCACAAGATGTCCCTGATGGTTTGATAAACCATACGGATGGCAACACCAAAGATGAGTTGGACAAAGTATCTTCTACATTCAATGATTTCAAAGACGATGATGATCCTTCCAAGAAGGAAGTAGTTGATGATGGAAAGACCGATGTTAGCCACGTCATGGGCAGTGAGGGGAAAGACAATACCAGGTTGAAAGTCAAGAAAAATGGAAAGCGAGAGGTCAGTGAAATGGAAACTACGGCTTTACTACAGGATGTGGCAAATGGCAACATCCGTTTGAAAGATCGCAGCATGGAGTCAGATTCCAAGTTAAACATTCTTGTCAATTATGCAAATCTAACAGAACAACAGCTCCAGGACGTTCTGCAGAAGCTGGAAATGGGTCGCAACGATAACATATCCCCCTGCACCGTATGCTCCAATTCATCCAGTAACGCAAGCCAGCGCGTCTCACCGCTTTCCTACTATGCAAATTTAGACACGGCCGGTGAGCTCCCACCCAACTGGCAACCAAATTTTCAGTTCTACCCGGAGCTCCGTACCCCTCGCAGCACGTCCAGTAAAGGGAGCACAGGATCCGAATTCACATTTGAGCTCAACAGAGGGAGCTGTTCACCCGTAGATCACAACTACGCCAATTTGAACTCGTTGCCGGAGGTGCAGCCGATGCGTCATAGTCTTTCAGGAAGCAGCAGTGGGCCTAACGGAGCTGGGGGCTGGATGGAATTGCAGCCTCCACCTAAAGGCAAAATGAACTACATCCAGTTAGACTTTGATGAAAATGATCAACCCATTGTCCACAATTTAAAAACCCTTCACCGGTCCATGAGCTCCAGCACCACGCCGCCCAAAACACCAGTATCGACTCCCACAGAAAGCGCCATACCAGGGACTAAGACAGATATCTATGCCAGAATAGATATAGAAAAGACTGTAGCGCTCGCGAATTCTCACAGGCACGTGGAAGGAGACCCGGATATTTCAACACGAAGGACACGACATGACGTATGGACCGACAACAAAACACGATGATTTCATTTGGAAATCATCCTGCCTAAATTTTCAATCCATTTTTTTTAATTTCCTAGTAACATATGGCCAAGTGCCTCTAAATAAAAATGGGATTTTGAAAGAATCTGGCTTTATACATTTTATATGGGATTAGTAATTGGAGCAAGTATAATAGAATTCAACTCTTTAGACTGTTTTGATATGTCATGAACATGCACTGTCTTGTACAAATCATTAGATCACCTTTACTTCTTCAATGCTTGATATGTTGTAGCCAAGTAAAATATTGAATGCAAATTGGTACATTTCCTCTTCGTCTACTAGCACTTGATCTGCTTTACATGTAGTTCTTCTACAATCAGTGTGTCTATTATAAACTATTTGCTATTCGGTCTGAGAGCCGTTTATCCCACTTTTACCTTCTTTGTCTAATTTCCAGTAAGGCTATGCCTATTTTGTCTAATACCGGGGGGGGGGGGGGCACTCAGTATATAATGCGTGGTGGGTATGTGCCACGGAGGGGACCCCCATTTTTACACTCAAATTTCCGTTCCAAGGCATAGCATTTTCATCTTATTGAGAAAAAGAACAAAGAATGCTGCTCCAAAGCTCCGCATATTTTTTGTTATGCCATTCCGGCCGCATTGATTGGCTCAGTATATAATGCGTGGTAGGTTTGTGCCACGGAGGGGACCCCCATTTTTACACTCAAATTTCCGTTCCAAGGCATAGCATTTTCATCTTATTGAGAAAAAGAACAAAGAATGCTGCTCCAAAGCTTCGCATATTTTTTGTTATGCCATTCCGGCCGCATTGATTGGCTACAATGAGCTGCAATTTCGGTGGAAAGTGGCCGCAGAGCGCAGTTCGACCATCGCCTCTGTGCGAGCGCAGTAGCGCACCAGTCGCTCATGCCGCTGGCCTGGCTGCATGCACGTATGCCTGTTCCATAGGGATGGAGGCAACGTGCTCCAAGAACCCCCGTTTTCACAAACATTTGTACTTCTGATGTCCGTTCCGAGGACCTTCCTTTTTACAAAAAGCCCGCTCTAGGGCCCCCGTTTTTTGTCTCGCCCGTGGCACATACGATTAGACTATTAAATAAATATTATAAACTTCAGTCACTTTAAGTACAATTAATGTATTATCTGCATTCCAAAGATACATGTATATTGACCATGGTTTTGTATCACCTATAATGTCTTAATTGGTAAATATTAGTGAAACTGCTTTGTCAATAAAGTAAAGTTCTAATTGTATTTACCTCTAATGAAATGTGGTCACTCGTTCGAGTTATTGCCATAAGAGGTTATTTTTCACTATGTCAGTCTGTTGAAATGATCTGAAAGTTCTCATCACAGAACTACAAAATAACTTGGAATAGGCCGATTTCTGTTTGAATTTTCATCATTTTGAAAACTTCATTCGTTCATGCATTTTATGTGACCAACACATATGACATGGCCCTTTAAACCTGAAATTATTGATGGGAGAAAAGTGGCTGAAATACATATGCAATAAATTTGGACAATTGAGATTCTATATCTCAAGAAACATTTTCCAGGGTTCTATATCTGACCTCACAATGGTGATTTAAACTGTGTATTCACGTCAATAGGATATTTATTGAACAGGTTATGAAGAACCAAACATTCTTCAGAATGAAAGCCCATACTTACCATAATTACAGTCCTATGGCTGTGCTCAACCAGTCAAAAGAATTGACAACTTGTCACACAACAAATATAATTTGTGAATTAATTGCCTCACATATATTTAAATAATTATTTGTACATGAAGCTCAGATACAGTTATCTCAACACATGTACCACTGTTGTATAAGCCCATAACATAAACACATCTCCAGTGATGTGTTATCATATGTGCACTTGTTTAACCTGGCATGTTTCATAGCTGTACGTAAGTTACAAGTGACTTTGGGAACGACAAGTTACCTTTTTCATACGGTAAATTATGGGCAACAAATTTTCATTCGTGTTGATTTAACTCGTAAGAAAGGATCACCAGTCGTTCATAAAGTCGCTCGTAAATTACAAATGGCTTCATGAAACACCCATCTGGAAATGTTCCCTTTTTAATATTAATTTTGATCATTTGAGTATGTGGGCTTTCCTCATAATCGGTCAGTGAAAATCTAGGATTTTTTTTCAAGAGTTGGATACCTCACTTTAACGCATTTTTAATTCTTTCTCATTCAGTAGTCCCATGAAAAATAACCTGAAACATGAAAAAAAAATAAATCATGCTTTCTGTCCAAGAAATTGATGGTGCAAATATTACAGTCTATCTTTTGAAAGTGGTTGTGTTTAATTTTAAAGCATTTATTTGAATGCATACATGTACAAAAATCAACTAGTACCAAATAATATGTCATTGTCTATTTCTTCTTTGTATGATGTGAATCAATCTCAAGAAATTAACTTTCTTTTAATATACGAGCAAGAACGTTCTAGTTTCTAAGAATCTGGTATTTACAAGTGTGTGTATAATGTCTCATTTTTGTATCACATATTGTTGTATAATATGTAAGTTGGGTTTTAGTGGTATTTGTAAACACTTCTTAAATGGCTGGCTCCATGAAAAAAAAATTATGTCAATTTACTTATAGAGTGATTATGTGATACCTCATTTGTATGTGACTGTTGACTTATCTTATGTAAATGTATTTTCAAGGCAGCACTTTGTACAGATGGTGCATTTTTATCAATTACCATACAGTTCAAATGTTCACATTTGATGATAATGTTAAAATATTTTTTTTTCGTGATAAGGAGAGATGGCACACTTATGGGGGGTTTCTCAAGAACCTTGCAATCGATTGTAGGACAATTTTTAATCCCAAAATCAAATATAAATTTTGCAAATTAAAGCGGAAGTTGATCTTCAAGAAGTCAAATAATCGCCTCAGTCGAATCATTTTTTTTAGATCAGAATATTCAAAACGTATTAACCTCTTCTATAGTCAATTTATCTGAAGTCGAACAGAATTCTATGGTCCCCAAAGATTCAAATTTATAGGCAGAGTGTACCTGTATCTAATACTGCCCTCACATTATAATAATGTATAATTATAATGATGATAATAATCACTGCATTTATATAGCACTTTGATAATACTTTGCATGTCTAAGCACTTTACATGTACTTCATATAATCTGGGGCCCGTAACACAAAGCTTAGCAATGATAGTAATGCATTTTTCTACAATTTATTAAATTGACTACAATGTACAATCAATCATGAAATCAAGCGTACGATTAATCGCTAACGTTTGTGTTACGGGTCCCTGGTCATCATTTCCTGGCATGCCTGTACACAATGTATGCATTTTGTCCTCTCCCGTGGGAGCATTCCAATAAAGAGTTTGAAGAGTCGGTTGCTAGACATACTACATAAGGCTTTTGCATCCTACCGGGTACCCATTTAACACCTGTTGGCCATTTCATTAAGCTGTTTGTAAGGTAAAAGTGACGTTAAGAATGACTGGTGATCTTTTCTTGTGGTAAATGATATTCACCATTAAATGTTCATTGGTGATTATTTATTTTTAACACGTAAAAAAGGATCGCCAGTCGTTCTTAAAGTCACTCTTAACTTACAAACAGCTTTATGAAACACCCACCTGGGTGGAGAGTTGGGCAGTGTGGATTGACACATTTTCAAAGGACACTAGGCCACGGTGGGATTTGAACCCCTGACCCTCTGATTACAAGGCGACAGTAAGATCCGCTACACCACACCACATCACTTCATCGATGTTGGGTATATTTTAATCTCTAAGGAGGCTATATGTAAACTCAAGTAAATATATTGAACGTGATCTACAAATTTGATTTTAAACTGCCAATTACTTGATTTAACTGCTAATTAAATTCATGAGGCATAAAACAAATTTACTTGTATTTTATCCTCATAGGGAGGCTGCAAAGACTAGTAAAACATATTGATCATGATATGAATTTAATATTAAACTGCCAATCATTTTATTTGCCTGCCACTGAGATTTATGAGGCATAAAACAATTTATTGTATTCTATAGCAATTCAAAACTAATTTTATTATTATTGAAGACTTATATAGAAGATGATATTATAATATGAAATTAAGTGGAGAATGTATTAAATTATTCTATCATCAGCAGTTTAACAGAGAGAGAATTGAACCTCCACAATTGATTCTTTTCAATTATCCCTTCATTCTTTGCAAGTATTGAAAAAGGAAATATTTATATTTTTTCTTCGAGTGCAACTCAATCATGAAAATAGCAATTCTATAGAAATCATTGTTTTGTGTGTTTTTGAAGTACTTAAGAATAGTCTATAAAGGGTATTATTGAACTAGCTTATATGAAATCATTTCATTTGTTGTTTGATTTGAATGCATAAGGTTTATATATTTGTCAATGTATGAATTTGAACAAAAAACAAATGTGTGTGGCTATGATGATATTGTTAAGATTTTTTGGTGACAAATGTTGAATTATACGGGGTAATAAATTGTGAAATTTGTACCTAAGCGAATGAGATGGTTTCTACCCGATTTTGCTTATTTTTTGAGAATTCTTAAGGAAGGAGAAAGAGAGAGATAGTTGTCTGGTAGATCTGATCAAAATTATTGCATAGCCGTCAAGTTGGGTATGACTGCGATTTTTTGCTGGAAGTTGTAGTATAGAATGTCTACTTTAAAAATCCGATGGGTGCCACCTGGGCACCCTTGGGAATTCTGTTTTTATTTTATTTTTCATTAGCTTTAATTTGATACCAAACATGACATGTTAATTCCATAAAATATGAAAATCATATAGAAGAGGTTTGTGCAAAAGTGGGCGTAACCTATGACGTCAATAAGACAGTGCCCAAGGGTTCCCAGGTGGCACGCGTCGGATTCTTGGAGTAGACACCCTATACTACAACTTCCAGCATGAAAATTGCAGTCATACCCAACTTGACGGTTATGTTGAGGTTCTACTTGAATCTATAGAGTAGGGATGGGGAAGAAGGGAGAGATGGAGCGGGATAGGGGGAGTCGAAGGGGAAAGGAAAGAGGAACACATTAAATGGAAGATAAGGAAGGGGCAGGAGAAAAAAAAGAGTGGAAATGTGGAGAGGGAGAAGGGGGAATGAAAAATGAAGGGGGGGGGTAGTGGAGGAGAGCCGAGAATGAGGAAGATGGTGAGGGTCCGTCCAGGGTGAGAGGGCAGGCTGTGGGGAGAGGGGAAGGATAGAAACTAGGGAAGGGGGAAAAGGAGCAAGATAGAGGGTGAAGGAGAGGGGAAGAGAAAGATTAAGAGGGGTGAAGAGGAGAGAACTCAAAAGGTCGAGGGGGTGGAGGAAGATGGAGAAGGTTGGGGGAGAACTCAAAAGGTAGAGAGGGGTGGGGGAGAAGTGAGGAGAAAGTGTGAGAACAACCATACAGCTTCCCTTCATCATATCTTTCCATCTAATCTTTCGTCTTCACTTTACTCTTAAAGGGGAAGTTCACCCTGAAGAAAACTTTGTTGTAAAAATAGCAGAAAAAATAGTAAAAAATATTGGTGAAGGTTTGAGGAAAATCCGTTAAAGAGTAAGTTATTAGAGTTCAAAGTTTTGGATTTGTGACGTCATAAACGAGCAGCTGCCCCATGTGTTATGTAATATAAAATGCATGAATTTCAAATATTGCATGGTTCCTGATGACTTAATTTTGTTTTCTATTCATGATCGGGTGTGAAATGATTTGTCTATTGATATACAAAAGGTACAGTGAAAACCATTTTCAATTTTCTTAGAAAATGACAATTCATTGATTTTTTACCATTCGCTATGTAGGAATGCTGCTCGCATATGACGTCACAAATCAAATAATTGAAATTCTATTAACTTTTTAATTATTTGATGAATTTTTCTCAAACCTTCGGCAATATTTTTTATTATTTTTTCTGCTATTTTTACAATAAAGTTTTTGTCAGGGTGAACTTCCCCTTTAAGGCCACCGCACACCTACCACTGGTCCACGATCTGATTTTGGAACAAATCACATTTGCTCATTTTCGGAAATTGTGAATGAAAAGCATCTTTTTATTTGAGGTTCAAACTAACCGATAGATTATTAATACAAACATTTGGATGATTGCAAGCTTTTATATTGGAGTAAAGGCCAGATTAGTTACAAATGATGAAATCGTAGCCAATCGTACGATTGCTATGACATCATTATGACCAGATATTGTATTCACTTTTATTCTTAGAAGGATGACAGCATCATCACAGATTTGAATATTGGTATTCGTATGGTGATTTAGAACATTACATAGTAAGATATTCCATGTCTCCATATTACCGTCAAATTCTACTACGTTTTAATCCGAAAATGAGTCGCAGACCAATCATAAGGTGTGCAATGGCCTTTACCCATCCACTTCCTTATTGCATACTCTTTTCACAGGTCCAGCATCTCTCAATAAAAGGCCCATCCATCTCATACCACATCTCTGTACATGTATAATATACATTTTCATTTTCTCTCTTTTCCTAAACTTATCTGCCCCCGCTTTATACTTTTAAAATAATTTTGTCGAAAAAAACACAATCTTGTTCTTGACTAGACTTGAACAAGATAGAGAGCAACAGACAATAATTCTCAATTCACAAGCTGTGTTACAAATATCTTCATATTTTATTACTTTTCATGCAACATCTTTCATTCAAAAATTATAACCATTTGAAAAAAAAATCATTACACTTAATAAGGGAGATAATTTTGACAGGTAAGGAGACTGAGAGGCTTTCCTCTTTCATTGTTCTACAAAACATGATTATTTACAAAATATCAACAAACTGGAGACTATTGGACACACGGGTAAATCTGCCCAAGTTGAATCTTCTGGAAATCAGAGTACTGGTTCATGAAAGTTGTCGGCACTGACACGCTGACTTTCTCTGACAGTTACCAAAATAAAAGTCAGAGGCCAGTGCCTCTCAGCCAATCAAAACTGAGGATTTCACTGAAATTGTCAGTGCTGACAACTTTCATGAAACACCACTATTTGACCTTGGAAAAATCTGACTAAAAGCGCATTTCATCTGGTTCACAATCAGATACTGGAGGAAATTGCATTTTGCTTTTTTCTTAAAAATGAGAAACAAAGTTCATTTATTTTGAGGTTCCAATCAGTAGCACCCTACAAAGTACAGTCGGTGAAAATCACTGATTAATTATTTCATGAAATGCTTATCTGGTGTCGTATGAGATGCTTGAATCAAATCAGATTTTTGACGATTTTCATGCAGAGCATGGGTTTGGGATATAACTCATCACCGCATTGGTCCAGATCATGTGCACGGGACGTGCACTATCGCACATCCATCAATCAAATTACGTGTTAAATGACATAATAGTAATAATAATATGTAACATTCATAACGCTTGATAATGCAATGATTTTAAGTGCTGCAAATGATTGCACATGGGCATTTTCGCATGACTCTAATACCATGGTCACATTTGCTCTACGGCGGCCGTACGGCGAGTCGAAAATAGCCGTTTCAACATTTGTACGAACTACATATAGGTGGTTTGAATTAAAATCAATAAAACGGCTGTTTTCAAGTCGCCGTAGAGCAAATGTGACCAAGGTATTAGTCATACTTGTAAAGAATCTGATGGCCATATACTAGCTGTGCTAAAGTCAGGGTAATAATTACATTATCATGTTAAGCAGGGCCCGCTGGTAGAACAATTTTCAGAACTAAGGTGGCTTCCCAGGGTAAAATATGGCATTATTATTATTATCATTATACTTAACCCTTTGTGAAACACACCCCAAGTTTAATAAATGGTCCTAGTTTCACAAATTATAGATGCAGCTCTGTAGTGGTCATAACGCCAACTTAAACAACATGGCTTGTATATGGAATAAGACTGGATACATATTTACAAAATATACAAAAACAATAACTTTTACTGGGCAAATTACTTGTGAACCTCCCCCCTGCCAATACTAATCTTATATTCTGTACTCCTTTTTATTTCAATCATTTTTCATCACCCAATATTCAAATGACATTTAAAATCCTTTACTTTCTTTTGTTTACAAAAATCTTTAAGCTTGGCTTTTGGCAGATATAAACATCTATACATGACAAAGAACACAATATCGTAGACAGACTCTTTACAAAAGAACTCAACTAAACTGTTAAATTACATGGACTTGTATCAGTTATTCTGAAGATATATTACAAAAACAGAAGCTAATGTTAGACAATATCGTATCTGGGCCATGTCTTTCAAAGAGTTGAGATTGATCTGATCAATCACAACTACAGAAAGCTAGAGATGAAAAAATTAGGGCCCGTATTCTGAAGACAGGTTTAATTAAAACTCTGAGCTCCATAACACAGAGGTTTGCGATGAATTGCAAATATGATAGAACCGCAGTGATTGGTTGCCGGTCAGTACTTTTAACAGATAGCGCATGCAACAGTGATTCTGATTGGTCACTGGTATTTAGTGATTGATTGCAAACCTATTTGTTACGGAGCCCTAGGGCCTGTCTCATAAAGAACTTGCAACTGTTGTAACTTTGCCATTATGGTAACTACCATGGTAACCTTGATTTTGATTGGTTGCTGAGCCCTGTTACCATGGTAGTTGCCATAATGGCAAAGCTACAACAGTTGCAAGTCCTTAATGAAACGGGCTCCTGGTCTAAAGTTGTAGATCAACTAAGGAGAGCCGATTCTGACATTAATCTTTAACGATGACATGACATAATACTCCTGCAACATTTGTTCAGGTCTTGATAACTCAGAGGGCACAGGGTTAGAGTTGGGATTTCAATAGAGTTTTTGGTTCATAATAATGTAAAAAATAGAAGTTTGCTTTATTTAATTTTGGAGGTCACGCTTTATGTTTGGCTTCGGAGAAACTTTCATCGGAGCAAACCTACGGTAAACTTTAGAGGTTCAATTTATCAGCTCATTTGACTGTCAAATATTTCTGTCTGGAATGGATAAATAAGGTAGATGTCAGTAAACATATTAAACATACAATGCAAACATGCTTCCCATAATACTAGAACAGAGTTAGAACATGATCTATGTTAAACCAGACTTCAGAGTATGGACCTTGGAATGTAATCCATCGTTTGATCACTTCTAGGGTTTCCTTGAAAGCCTAAATCACCTAGGTGCATCCAACGTGACTAGACGCCGGATACGCCGAACCAACGCCGCGACAAAGGCATGCTTGGATCGACGCTGCGCTTGGAAACGAGACTCGATCTCCTGGACACGCTTCAGGAGCGGATCGTTGAGGCACTTTGTGGCATCGAGGCGTAGCTGCTTAAGATCATCTTGGGTGATACCTAGAGCTTGAGGACTGACTGGCGGGAAACGGGATTGGCTCTCATCCTGGGTGACGTTTAGTGATGGACTTGACAGATCTATAGCATATAACACATCAAACATACAATATGATTCGCATTGTATTGTAAGAAATAATGTAGCATATTACATGTATTTGGGTAAATAACATAATATTGTTATGTAAAAAAAAAATTATAATTTATTACATGTTCAATTTCTTAGATAATACACATTTAATTTGTGCTCAAAACAAGGAATTTCTCTATGATTAAAGATCAGGTTCACATGACAAAAAGAAAACAAACACTGACAATTTTAACACAAGTTGGATAAAAATAAGGTTATGGTATTTGAAAATTTTTAATTCCACTTACCTCCTAAATTCCTTGGTGGCTGACGAAGAGCGAAGGAGAGCAAAAAGGGTGCTGAGGGACCCCCAGTAGGATGACAATGCAAGAAATAGTACTCCAGATGGCGCCAGATTAAGAAGACATCACATTCTATGGAATCTACAGCGTAAAAGTTGTTAAGGAATGCTTACAAAGTAAAAGGATGTATGAATTAAAGGAAATATTAACCCGATTCCAGTTTAATATAAAAATAAATGTGTGTAATAACCAACATATTGTAATAGAACAGATTCAGTTACAGAAACCAAATTTGTATACTTGTATGACTTGTGTGACTTTGACTCCATGACATAATACCTGATTTGATCAGTCACATCCACATACATACATGAGCAGAGTTGAAGTGGAAAATTCAAGCGATTATTTAGTTACAAAAACAAAACAAGATATTTCTGGCATATAATGGCTTCTGAGACCTTTGAACTTGACAAATATTACTCATACCATCTTCACATCAATATGCATACCAGTACTCGAACCAGTTTGCAGTTGATCCATCAAATGGATTTTAATTTGAATGCGAGAAAGAGGGAAAGGACTCTAGATGGGCAAACCTCCCTGGAGGAATAACATCAAAGTCTAAATCCTATGTTCATCATAGCAGTCTTGCCACTATTTGAAGCTGATTTGGACTTAACTAATATATAGCAGAATTTTTAATGCACAATTCCTAGAATCATAAACTTCAAATAAGATTGTTTTACTCATTTGAACTTTCATGTTCAATTCAGTACGGTCATGAAGAGTGAGCATTTAGGTTCCAACTTACCAAGTTCGTAGTTGGTTTAAAGTAATACAGAACAGCATTTCGCTCATATTATGTTACCGCCATATATCCACATAATCATAAAACCATTATTGAATATTCAAATTTTTTTCAATAATATCGGAATTATAGCCAAGTACTATTAGCAGGTGAAGCAGGTAAAGGATACAGAAAAGGATTGAGAGTTCCTTGACTCTAGTACGGACATCTTGAGTGAGCCTTCGTGTCGCTAATTGAAGACGATGCTGGGTGGTTGATCGTGAGCCTACGTTGCTATGTGACAACTAAATCAAAAAAAAAGAATTATGGCGTTCAATAATTATGAAAGGGTCTAGTCAAATAAAATTCTCTTCTATCTCTTGCTCTTTTTCCTTTTTACAAGAAATGATAACAATAATTCATTCTACCCCCCTCAAAAAAAAAGAAATATATATATGTCCAGTGTGCATCCCACACAAAAAATCAGAAACAGAGAATTATAATCGCATAAGGCTGGCTGAGGCGGCAAATGGAGTAGTAGCAGGAGAGTAGACTCGATGTTTCAGGCAGGTCTATTTGTATCTGCATTTCTATCCACTTGTCCTCATCTCAGTCCTTCCAGGAATTTACACATGTGGTACCGTAAACCACTTCTGCAATTGTTTGTACAACCATGCAAACCTTCAAACATCATCAGAGGATTATAAATTATTTATCATAACTTAATCACAAATAGACAAATAAACTATCATTGTTTAGCTTAGAATTTTCACTTCCATCTGGTATGACGTAGACGATTCCTCATTCACGCATGAGTGAATAAAATCGATTTGACAAAAGGATAACCAAAAGTCACTTGGTGGGCGGCGGTATCTGAATTTCAAAATAAAAATAACATGTCTACAAAGTTTAACCTCTGCTTCTTAACCCTATCTAGGACGGGGGGCCTCGGAGGCCCCCCCCTCAAGGTGTCGCGCGATATTTTCGCCGCGCAAAATTTTTTGACTTTGCTGCTCGCTGACTTTTTACTTTCAAGTCTTGCGCAACTTTTGAGACCAATTTTGCATCACCCGGGTACGCGGTTCGGAAGTTATGCGTTATGTAAGTGCATGCCAGACCAAAAATTGCTCAAAAACTTGATTTCGTGTACAAAGTCAATGTAAATTGTGTTTTCAACCAAAAATGTATGACAGGCATGAGACAGAGAAATTTGAAAAAAAGAGGAACTTCATGGCCCCCCTGGGGAGGGTGTGGGAGCAGCGTTCTCGCCAGTGTATAATACGCATGGTTCAAACACCATGTGTGCGGAAATGGAGACCAAGTGGAACCATGCATAAAATTTCAGCGAAAAAATAATACACTCCATGAACTCATCTTAGTGATATCAACTTCATTTATTGGGTTGCGCCGAAGTCCCACCAACTTAAGACCACTTGCAAATGAAAATCAGTGCAGGGCCCTAGCTAGCGCCGACGCTCGTTGGATGCGCATTTTGTATACTGTACCGTACATGTATGCACAGATCGCTAACTAGGTGCATGCACGATACGCGCGCGCTATATAGACGATCGACGGAGCGGCGGACATGTTTTGCAGATCCAGCCTAAATCTAGAAACACGACAAAGCCCTTTGACTTCTCATGTCTGGTCCGACCAGGGCCCCGACTCTTTTTTTTCTCGAAAATATTTACAATTCATAAGCTGGAAAGCTGCACTTCTCTTTCTTTGGACTGAACGGCAAGTATCTGTGCATTTGTGTGGGCTTAAAAATACGCCACAATGGGGCTTCCTTAGCGTCTCTATTTGATGAAAAGGCCGTCGCTTCCGCGCTCCGCAAGGGAGGGGTGAACCCCCTCCTCCCGCACCCACCCCCCAGGAGTGGTAACACAAGTCCCCAACATGGGTGAATTTTTTTCTGGCGAGAACGCTGTGTGGGAGGGGGGTTCCCCTTCCAACGTTGGGAAAATTTTGGAATTTAAGGTATGCAAAACCCCATTTCGATGCATTCTACAATCAAATTTTACTGTTTTGAAGAGGTTATTTTGTAGATAAATATAGTCACCGTAGCTGACTTTGCAAGCTCAACTTCATGGTCCAACCACTGCCATTTGAACTTGTTGGAGACATCCTTGTCAATATCACTAACACGAGGGTCATTCTTCTCAACAGTCTTCATTTTGTAGTTGAAGAAATTACACCACACACCCTACAAATTCTTGTAAAATCCACGATAATCCAACTCGAAAACGCTGTACGTCCGTATCACTTGTATTCAATGTAAACAAATGTATACACACGTGCATGCAGAAAGCTGCCAGCTGCATAACCCAGGGAGCTTTTAATTCATTTTTACAATTAATACTGAATATAAAATCCCTCATTGAATATTCGATGCATTGCCTGCTGACATTAGAAAACTCGCCAGAAAATTTAATGCATTTCACAAATTCACGTCACGCCAGCACGGTCAATCACACCATCGTAGCACACATGCAGTTCACCCAACAGAGTCACAAGCACACAGACAATCACCGTAACACACATCTAAGTACAGGCGTTATCACTCACCCAAAAACCATGCTGAAATACATATTATGTCATTAAAATTGATTTATCTGCGCCATATTTCCAAAGCACGCGACGGATTAGTTCAGATTCAGTAAGCGGGGTCCCCGAAAATGCACTAAAAATGAAGAAATCCGTGATCTTATCCGAGTTTGCAAACTTTATTTCCTCGCTAATTTATGATGGTATCTTCAAAATTCCAATAAAAAACCAAATCAGATTTTTTTTCTTTCTTGCAATTACGGCGATATCGGACTTTGCAATTGTTTTTGAAGTTGCGAGAGAGATCCCAGAGTAATCTTGTGAAATTTTTTCGCTATTCAGCAGCCATAAAAATAGTTAATATCAAGAAAATTGATGCTGCAATCAAAAAGGGAAGAGGGCGCGGACGAGAAACAACACAATTTGGTTGTTTTAGAAAATAGTAAATAGCAAATAATTTCATGCGGTGGCCAAAATTGATGCGCGAGATGAACTACTTTCTTATTTTACTTGGCCTAATCATGGTAAGTGCATAATTTCTATTTTCACAATTCATTTGGAGAAATATTTAGACCATAAATCACGCTAGTCCCGTGAGTATGGTCAAATACACGGTACATGTAAGCCCCTGGGCTCCCTGGGTTACCTGCTTTTTTCAATTTTTTTTTTTTAGAATTTCAAAATCCGCGGAAATCAGCCGATCCGCGGAGAAATCTCATGCCTGGTATGATTATTTTTAGTTTGGCTGGCCTAAATGTATGTATTTTATATTGTTTATGACCTTAGAAGAGTCCCCAACGAATTTCATCGAAAAAACAATGAAAAACGAAAGGTCAAAAAAACAAATAAATACATACGAAATTGCAAAAAACAATATAATACACAAGAAATTGATCTGATGTCACAATTTTTTCATTTACACTTGCTAAGAACATCATAAAGAGTTTCTATTTAAACAATTAGAACATTTTGAGGTTTATTTATGGAGTTAGAGGAAAAAGTATGATTTTGCATACTAATTACGCATAAATTAGCATAATTACGTAATAATGATTCGCATGAAATAAAAATTACTCTACAATTTTGTACATTATATCCCAGACAACCTGCGTGCCAATTTTTCGGCGCAATCGCGCGGTCGACGGCCGAGATCTCAAGGGGGGAGGGGCCTGGGAGGCCCCCATGCCATATGAACTCCCAAAATACCCCGGCCTAGATAGGGTTAAAATGAGAGCTCTTTTACAGGAAAAAAATAACAAAGTTCTGTCTTTTGAAACCCAGTGCCCTATAACATCAATGATATACATGTAATCTATTAATCACATAATTACAAAATAATCATGGCCCTTAAAAAGAAAGAAAAACACAAAAAAAAAAACCTCCCCCCAATATGATACAAACCTCTTTCAATTCCTCTGCTGGCAGATCCGCAATATTCTGAAGCTTGTGAAGGGACTGTTGATGCATCTCCATGGCAACCATGAATTGAGCAGCAGACTGATGAAGATGTCTAACGATGACCCCAAGACCGGGAGGTTTGCTGACATCAAGCGAAGCCATCGCCGAGGCTACGTAAAAACAAAAAAGGTTTGAAGAGTGTAAGAAACCTATGACACCATACAAAAGAAAAAAATTAAAGATGACAGACATTATTCAGCATCATTTCTTTCTCTACATTAGATCTCTAAGGGACAATAATTAGGAGAAAGGGTTGTGATGAAAATATTTGTGTCTGTTTCATCGTCACAGTATACACCCTACATCATGTAAGACAAAAGATATACAGAGAGAGGCAAATATAATTAAAGGATACCATACAAAAGATAAAATACAATACGACAATCTTTCTCTGAATTGAATCTCTTTCAAAGGGACATTAATTAGGAGAAAGGGTTGTGACATTATTTGTTCCTCTCTGTTTCATCTTCATCCTACGTCAAGAAAGACAAAGATATAAAGAGAGAGGGGGAGGCAAAGAGAATTAAAGGATACCATACAAAAAATCAAGATACAATATGACAATCCTTGTCATCATATGCTTTACTAACGTCTTTAGACCAAACTACACTTCTCAATCAACGGGAATATATTTTGTATGCTTTTTTTTTACAAATGAAATGTTAAATTGTTCAAAGCTCTCTTTAATAGGGATATGGTAATGTTAAATGCTTTTTTGGCGAAATATAAGGGGACTAACCCCATTTCATCATCAATAAATCATGTAATAACTATTTGGTCTCAGGGCTTGAATCAATTCAAGGCCATCGGAGGCCACATCATCGGATGCTCAATTGATTGACCTCAATACGCCTTTCACTGACTTTGGCTATTTTGGTATGGATAAATCATATATCCTTATATCTTTTGTCCATCAAATTATGCTGGAACGATGCGATTACCAAAGACAGGTGAAACCGATATTCCATTCCAAGGAATGGTTTGTTTGGATATGTTTATCTTCACGCCCGCCCTCTCATTCACTCAAAGAAGACTGTTTACGACCATATAAGGGCGAATAAGACGTGCTTCCAGAGGAGCGTTTCATCAACATTTTTGTCTGACAGGTATTTAGATCTGACAACTTTCCTTGATTTTGATTGGTTGAGAAGCACTGTTACTATGGTAACTGTCGGATAATTCTTTTTTGATACATACTCCCCTGAAGTATCTATATCCAAGAGCAAACCCCTAGTGGAATATACTCTCAGATTCCACAAGGGTGGCTACAATTAGGAGTGGGCTATAAATGAGTGATTTTTGGCTTTACTGTGGGAACAGTTTTTTGTGTTCCTTTTACCTTATCTGTTTATGTTTTCTGTTCCTGTTTATGGTAACTCCCGTAGGAACTCGGCAGGACAGCCTTTTGCTGGTAAACGCCAAGCTGGTATGTAACCAATTACCAATGAAACATTTTACGTCTAGGTTAATCAGTCATCGTGGCTGACGTTATAGACGACAGATATCACTCTCGGGCCTTTTTACCAAAGTGGAGACAATAGCAGAGTTGGGATTCGAACTCCCAACCTTGCGATTATGAGTCCAATGCTCTAACCACTGGACCACACGACCCGTATCTCAACATGAAATGACAATATTTTTTGTCTCGGGTCCAAGAAAAAAGTGTGCCGGGCCAAAATCCAAAATGGCCGCCAAAACCCCCAAAATCACAGTTTTGGCCACAACTTCTTTATTTGGTGGTCTTTTTCTCTGGTTTTGGTGTCTATTCATATGTTTTAGTGGGCACTCGTGTTACCCATGGCATTCAATACAAAACTATATCAAATTCTGCGAAAAATCTCATTGCTCATTAATTATGCTAATTTAGCCGTAAAATCATAAGTTCGCTCTAATTAATAAAATAATGCCCCTAAAATGCTAATTTTTGTTTCACATACTCTAGATAAGCATCTAATCAATTTTATTTTTCAAAAATTTCAACATCACATTTATTTTTCATGTATTCTATATCTTTTTATAAATTTCTTATGTATTTCCTTGTTTTTTTACTTTTTTTTTAATTGTTTATTCAATGGAAATTGTCGGGGACTTTATTTTGACCATAAAAAAGATAAACTTAATTGATTTTAAGCAGTAAAAGGAAAAATAACGATACATTTTTGAATTTTGCTAAAAACACTATTTGCATTGGATTTGTACACAAATTCACGTTTTTGAGTAATTTTGGGTCTGCATGCACTCACAAAATGTTGCGTAACTTCGGAACCGCATACCCGGGGGTCACAATTTTGATCTCAAAAGTTGCGCGAGACGTGAAAGTAAAAAGTCTCAAAGCGGCGCGGTAAAATAATTTCAAGCGGTGGATATATCACGAAAAATGTTGGGGGGGGGGCTGAATCAGCCCCCTCTAGTCTTCTTAGGGTTAAGATATTAAGGATGTCATGCATTGTTGCATAGCCATACCATGCATCAACAATACCTGTACATCAATAATATCAAGATCAAGATTCAATGGAAATGAATGAAAGGATTACTGAAAATCATAATAATGTGTGTAAGTAATGTGTTTACCTTCTAGTCTTTGGTAGTCTCGTGCTACAGCCTCTTGAAGGGAAGGAGTGAAGATGACCTGATATTCATCAGCGTTATTACCTGCAAAAAGGTCATTGAGAACAAATGTCATTTATCTTCATACTGTCTTAGCAAGAATACATTCAATGAAATGCAATGCACCTAACAGCCACTCTGCTAAGCCAGGGTAAATATAATTTTTCAAAAACAAATGCACACCTAGTTACCAATTTTGCATATAGCATTCCATTTTATCTGAATGCATGATAAAAGAGCATAGGTTCCTTGGCCGGAAATCGAACTCGGGACTTTCCATGTATAGCCAGGCACCTTAGACCACTCGGCCACGGCACCTCCTAGCCATGGTAATTATGCCGCATAAAGTTAGGGCACTTAGAGACTTCTGATAAAGTAGTGTTAAGCGCTACATACGTGTACGCAAGTACGATTATAATCATTAAGCAACCCACCTGAACGAACGACCACAGTTCGACAGTATCCAATCACATGGCTCACGATCTCGAGGTAGAACAACCTCGCATTCATCCCTTTGCCTTCCGTCTCGGCGTCCGCTCTGTGCTCTTCCTCCGCACCCCGTCTATCTGCTGCACCCCTCTGCCATCCCTCAGCACTCTTCAGCTCCTTGAGCCACTGGTCAAGGCTGCAGTATCTGGGTACCAAGGCAAGGATCTGACGATGGAGCCGGGTAAGATGGGTCTGGACCGGTATCTGGGCATGGACGCTCGTCTCCAACAAAGATGGGTCAAAGTAGTCAACTAAAACACGATTAAAAAAAAGTAAGGAAATGAATAACAATAATAATGAAGAATTAATCTGTTGTCTCACGATGCGGCAAACTGAAATTGCGACGTTTCGACTGCACCTGCTAGTCTTCGTCAGGCAATGAAGTGGACACTCGCTGCGCGCACCTTTTATACCGTAGGTGCCAGAACCGCCGTGGTGTTCACCGTAGTGTCCACTTCCTTGCCTGACGAAGACTAGCAGGCGCAGTCGAAACGTCGCAATTTCATTTTGCCGCATCGTGAGACAACAGATTAATTCTTTACTCAGATTCAAGCTACCACGATGATCAACATCTTCCGTACTAAGAATAACAATAATAATGAAGATGGTAAAACTATTAATGATAAACAGTTCTTGTATAGCATTCATTACATTATGATGCAACATATCTATACCAGGAAAAACACTATTTTTGGGGCTACTTTTCAAAACCTACTGCCTAAATCTGCAACTTTGTATAAGCTTAATCATTGCAGTGAACAGGGATTTTCTTGAGCTCTTTTTTTCCCAAATTTTCGAGGCTCAGGGGCGACATCCCCTGTGCCCTTGGGTATTCCCCCCCCCCTGCTCTATACGCTTCCGAAGGACTAGGCTATTTTTACTCTGGCTTTTGCCCCGGAGTCCTAATAAAGTGCACAAACATTTCAAGGAATCAATTCTTGTTGGTTACCTCACCTGGGATGGGTGAAGAACAGTGAAGATAAAGATCTTCATGGTCTTTCACTGTGTGTATTGTGTAATTGATTTTTTTTACAGAGAGGTATCTAGGGCCTGTTGCATAAAAGAACAACTCTGGTAAATATTTTGCCAGTTTTGAATGTCTCACTGTCAATGGGATATTTCCGTTTGCCAGAGCTTTTTTTAATGGCAAAACTTTCATGCAACAGGCCCTTAGGTCGGGCCTTGAACGTTAGCGTTGGGAAGACGTTACAAGGGATCAAACCTCTGCATCATTGTATAATGTCCTTATGTAATTTGGATTACAGGCACACTCCACGATGCCCAGTTTCTTCTTCTTTCCTTAGCTTTAAAATGCAAAAAAAAAACCCTACTATTGCCACAGCTTTTTAAAAAGAATAATTTTAGTAGGTTCTTTTACATTATTTGCGTTTATTTTTCTTTTCCTTTCTTGAGTATATCAAGAAGGAAAAAGTGCTATGTAAATAATAAGTATTCTGAGTAAAAAAATAATCTGTTGTCTCACGATGCGGCAAACTGCAATTTCAGTTTGCCGCATCGTGAGACAACAGATTATTTCTTTACTCAGATTCAGCTACCACGATGATCAACATCTTCCGTACTATAATAAGTATTATCATACACCTTACCTTCGCCCATGACAGTGCATATAACCCCTGTTACAAGAGAAAGTTCCTCAAGCGATTCTCTCTCAGGACGTTGATGCTGCTCCCGTAAGATCGCAGTGAAGGTGTCTGCGTGAGCTATAACAAAGTGGAGCACCTTTGAAAGAATGAATGAAATGGAATAAACGGATGGTTTACTGAGTGAATAAACTTACCACATATAGTGAAATAGTGTAATCGCTGCCATATAATGCAAACAATGTACTCAACAAATTCTTGGGTCAAGGGGGCAAAGATGGCAGTGTTGTAGGTTCGCAATGTCCAATGCCTCATGAAAGACAAGCAGATGATATAATGTTCACTTGCCTAGGCTTGCTTAGTGTGTATGCTCTCACCTGATTGGTTGCCTCCTTATGCTGACTGCCTAAGGGAGTGAAAATTGATTTGCATGTGCAGACATGAGGGATTGTATAGAGTATAATCTATATGTAACTGCCTTCTGAAGATGTGTACGTAATATAATATTCACTTGTCTAGCCATACAAATAGTCTATACTCTCACCTGATTGGTAGCCTCCTTGTGTTGACTGCCTAGGGAAGTGAGAATTGCTGTGCATAACCTTAGAACTGGGAAGAGTAGTTGATGATAGCGACTCATTACATCAGGAAGGAAAGAATCCACAGCGATTGCTTCCATGCCTTCAACTAACCTTGGGTGACTACTGTGAGGAGAGAAAGAAAAAACATTTAGATAGAGAATAATCAATGTAGGGCATAAAATTTAATATTCTATGGAAATGAATGAATAGTAGTATTTTACATTCATTTATACACAATAACGAAAATTAATTTACAATAATTACACAGGCCGTTGTCAAATTTACGATCACCAGGTGTGACTCTTGTTTTGTGAAAGGGGATCAGGACCCCGTAACACAGAGATTAGCAATGAATAGAAAATGTAAAAGAACACTTCTGATTGGTTCCTGGTTAGTATTTTAAACCAAATGTGCATGTAACATTGATCTTAATTGGTTAGTTCATTGAGCGATTGACCGCTAATCTTTGTGTTACAGGGCCCAGGTTGATATGTGTAACTATCCAGGCTTCGACTATGTGAATGGGTTTTAAGTTTGGGCAATTCTGATATGTAAAGTGGAGCTTGACCGAATAATGACTTATTTGGAATTATTTGAGGACTCCTCTTGCCTCCTATTGGATCCATTGGAATAAGATTTAATTAGAATTCTCTATTTTAAAACACAAAGTTAGCTACCTGATTGTGTGGTGTTCTGGTCTTAGGTCTATAAACCTGCACTGGCCTAGTCTTTCCATCAGACCCATCTGTAGTAATGCTTGGGCACCGTTGGCACTCTCAGCAACTCTCATCAATAAGGACTGTAAGTCAAACAAAAAATAATTATTAAGGTACAAAGATAGATCCTGATCATCAAGGAAATATCATTGTGACAAGAGGTGCTACAATCATTATATGAGAAAGTGACTAGATGGTAAAATCAGGCACCCACCCCCTTCATTCTCTTGGGATTAAACTTATGTCATACAAAAGGAATGAAAATATTATTGTTTTTCAATATTTATCTGACAACAAAATCATACAAATTGAAGGATGAAAATACAGAAATACAATTTCAATAATTACATAAAAGTGAAATTACAGAAAAGAATAAGAGTAAAAATATGAATATCAGGGCCCCATCTTACAAAGAGTTGCGATTGATACAATGAACCACAACTATGGAAAGCCAGCAAGGTCAACATCTCGAAATGCATGTTTATTCACAATATCTTCTAGATATGATGTATATCACACTTTCATAGTTTTCTTTAAAAATTCAGTGCTTCTCTTTGTTTACAAAGGACATTGTGCAAAGTAGCTGCAGGAAAAACTATGAAATTCATGGATTTCCATAAAAGTTGAGGTTGGTTGAATCAATTTAATTTAATACAGGGAGAGACATTTACCAGAGTAGATTCATATATGTAGAGTGCCTTCATGGGTTCTGGGTTGGGTTGTAGACAGCTCTGTAACGATTGATCCATGCGAAGTAGCTCTTCAATAAAGTGACTCAAGTAGCCCTTGGATATCAGGATACTCAGCCAATGGCCTCGTCTGTCAATGGAGTTGATGGCATCAACGACGGACAATGCCAATGTCTGTTGGTGTAAAGAACATAAATACAAACATAATACTAAAAATAATTGCATTTATATAGCGAAGAAGTAGCTCTTCAATAGATATCAGGATACTCAGCCAATGACCTCGCCTATCAATGGAGTTGATGGCATCAACAACGGCAATGTCTGTTGATGTAAAGAACATTAACATAAATATAATAATGAATATAATTACATTTACATAGTGAAGAATTAGCTCTTCAATAAAGTGACTCAAGTGGCCCTTAGATATCAGAATACTCAGCCAATGACCTCGCCTATCAATGGAGTTAATGGCATCAATGACAGAAAACGCCAAAGTCTGTTGATGTAAAGAACTTTGATATAAACACAATGATAATAAGATTACTGCAATCACTCTTTGCCATATCTTTCCCAGCAGCCAAATTGCCATGTATACCATGAAATGCGAGTGTTAGCGATGCATAGAAGCATCCTGCAGGAAAGACATGGTTCTATCTTTTGGAGGGGATTACTGTCCAGTGGTTACGACTCTGTCTATCAGAGAATGGGCTTAAATCCAAGCCATGGCAGAAATTATTTCAGCAGGAAATACACCCACATTATGCTGTACTCAACCCGGGTACGCTAAAGAGGTACCCATCAAGATTAATTCCTTAAATGCACTTAACACCTTTAGCAGCTGGAGCTGAAGCCAGGGTAATATATAATGCACCATTGAATACGCAACTTGATAATCAGCACTTCATATATGCCATTTTTAATCATCATTATCATACTGATGATGATGATGGTAATGAGAATGATGGTGGTGGTGACGGTGATGACGATGGTAACAATGATGATAGTAATGAGGATGATGATGGTGATGAATGGTGATGTGGTTGAAGATGATGATGGTGGTGATGGTGATGATAATGATGGTGATGAGGATGATGGTGATGATGATGATGATGGTGATGGTGATGGTGATTATGATGATGGTGATGATAATGGTGATGGTGATAACCATGACGGTGATAACCATGACAATGACAATAATCATGATGATAATGATAAACTTCCCTTACCCTTCCCAGTTCATGCCCATCACATGCATCTCTGGAGACCAGCTCACAGAATGGCTCTCCAAACTCCTGGATGACGGCAAGGTTGGCGGTCATGACCCGATGATATTCCTCTAGGATGGCCGAGTTCATGGCTGTCGAGGCCTGGAGGGTGGGGATCTCCTTGGGTTTCTGTGGGATCTGAAGGTAGTTGAGTAGAGCCCCATAGAGATTGGTACGGACACGCTGTTGGGCACCACCTGAAGGAGATATTGATAGACATACATGTAGCTTCACTCGCACACATTACAGGGAGTTCTACAAACAGCTATGTTGGACTAAAAGTCATATAGGTGCTAACACACACAAGTTCTAACATGATTTCTCATTGATCTATAAATGACTGACAATGCCCCATGTGCATTATCTGCCACATTTTAGTAAAAAGCATGCCTTTTAGCCAAGTATATTTTACATTGATTCTTAGGATCTTTACCAAAGCAGGTGGGCATTTCATAAAGCTGTTCATGATTTAGAAGGGACTTTTTGAACGGCTGGTGACCCTTTCTCACAAGCTTAATTAATCATTAGCGGCCTTACTTAGGTCATGTGCTACAGATACCAGTACTTATACTACAGTCAAAGAGGCTACAATAGAAAACCACCATAACCAGTCACTCAATGGATGTTGTTTTGACATGCAACAAAATTCTGACTGACTACCATGCTTTTAACTTTCGGGCCGATCAAAATTCCCTGATTTTTCCATCATTCGAGGTATTTTTCCCTGATTCGAGGTATTTTCCCCTGATTTGAGGTATTTTTTTAAAAATCAAATTCCTGATTTTTCCTTGACTGGAGAAAAGTAAAATAATTTTCCCTCATGGGCTGGGAACCCTACATAAGTTAAGACTATTCAGATTGAAATGCAGAACTCTCCTCAACACCTGAAGGTATGAAAGCGAGAAGAACTTTGAGGATCGCTGTCAATGGTGCTACAAACTCTACTCACCTGTTGAAAGTATGAAAGTCAGAAGTTCCTTGAGGATCGCTGTCAACGACACGACTGGAATCTGTACCCCTCCTCCTCTTCTTCCATCGGTATCCCCTCCACTCAGTACCGACGAATCCAACGTCTGCACCATAGACCCGTCTAGGACGTTGACATACTGTGACGACATGAGATTGGCTACCGACTGGGCATTGTCTGAGATAGAGCACTGTCGGAGGGTCATGGCTAGGAGAAGGAAGGCTCCGGAGACTGGTGAGGTCAGCTCGGAAACAGAGTCCTCTTGGTTTACCTGGTTGTATAATAGACATAATCTATTCTTAATTTAAAAAAATATTTGTCTTAATAACTGTTTTAATAATAATGCTTTCTGCTTGTGTATGGCATGGATTTAAGTTGCACTTCATAGTTTTATATCATTAACAAGGAAAATATATCCTCTTTATATGATTATGAGGGTTATAAAGGTTAGCAATTTATCGCTTGATTTTCACGATTGATTGTATATTGTAGTCTAGGGAATCATTTGTAGAAAATTGTTCTACAATCATTGCTAAGCTTTGTGTTACGGCCCCAGTTTTCAAGGACCTATAAGAACCGAGGTAAATCCACCTTTGTGAATTTAGGCCATTGTGGCTCATGATAAAAAGTGAATAAAGACAAAATATTTCTCACCTTTTGAAGGAGTTCTTGAAGGATATCCACAGTAACCTTCTGCCTAATCTCCAATGCAAGGGATTCCTGAGGCAAAGACGTCAGCAGCACCTCAAGAACCTGACGCCAGGCATCAAACCCATGGCGCTTGGCAGCCAATGAACGTCTTACGCTGTTCCTTGAGACAGCAGTTCTCAGAATCTCCCTAATCTCCTGAAGAATGAATCCAAACAATTCCATGTGACAGGTATAGCACAAGATAAATAGTATGGAAGTATGAAATATTGCAAAGTTCAAAAGCAAAAGCTTGAATGTCACAAGTTTGGTTCATGCCATGTACTAGACTTGAAAGCAAATAATCATCAAATGTTATAAAGATTAAATGTAAATGTTTTGATTGCTTGTGACTGTGTTTTGATTTGTTCAATAAAAACATGTCAAAAAAAAGATTGCTTTCTTTATCAATCACATAAAATGCCCCCCCCCCCCCCATTAGCAAAAGTAAAGTTAAACTGTTGCTTAATTCTGATTAAATTAATGTTCGAATCTCCTATCAATTGATTAATTTCTCTCTGTAAAGTGGGTATGGGATACTTTTGCTTTATGCAAAATTACCAGTAAATAATTTCTCTTCCATTTTCAATTTTATACTAGAGGTTGAGATGTTCAATCACCATTGACCAAGGTGTCTCAAGTCGATATGAGTTGGTAAATAACACTGGTCACTTACCATTTCAACCCTTGACCTCTGACCTACGACTGACCCAGATGCCCCATGTCGATTGAGTTGGTCAACCAGGATATGATGAAGAAGTCTCAGATTGCACAGCAGGACACCATATTCATTCTTCTCTTCGCAGTTTAAGATTGTCTGTTCTACACCCGATGGCTCGAAGGACTCCAGACGAAGCGGGGCGGGGAAGGTTTGGCTGAACTCCACGGAGTCCAAGAGCTGCAGGATACGTCTTCTCATCTGAAGGCCTACATAAACATACAAATATATTTCATGAATAAGTGTATGGTACAGAGTAATGTCGTGAATTAGACCAACAATACACTGACTTCAATGGTGCTAATTATGCATTCATTAGGTCATATCTTGGGAACCTATAGACCGATCGCCAGCAAATTTAGGTTGTGGAGTAATTTCATTATGCTCTACTGAGAAACCCTATGGTATCTAAAATGCTGAAATGCAAAAAAAATTGTGACATCATAACTATGGTAAGCTATCTACATCACACCTACAGACAGCATAACATGTATGGAAATAAACTGAAACAAATAATAGCATTACCATAATTACTCAAAATAACTTGTACAAATAAGGCCGTGTTTATGCTTCCACTTTTCAGGCCAGAATCAGCGTTTCCAAACGTGATTAGTCCAAAACACGGTTGCGTCCATGCTTACTTTCATTTAAACGCTGTTTCAAAACGCCGATCGTAAACTCACAAAAAGGTGCGTTTGTAAACGTCGTTTGACCAGAATCAGGCTTTCTGGGGAAGTATAAACAGAACCACGATCGTAAACGTGTTTAAATGACGTCATTTGGTACATGCTTCCGGTGAGATGAAAATCTGCGGGCAAATACAGTCGTATTGCTCCATGTTATCTCCACGTAATAACAACAATCGGAAAAAAAACTTTCGAAAAGAGGCGCGCTCAATTTGACCTCGCTTTACGATGCGAAGCCAGCTGGTGATCATGATTTGCTCTGAAAAGTTAAGCATAAACAGCACTCCCAGAACCACGTTTACGATCGGCGTTTTGAATCGACGTTTGAAATTGCTGATTCTGTCCTCGCAATGGAAGCATAAGCACATCTCCGAGACAAATACATCCCTTACCTGGCCCTTTAGTATCAGCGTGTGTCTGTGCCATGCTAGTTCCAAGTGTACTTGCTTCCATTGTAACTCTGTCCCAATCTACAGACCCATCCACTGTAACCAGGCAATAACAAATATCATTATATTCATTTGAACAGTTCCAAATCATTTAGGTCATTGAAAACCAATAAAATACACAAGATACAAAATTATTGTGCAAGCCTTGTGTGTAACTTACGGGTGACTATTTTTGCTACCCACATTGACAGTATCTCGCAAGCATCTCAAACGCAAACGTGCATGCAAGTCTGATTAGCATGCGGAAAAGCTTTGAACATGCTCAAACATTTTTGCGGGTGAGTTGCGGGTAATTACCAGCAACTCACCTGCAAGGTTGGCACGGAGCGATGTGACAGGGCCTTCATCATTGGTCTGCAACCCGATGTCCAGCACGGTCCTATGTGCACATGTTGTCCCGTATTCTGAAGTCGGGTTTAACTTAAACTCAGGTTTAAAGTTGTGGTTTAAATATGGATAGCCAATTGTTACATAAATCACTAACAGTAGAGATATCATATTTCAGCTCATTTGGCTCTCAAATCATTCATAATTGTCTAGGAAGTATAAATACATGATCGTCTTCACCATCGATGAATCAGGAAAGAGCACAGTAAATATAAGAAACATGCAACGTAATACATATTTTGAAACTTTTGGCTTCCCATAATTTTAGCCCAGAGTTAGACCATGGTCTAAGTTAAACCTGACTTCAGAATAATAATAATAATAATAATATTCCGCATTTATATAGCGCTTAATACATCGGAACGACGTCTCTAAGCGCTTTACAGACATATACTGAATAAGGGCCGTTGTGTGCAAGAATGACTGAATCAATCCGATCACCGATATAACAATGACCATTATTAAATGACATTATCAATTACAAGATTTATTTTCCATATAACCACATAAAATCTGCATTTTAGAAAACAGAACCAACATACCATCATCATTGACCTGCGAGGCTGTGTCTTCAAGTAGGAGACGCAGAAGACGTTGGCTATGAGACCTCTGACGATTGACAGCCGTCAATCTAAGCTCGATGGCTACAGACTTGAGAAGCCAGGCTTGTTGATTCAATAGGATACGCTCTTCAGTCTCTTCTATAACCACAGAGGGGGGAAAAAAACTTGTAAAAATCTTGTATAGCTGCTGTTGGAACAATTTTCGTATCTCAAAATGTTTAAAATGTGGGGGGGGGGAACAAAGATGGCTGAAATAACTTTATCAATGAGAAAGTATTCCTTTGACATTGAAAGGGATCTTGGGGCCATTTATATATAGCTACAGACTTGGGAAGCCAGGCTTGCTGATTCAGAAGGATATGCTCTTCAGTCTGTTCTATAACAAAATAACAATTATAGGTTGACTAGGGTACTGTTCATTCAATATTAAAGAAGAAACTGTTGTGATTTAGGAAATAGAAGGAATAAGATTAGGAATTAACCCTATCTAGGCCGGGGGGGGGGGGGGGGGGGGGCCTCGGAGGCCCCCCCTCAACGAATCGCACGATATTTTCGCCGTGCGAAATTTTTTGACCGTGCCGCTCGCTGACTTTTTACTTTCAAGTCTTGCGCAACTTTTGAGACCAATTTTGCGTCACCCGGGTACATGGTTCCGAAATTACGCAACATTATGTAAGTGCATGTCAGACCGAAAATTGCTCAAAAACGTGATTTCGTGTACAAAGTCAATGCAAATTGTGTTTCCAACCAAAATTCATAAATGTATGATTATTTTTAGTTTTGCTAGTCTAAATGTATTAATTTTATGCTTTTTATGATCACAGAAGAGTCCCCAACAAATTTCATTGAAAAAACAATGAAAAACAAAAGGTCCAAAAAACAAAGAAATACATAAGAAATTGCAAAAAACAATATAATACATAAGAAAATGATTTGATATCACAATTTTTTTCATGTACACTTGCTAAGGACACCACAAAGAGTTTCTATACCAAAAATTAGTACATTTGGAGCTTTATTTAGGGAGTTAGAGGAAAAAGTATGATTTTGCATACTAATTATGCATAAATTAGCATAATCACTTAATAGCGATTTGCATGAAATACATTTCTATACAATCTTGTAGATTATGTCTCAGGCAACCCGCGTGCCAATTTTCGGAGCAATCGCGCGGTCGACGGCCGAGATCTTAGGGGGGGCCTGGGAGGCCCCCCCCCCCCCGGCCATAGGAACTCCAAAAATACCCTGGCCTAGATAGGGTTAAAAATTGCAATATCCATTAGTAGATTAAGAAAATATAATACGGGCACATATAACATATGGAGTTACCCTTTACCAAAATTGTTTTAACTGGTAACCCTTAAAATTGCAATTTCAAGTTCCCGCTTTTCTCTCAACCTTCAGGTTGGTGTTTCACACTGCTGATTGTAAGATACGAACGACTTTACAAATGACTGGTGATCCTTTCCTGGGCACTAAATAATCACCAATGAACATTTGGTGGAAATCATTTCTTACAAGAATGTATCACTAGGTGTTCGTATAGTTGCTCATAACTTATGAACAGCTTTATGAAACAGCCGCCAGGCCTTACCTCCATTGCCGTTGGTAAACGGAGCATGCCTGAGATGCTTGTAGAAGAAGTCTTGAGTGGTGCGGAGGTAGCGCATGGTGGGAGCGCTGGTCTCACGGTTCGCGCACAGACGGTATATGAGCTCGTAGGCAAGCTCGGCTAGCTGAGGCGTGTTGTGGATAGCCGACGGGCCAGAGTGGGACGTGATGCCGCGCTCTAGGACCGAGACGACCGCGTGGAGGCAGGTGCGTGGGGAGCCAAGCACACCTAATAGACAAGGAAATAAGAAAAAACTTTACAGGGTTGGATTTGGGGGAAATTTCAGGCGGGAAATACTGGAAAAACCTTATACATGCCTGGAAATACTAAGGATGTACAGGAAAATGCTAGAACATGCTTAAGAAACATCTGGGCAATACCTGAAAATATTCAAGAAGTGTGTTTTTGTAGTATTTTCCTGCATTTCCATCTATTACTCATTTCCCTAATATATTACTGAGGCAGTATTTCCCACTCCAGCCATTTCATAAACAAAACACAATACATTTTAATGAACAGACATCAGAAAAACAAAAAGTAAAATGACAATACACAGATGTACCCAACCACCCCAAAACAAACAATAAGTCACCAAAAATGAATACTGAGATCTAAATTGAGCTTGATTAAGCACTTCATAACCTAAAAGAAAATAATAGTTACATTTATATAGCGCTTATTACACTTTGTTTCTAAGCGCTTTACATTGCAATAATTACCCCGGTCATCGAATCGTTGCATGCCTGCACACAATGATATATGATATTAAATATCTGTAGGGGAAGGCGGGGTAAGTTGTGACAGTTTTTGCTTTTTGCATGTTAGAATTGATATGATTAATAATCTTGTCGAAATAAGTACCTTGCCTTGAAATTTAATTCTTCTGAAATATTTTCCACCTTTATATAATTTTCTATCCCCACACTGAAAGTCATCGTGACCTTTGAAAAAAACGATGTCAAATGGCTCAACTTGCCCCATATATGGGGTAAGTTTGAGCCACCTTCTGGGGTAAGTTGAGCCACAAAAACTATGTACAAAATGTATGGGGGAGAACCAGCATGTCAATTTTTTGTTTAAAGTCTTTTCACTTGCTAATTCTCTATAAATACTAACATCCTGTAAAAGGAAAAGAGCAGTCATGTAAGTTTGCTCCTTTCAGCCTGCATTTCAATTGATTTTTATGGTTTGTTTATTTTTTAAGATACATTACCATAGGAATTACCATGGCTCTACTTGCCCCATGCTGTTTGGCTCAACTTACCCCAGTCCGAACTTAGTGCGATAATTTTGTATCCACACATTTATTATGCATCCATCATATAAAAGACAATGACAAGAATGAAGATCCATACATGGACTAATAATGTTGTTATCATGTCTGTATTATATTTAAAGACATGTGTGTTTATAAAGCACTTATCTATTTCACACTCTTTTTTACTTTTTTGGCTGAAATTCATATTTTTCCCTCTAAAAACTAGTTTTTGTTTCAAAGTTGGAAACAATGTGGTGGGGTTAGGGGTTATGCTATGGGTCATCAATACATGACACCACCACAATGTCTGACTCATTCATTATTGGCCTGGGGCTGGTGGCTCAACTTGCCCCTATGCTCAACTTACCCCGCCTTCCCCTAACCCTAAAAAGACTGGGGGGGCCTTTTAGGCCCCCCCCTGTACATAAATCGCGATAACTTTTTTGCGCATGAAGCATTCGCGCCGCCATTTCATGACTTTTTTCTCTCGAGTTTTGCGCAACTTTTGATACCAAATTTGTATACCCCCATGCCGCGGTTACGGAGTTACGTAACATTTTCGTATCACATGTCACGTAAGAAATTGAAATTTGTATTCGTTTGTGTGTAAAGTGTATGGTATTTGAATGAATGTTATACACATTGTTTTCTAACTACATTTTTATTTGTTTCTTTCTATATTATGTCACTTGTGAATTCAAGTAGCAGTTCTAGGATATGAAAATAATGAAAAACATTGCATAAAAAAATAAAGAAATACATAAGAAATGCAAAATAAAGAAATACATAAGAAATTAAAATAAAAGAAAAACATAAGAAAAGTAGTGCAAAATACCAGAATCGCTTGCACAACTATATTTTTGGGTGCAGGAAACACTGAATAGACAAGTAATGTCACACTTTAGTTGATTATGCTATAATTGATATTGAATAAGTTATATATTACACAAACCCAAAATATATCTAGAATACTCAAGAATTTGCAAACAGGAATTTATGGACCGCAATAGGTACCAAAATATGAAAAATTCAATTTTTTGATAAAAATTTGCATATTCGCATAATTAATTATGAATATAATTTGCATAAATTATGTGATATCTCCTATGCTTTGTTTTCACCAGCTAGTGTACATGTAACACATCACTTGTGTATCTTCCAAGATTGCTTTGTCTCATTGCAAGAGAGTGTAATGCAATAAAACATGCCAATTATTGTATTTCTCTACATAATGCATGCGGAGTACTTATTTGCATATTTAGTAATTACTAATTTGCATAAGCATATCTAATAATTCAAGCATGAAACAACACAATTCCATGATAAACAACCTCTTCTTACAGCTGAAAACCTTGAAACGGGAATTTATGGACCGCAATAGGTACCAAAGTATGAAAAATTCAATTTTTTGATAAAAATTTGCATATTCGCATAATTAATTATGCATATATTAAAAAATACAATGAATATCAGTATTTTGACTATGTTTTCTTTTAGAGGACATGACAAAAGATGTGTGTGCCAAATTTGGTTGCGATCGGACGACCAACAACCGAGATCTTAGGGGGGGGGCCCAAAAGGCCCCCCCCCCCAGTTTTTCTAGCCTCCAAAATAGCCCAGTCTTTTTAGGGTTAAATAATAGATATCTTTAAAATTATATATTACTTGTCCAAATTAATAAACCCTTATAAATAAGTGATTGAATGCAGAGAAAATTCTGTGAGAACTTCGAAAAAAAATAGGGAGAAAACAAGGTTTGAAGTTCAGGATTAATTCAAGCATGAGATGTGCACAATATGAAATATCGGTGAAACTTCCGAGAGTCGCCACAACATTCTCAATAAATATTATTATCACTTAATACCTGGGTCTTGTAGTTCAGTCTTGTTAACCGGTTTCCTTGTGTTATAGCCGAGGAGGAAGTGTGCGAGGTTAGGTCCTGGTTGACCGAGTGAGAATAAGAGGAGTCTCATGGCATAGAGACGTGTTTGGCTGTGAAGTCGAGAGGATTCATCGCTGCCATGGTCAGCATCTTAGAGACACACAAAGAAATATAAGAACAAATAAGGGGGAAAAATGCATACATCACATAATTTGTACTTTTCATGAACTATAGCGCAATTAAATCCAGTAAGGGGAGAAAATCCAGTGCCATGACATTTTCTCTGGCGACAATTGCTCCGCTGTAAATTCCACACACTAATGAAATGATAGACTTCATCCCTGGATTTAATGCTATACCTATCCTAAACCTAACCGTAAACCTAACATAAAACCCTATTGAAACCCTAAACCTACATCTTAGACAAAATAAAGCCCAAAGCAATTGTCGCAGGAGCATATGTCATGTCACCTAAAATACATATACAATATATTTAAACAAGTATGGTGTTTGCTAAAACCAGATAACCTGGGTTTGTATGTTTTATTACATTTTGTTAATTAATAAAGATTAATTAATAAAGAGTTGATTTATATGCACAAAATAAAACAATCACAAACAAGGAAATGTCATCAAGCACTTAACTTGATGTTTATTTACCCAGATACTATCAAATTATGAATAATTTGTATTGTTGTGCATGATTATTTACCTTCTTCTTGAAAAGCTTCGGTCTCAGTTACTTCCAGATCTTCTACCTCAAGACACTCGACAAATCCATGAAGAATACGACCTGATTCCTCCTGAAACAACATTATATCATCAAATAACATAAGTAATAAACACAGGGCCACATCTCATAAACACTTGAGATTGATCCAATCAATCTTAACAAATTACATCCATTATTGTCAGAATACAGATAGGAAGTGCACATAAAGAGGAGCACAAAGATCTGTCAAGACACAACTGCATTAAGACTATACATGCACATCACATTTAGAAAATGCTTTGGAAAAGATGTACACACATTCTGGATTTTGGTATTGTTGGCTTTCCATAGTTGCGATTGATCGGATCAATTGTAAATATTGTGAAATGAGACCCAGGAGATGCATGCTCAGGATATCTATTATGAAGAAAATCACTAGATATTATAAGGGACTTCTTTGTAATCACCGAAAGAAATCAAAGGAGACAAGTCTATTGTTGTTTATATTTGCATGTATTTTGGTCATTGGCGGTTATCATGATATATTATTCCGTTTGGCATTATTTTTGCAGTTTGTTATCTTCAAAATATAATTTTTTTTTCATATTTTGCAACATTGTTACCACTCCTGTCTGTAGACCAGTCATTGTGGTACATGCAATTTATCTCTCCAAGCAATTGATAGACGCAGGAATATTTCATGCGCCGGGTTTATTACCAATTGTTATTACAGATTGTTAAAAGTGGCATATAGTGGCATTGTCATTTTTGCATTTTATATGTGGCATTATTTCACAGATATTATTTTTGCAATAAGTAGATGATTTTGTGGTATTGTTTACCACTCCTGTCTGATTGCCTATAAAGTGCAGACCGGTCATGGTGTGATTCATCTCCAAGCAATCTATAGACTCAGGAATAGTGGCTCATCCTGTTGTTATCAATTTATTTTCCCATGATGGGATCATCGTGGTCAAGTGGTTCTGTCTCTCGTCTTTCAGAGGGTCCAGGGTTAGAATCCTAGCCATGGTATGTCTTCTTTCAGCAAACACGCTGTGTTGCACTCCACCCAGGTTAGGTGAATGAGTATCTGCATGGCAGGATTTTTTTTAATTCCAACATATATAAATCCGGCAATCAGTGTGTTCTTACTCCATTTGCATTTTATATGTGCAAATGGAAACAGTTGTAGAGACAACTGTTCATTTTATAAAAACAGTTGCTCACATTGCTAGTTATTGCTTTATTTTTGTTATATTGTTATATTGCTATATTGTTATATCGCCATTTGTTATATTGCTATGTTGCTATATTGCCTGTTGTTATATTGCCATTTGTTATATGGCAATGTTGTTATATTGCCATTTGTTATATGGCAATGTTGTTATATTGCCATTTGTTATATGGCTATGTTGTTATATTGCCATTTGTTATATTGCCATTTGTTATATTGATGTGTTGTTATATTGCCATTTGTTATATGGCAATGTTGTTATATTGCCATTTGTTATAATGCTATTTGTTATATTGTCATTTGTTATATTGCCATTTGTTATATTGCTGTGTTGTTATATTGCCATTTGTTATATGGCAATGTTGTTATATTATCATTTGTTATATGGCTATGTTGTTATATTGCCATTTGTTATAATGCTATTTGTTATATGGCAATGTTGTTATATTGCCATTTGTTATATGGCAATGTTGTTATATTGCCATTTGTTATATGGCTATGCTGTTATATGGCCATTTGTTATATTGCTATGTTGTTATATTGCTATGTTGTTATATTGCCATTTGTTATATGGCTATGTTGTTATATTGACATTTGTTATATTGCTATGTTGTTATATTGCCATTTGTTATATGGCTATGTTGTTATATTGCCATTTGTTATATGGCAATGTTGTTATATTGCCATTTGTTATATGGCTATGTTGTTATATTGCCATTTGTTATATGGCTATGTTGTTATATTGTCATTTGTTATATGGCAATGTTGTTATACTGCCATTTGTTATATGGCAATGTTGTTATATTGCTATTTGTTATATGGCAATGTTGTTATATTGCCATTTGTTATATGGCAATGTTGTTATATTGCTATTTGTTATATGGCAATGTTGTTATATTGCCATTTGTTATATGGCAATGTTGTTATATTGACATTTGTTATATGGCTATGTTGTTATATTGCCATTTGTTATATGGCTATGTTGTTATATTGCCATTTGTTATATGGCAATGTTGTTATATTGCCATTTGTTATATGGCTATGTTGTTATATTGCCATTTGTTATATGGCAATGTTGTTATACTGCCATTTGTTATATGGCAATGTTGTTATATTGCCATTTGTTATATGGCTATGTTGTTATATTGCCATTTGTTATATGGCTATGTTGTTATATTGCCATTTGTTATATGGCAATGTTGTTATATTGCCATTTGTTATATGGCTATGTTGTTATATTGCCATTTGTTATATGGCTATGATGTTATATTGTCATTCGTTATATGGCTATGTTGTTATATTGCCATTTGTTATATGGCTATGTTGTTATATTGTCATTTGTTATATGGCAATGTTGTTATATTGCCATTTGTTATATGGCAATGTTGTTATATTGACATTTGTTATATGGCAATGTTGTTATATTGCCATTTGTTATAATGCTATTTGTTATATGGCAATGTTGTTATATTGCTATTTGTTATATGGCAATGTTGTTATATTGACATTTGTTATAATGCTATTTGTTATATGGCAATGTTGTTATATTGCCATTTGTTATAGGGCAATGTTGTTATATTGCCATTTGTTATATGGCAATGTTGTTATTTTGCCATTTGTTATATGGCTATGTTGTTATATTGCCATTTGTTATATGGCAATGTTGTTATATTGCTATTTGTTATATGGCAATGTTGTTATATTGCCATTTGTTATATGGCTATGTTGTTATATTGCCATTTGTTATATGGCTATGTTGTTATATTGACATTTGTTATATTGCAATGTTGTTATATTGACATTTGTTATATGGCAATGTTGTTATATTGCCATTTGTTATATGGCAATGTTGTTATATTGCTATTTGTTATATGGCAATGTTGTTATATTGCCATTTGTTATATGGCTATGTTGTTATATTGTCATTTGTTATATGGCTCTGTTGTTATATTGTCATTTGTTATATGGCAATGTTGTTATATTGCTATTTGTTATATGGCAATGTTGTTATATTGACATTTGTTATATGGCAATGTTGTTATATTGCCATTTGTTATATGGCAATGTTGTTATATTGCCATTTGTTATAATGCTATTTGTTATATGGCAATGTTGTTATATTGGCATTTGTTATATGGCAATGTTGTTATATTGACATTTGTTATAATGCTATTTGTTATATGGCAATGTTGTTATATTGCCATTTGTTATATGGCAATGTTGTTATATTGCCATTTGTTATATGGCAATGTTGTTATATTGCTATTTGTTATATGGCAATGTTGTTATATTGCCATTTGTTATAGGGTAATGTTGTTATATGGCTATGTTGTTATATTGACATTTGTTATATGGCAATGTTGTTATATTGCTATTTGTTATATGGCAATGTTGTTATATTGCCATTTGTTATATGGCAATGTTGTTATATTGCCATTTGTTATATGGCTATGTTGTTATATTGCTATTTGTTATATGGCAATGTTGTTATATTGCCATTTGTTATATGGCTATGTTGTTATATGGCAATGTTGTTATATTGCCATTTGTTATATGGCAATGTTGTTATATTGCCATTTGTTATATGGCAATGTTGTTATATTGCTATTTGTTATATGGCTATGTTGTTATATTGACATTTGTTATATGGCAATGTTGTTATATGGCAATGTTGTTATATTGCCATTTGTTATATGGCAATGTTGTTATATTGCCATTTGTTATATGGCTATGTTGTTATATTGCTATTTGTTATATGGCAATGTTGTTATATTGCCATTTGTTATATGGCAATGTTGTTATTTTGCCATTTGTTATATGGCTATGTTGTTATATTGCTATTTGTTATATGGCAATGTTGTTATATTGACATTTGTTATATTGCAATGTTGTTATATTGCCATTTGTTATATGGCAATGTTGTTATATTGCCATTTGTTATATGGCAATGTTGTTATATGGCAATGTTGTTATATTGCTATTTGTTATATGGCAATGTTGTTATATTGCCATTTGTTATATGGCAATGTTGTTATATTGCCATTTGTTATATGGCAATGTTGTTATATTGCCATTTGTTATATGGCTATGTTGTTATATTGATATTTGTTATATTGATATTTGTTATATGGCAATGTTGTTATATTGCCATTTGTTATATGGCAATGTTGTTATATTGCCATTTGTTATATGGCTATGTTGTTATATTGCTATTTGTTATATGGCAATGTTGTTATATTGCCATTTGTTATATGGCTGTTGTTATATTGCCATTTGTTATATGGCAATGTTGTTATATTGACATTTGTTATATGGCAATGTTGTTATATTGCCATTTGTTATATGGCAATGTTGTTATATTGCCATTTGTTATATGGCTATGTTGTTATATTGCTATTTGTTATATGGCAATGTTGTTATATTGCCATTTGTTATATGGCAATGTTGTTATATTGCCATTTGTTCAATTTTTTTCAATTCAATTCAATTCAAATAAACATTTATTTTCCTCCATTTTACAAAGTTACATTCATTATTGTACACAAGAATACACTTCAAATCAATTTCTATAAAGAATATAAATATAAACAACTTATGTGTAAAGAGGAAGGCGTATGTCCCTAGAAGCATAATGCTTGTGGCGGGATACGCCTGTGGACAAATATATACAATACACAAAATACAATACAAAGATAAGAAGGGCGAGGAAAGGAGAAGAGAAGTAGAAAAGAAAACGGGAAGAAAACGAGAGAGGGAGAAGTGAGCAGGAAGGCGGGCGGGCATGAGTTACCGAGTACCGAGCAAGTAGAGCGTACAACAATGTATGATGGAGAGAGGGAGAGATAAAAATAATAATGCCGCAACATTTGCACATTATTCATGTATTATGATATTCAAGCATAGGATGATAAAATTGATTTTTTAATCTTAAATTTTAAGCTAGTTGCTGACAAGGATTTTTTTATGTAGTCTGGAAGATCATTCCATATTTTGGGGCCAGAATAACGGATGTTGTGTTGAAAGATAATCTTTTTGTGTTTAGGAATATATATTTGGTTATTTGTTCGGGTATCAAAATGATGTATATTTGATACATGCGCAGAGATGCCAACTTTTGGAAATCAGAATTAGGGAGGATTTGCAACCGCCACCAAATTATGTGCGCATAGCGCACATCTCGAGCGCGGAGCGCTCGACCCTTGTGGCCGGGGTCCAGGGCCCGCCTTAGGGCCCTGGAAGCTCTGGGTTTCTAGATGCTCTCTGGTGCAATCTGACCCTTATTTTGGGGCATTTCACATGTTTTGAAATAAACATTGTTCCCACTTTTTTAACATTAAAAATATCAAATATGCATTTTCACATGTAAATAAAAAATGAGGGAACAAAAGAAGTACCTGTTCAACAACAATAATAAGGATGCATTATCACTATCGGCTATGGGCAGGTTATGTTCCACTATAAATCCAGTAAAGAAAAGCTCAGCGCTGGTCCCTTGCTTGGTGAAATAAAGACAACAGGGTACTAGTGGAGCTCGAAGATCTTGCCATCGCAATGTCCGTAGGCCTGTGCCGTTTGCTCCCGAACGTTAAGTGCCTCCGAATTATCATCACGACCTCCCTGCTAAACTGAAATGTCCACGCTGCAAATTGCGCAAAATGCATGGTAAATTCCTCTTTCCGACTTCCGAACACACAGGTACTGGAGACTGTATTCAGTCTTATACTTCTCACACCATTTCTTGGTCTTCTTTTGTTGATTTTCCGCCATTTCGTGTCAATATCAACCCATCAATACGCCGAAATCACACAACGATATTCCACCGCACGACTCGACAAATCCAGTGGCCGCGAGCGCACACGCCTCGCGAAGCTAGCCGGGCCTACCGGCCTGGTGCACAGTGGATTCCCGTCGGGCATATCACATGCACCAGCTTTTCGCTGCTCCGTATTTGTCTACTTTTCACACAGAATTTAGTAGCAGCGAACGTAATGGAGTTACTACATGCTAAAGTTAGCAGACGATACATGTCCTTCCAATCCAATTTGATCAATGCAAAAAAAATCGTAATTTCGGGAGGATAAGGATGGTAATCGTAAGGGCGGGAGTTGGGATGAATTTTCGGGAGCCTCCCGATAAAATCGGGAGGGTTGGCATCTCTGCATGCGTAAAGAAATCACGAAAATTTTCTGGAATTTGAGAATTTAAACACCTGTACATAAAATTACATTGCTGAAGTTTATATGGCTATGTTGTTATATTGCTATTTGTTATATGGCAATGTTGTTATATTGCCATTTGTTATATGGCAATGTTGTTATATTGCCATTTGTTATATGGCTATGTTGTTATATTGCCATTTGTTATATTGCCATTTGTTATATGGCAATGTTGTTATATTGCCATTTGTTATATGGCAATGTTGTTATATTGCCATTTGTTATATGGCTATGTTGTTATATTGCTATTTGTTATATGGCAATGTTGTTATATTGCCATTTGTTATATGGCTATGTTGTTGTGGTTCAAAGTCTGGAGACTTATCCACTGAGACACAACACCTCTACACCTTTTGTTGTCAGAGGGATAAGAAAAAAGAAGAGAGAGCTTCACAATCCTAGATTAATCACACTTTATTTTGATTGAATCTTTGTGAAACAGGTCCAGAATCCTGTTTGAACTAACCTTATTGATGGAGAAGAGATTGACAATCTCGGGTTGGACATTGGAAGACTTGACCATTCGATAGAGAACCTTGACCGCTGCTAGCGAATGCTTGGGAAGGGATACATTGAAACTCACAAACCTGAAAGATAGACAATAGGTACAATAACCATTATCACTAGCTAGCAATACTGAACTGATAACAATTTATCAAAATTATTACATACATGTAGCTTATTATCTCATTGGTCTGCTAATCAAAATCAAGCTATTAAACAAACTAATTCAAAATGACTGGCTAACAAAATACAACTGACTTGGATTAAAAAATAGAAATAATCAGAACTGACATGACAAAACTATAACATCAAAAAAAAAAATTGACTTAATTATATAGAATTACATGGTTTCAAAGTAAAATCAACTTGGATTAAAAATGAAAATGACTAGGCTAAAAACTAAACCGCATGTGCTTCTTAAAACATATAAATTTCTAGAGCACAGAAACTATTCCATTAAGTATATATTCTACTGCGCTATCCTAAAAGCTCGTTACTGATTAAATAGATGTGTTTTGGGCTTTGATTTAACCCTAAATAGACTGGGCTATTTCGACGCCTAAGAAGACGGGGGGCCTGATTCAGCCCCCCTTATGATCTCGGCCGTCGATCGCGACGAAACTTGGCATGCGCGTTACCCATGGCATAATCTACAAAACTACGAGATCAAATTCTGCGAAATGTCATTGCTAATTAATTTATGCGTAAAATCTAAATTTTGCTTTAATTAACTAAGTAATGCCCCTAACATGCTTATTTTTGGTACACAGACACTTTACATGAATCTGATCAAATGTACTTTAAAAAAATTTCAAAATCACATTTATTTTCTTACGTATTTTATTGTTTTCTAAATTTCTTATGTATTTCTATGTTTTTCGACTTTCTGTTTTCTATTGTTTTTCCAATGGAAATTGTCAGGGATTTTATTTCGACCATAAATATGATGAAATTAATTGATTTCAATCAGTAAAATGAAAAATAATGATACATTTATGAATTTTGGCTAAAAACTCTATTTGCATTGGATTTGTACACAAATTCACGTTTTTGTGCAATTTCGGGTCTGCATGCACTTCCGAAATGTTGCGTAATTTCGGAACCGCGTACCCGGGGTTCGCAAATTTGGTCTCAAAAGTTGCGCAAGACTTGAACGTAAAAAGTCAGTGAGCAACGCGGTCAAAAAAAATTCGCGCGGCGGATTTATCACAAAAAATATAAGCCCCCCCCCGTCTTTTTAGGGTTAAAGTTGTTGACGGGTGGTGCTTTCCTAACTTCCAATCATGATCCTTGTGGGATGCCAAAGGGCACCAGGAAATCATCAGAGTAAACATAATCTATTTTTGTCTTTTGATATCTATTCCTCGGGTATGACTGAATTGTCTATATCATAGAACTGATTGGTCTTAATAATATAACTGCATAGGCTCAAATACAGACTGAGCTTATTTATTAGTCAAGAAAAATATGAATCCATGGGCTTCTGTGCTAAAAAAAATAATATACCATCCACTCCCCACCCCTCCTGTGCCCTCTACCAAAAGACATTAGGGACTTTTTGCTTTCACAACGCACAATGGATTGAAAAACATAGAAAATCTCTTGTCAAATATCCTTCCTGGAAACAAACAACCAGGACGTTTTGTTGAATAAAAAACAACACAATTGCAATTCTTTGTCTGCTTCAAAACTTAGGATGAAACTGCTGTTTCGGTTGACCAATTTTTGACAAAGACCTCCCAACTGTTCTTTTTTTATTCGATAGGCATTTTCAACACATTTACTGTATTATTGAATTTGTTTGAGTCGCTGTGCGAAAACTGCCTATTGAATACATAAAACTTACTTCGCAACATGACAGAGATGGTCAGCACGGCCGGACCTTGGGTTGATACCCATTAGTAACTGGTCAAGTGGAGTGACCATTAGACTCGATGCTTGACCTCTCAAAAGGTCAATGAACTTGTCCTGTTTCTCCAGGGCCAGGTCAAGCATAGTCAAGCAGTTGAGGGCGCACTCCGTCATGCTTTCCTTGCCTGGGAACGTGTGGTACTGCGAGAGTAAGCGAATGCTCTCATCTAAGATGCCTAGAATCTGTTTCGGAAAATAGAGAAGGAAAAAAAAATCAGTAACTTTATGCGACGCAGGAATTCAATACACAGTACACAATAAAAATATGACACTGGTCTCACCAAAACAAAATTAGTGGGTCATGGGTCTCGTGGTTAGAGCATCGGACTAATGATTGTGAGGTCGCGAGCTCAAATCCCCCTCTGCCATTGTCTCAACTTTGATTAAAAAACCCGAGAGTAATTTCTGTTGTCTATAAGGTCTGCCACTGTGATCGATAAACATGTTTCCTATGTGTTTGTTTATATACCAGCTTGGCGTTCTACCAGCAAAAAAGCTGTCCTACCGAGTTCCTACGGGAGTTACCATAACAGAAACAAACAAAGAACATGTGGGACTGGATCTAAAGATAACTCACCAATTGAAGCATGGAACTATCGTTCAGCATGTGAACTAGGAGATGATGTCCAGGAGGCTTGTTGGTGATAGCTGTTCCACCTCCCTGAATCTCTACGACGTGGTCTTGGAACTCTTCCGGGTGAGGCTCATGGCTGGCTAGAAGCTTACAGAGGATCTTGGTCACAGCGGCTGCCACTTCCCACTGCATTAGGGTACAGGGAGAAAATATTTCACCTTATTGTCATTCCAATACAGCACATGCTCAGGAGCTGAAAAAGGCACATACTCTTACCTGAAAAAGAACCATATGCCCTCTTCCAGGACTAGGGGACAGTAATGATTCTTTTGTGGGCAATATATCTGATGACCCCCCTCCCCCACAAGGCCAATTATGTAGAACAAGGAAGATCACCAACACAAATCATCACATGTGGGAATATGTAGCATTATTCCTCGGAAAAAGACCGTACACCTGTCTGGAATGCCATGCTCATGTTTACTTCTCTGCAATTACAATTATTTGGCACAAATATCTAGTCTCGTGATTATCACCACAGCTGGAATTTATGATTACAAAGGACTTTAGCTGTAACTTTCAATTCATCAAGATACAAAGCAAACACAACAATGTAGTTATAGCCTACCTTTTCTGCTGGGTTGCGATAAGCCCGGGTGCGGAACTTGAGGAACACAGAATCCCTAAGGAACTTGAGGTAAGGATCAAAACCTGGAGGTCTGTAACCAACTCCTAACATGACGGGTATAGGGACCTCAGTCAGGGCATCCACCAAGGCTAGGAAACCGCGGGTCAGAGGATACTCTTCGTTGTTGGACTCTATCTCCTCTAACTCCAGGAGAATTCCAGAGGGAGTAACACCAGCTTGAGGAACAGTAGGTATGATCTGGAAGAGAGAGAAATATTTGATTGATCTGTGTATGTCTTGGAGAATTCCAGAAAGAGTAATTTCAGTTTGAGGTACAGTAGATATGATCTAGTTGGTAATAAACATGTAACAGTTGATTCGTTATCGACCTGTGTACATGTATGTCTTGAAGTAGTCCTGAGGTAGTAATTTCAGCTTGAGGAACAGTATCTGGGTGGAAAGAACACATAACATTTTCCACTCTATTAACCTGTGTGTTTCTTGGAGTATTACAGAGGGAGTAATGCCAGATCAAGGAACAGTAGGTATGATCTGGGTGATCATGTCAACATTTTATTCTCTGTTGACCTGTGTGTGTCTTTGAGTATTCCAGAGGGAGCAATGCCAGCTTGAGAAACAGTATCAGGTGGAAATGAACACAAAATATTTTATTCTTTATTGATCTGTGTATGTCTTGGAGATGTCTTGGAGTAATGCAGAGGGAGTAATGTCAGATCAAGGAACAGTAGGTATTATCTGGGCTATCATGTAACATTTTATTCTCTCTTGACCTGTGTGTGTCTTGAAATCTTCCAGAGGGAGTAACACTACAGGGACTAATAGGTCTCAACAACTAAACCATATCACTTCCATGCTTAGTGTGAGAAACTGTGCAATAGATATAGACCAATAGTGTGACTGCTTACCTGAGAAACTTCAAGCGATTGCCAGAGGGTTACTGCTATGTCAGGAGATTGAGCAAATACTGCTAATGTTCTAAGGCATTCTGCTTTGAGTGGTGGAGGGATGCTACATGTTAACAGACCAAACAGAAGAACCGTTGGCAGCCATGACTGATTTTCTACCATCGCTATTCTTGCATCCTCGTTCTGATAAAAAAAGAAGAATCAAATAGAAAAAAAAACATTCATTCTTATGACAATTATCATTACTATCATCATTGTCATTATCATCATCAGTAGTGGTTTTGGGTACTAAGTATTTTACATTGAAATACCCATAAACCAACATAGAATGGGCTATTTGTATATCTTTAACAAGATATACATTGAGGGGCTAACTGGATCTCTGCCTCTGACCACAGGAAAAATTCACACACGTTACCCCTAAGATAATCTATGTAGCTGATCAAATTAAAAAAAAAAATTGAACTAGATTATGCTAAATTTTAGATACAACCAGAGGTAAAGATGTAATTGCCTGAATAATACTCTAAAACTGCTTCATTTTGTTAATATACTCGGTAGGATTTTGATCAAAATTTTTTATTCAAAATATCAATATAAATTCTTATATATTTTAATATCTAAAAAAACAATTCTAATGTATTTCCTTATTTTTCAACTTTATATTCTTCAGGTTTGTAATATAACCATTTGTATTTGCTCATTTTCTAAATATCTAGGACTATAATGTATTCTAATTAATAAATACTACATGTGGTGTTACAATAATTTTTAAAAAGAGCCTTGAATAAGAAGATGTTTCATATTTTCATACCTCTCTAGCAACAACTTGGACAAGCTTGAGGACATTGATCAACCCCTCCATCTCCTGTGGAGTGATCCCCTTGGCCCCAAGCCTGAATGACTGGGCGGACTGGCCCACTTCCTGAAAAGGGGAGGTTGAGCGTATCTCTTGTCGGAGGGACGAGTAGTAGCGATTGAGTGAGAAGAAGAAGTGATCCCATGATACACTGCCCACACTTGCACCAGCTGGAGGAGGAAAAGGGAAATCAAATATAATGCAAAATATTAGGTGTGGGAGTAAAATTGGAACAATCTAAGCATTAACGACAATCGGAACTAAATACTACTTTTTACACTAATCTAATGCTCGCCAGATGTTGATTACTGATTTGAATGACATTCGATTATCAAAAGTTCATAGCTATAATCTTTGAAATTAGAAAACAAAGTAAAAGATAACAAATATTCATAATAAAACTTAATGAATGAACACTAGATTGTATGAACTGTGTGCCCGAGTAAAATACTAGGGCACACAGTTCATACAATCTAGTAAAGAATTTTGGAAAAGGGGTATGCACATTTGGGATTCAAGGATGTTCCACAGTTAAAATGAAATCCATGTCATTTTCACAAAACTTTGCACATAGATACTTTAGCACCTGAATTTTCCAAGCATGCGAAAATTAACATGGGTCCATAAGCTTGTTTGCTATAGAGCTTGTTCTTAAGAATTGTGCATTCAAAATAATTAGGCATTTTTTTAGACCTCATGAGATCACTACAATGAGTTAAAACCTCCATTACTCAGTCAAAACCAATGAAAATTTTATCAAATTTCGCAAAATAATCAAATAACTGTATTCTTAAGATGGAGAATCTATTCACATTGCTATTTGTTTGCTCTTTTAAGTCTTAAAGTTCTGTAATATAAATGGTGTAAAAGATACATGTAAAACAAACCTCAATCTCAAAAATGTGAAATTTTAATAACAAACTTGAGAAGTACAATAAATGCTGCACTTTATTTAAAAACTATGTCATTTTCATCAACCTATAAATGTTCAGATTCTTTCATCTATTTCAAATAATTAGGAGGTCTGCATTCTTAATAGAATCATCTTACCTCCTCCCATTCCATTTGCTTTGAGTAGGTTGAAGCAATGATGGGCACTCTGGTGGCTGTTTGACACACCCTGTAGCATGTGTAGATATGGGATGTAGAGTGATGGGGGAAGGAGATCTCCTGCCATACGGACAAACTTGAACAGGCTCACCTATACAGGGTGTATCAATAAAAAATATACAGGGTGTATCAATAAAATAATATAAAGGGGAACACTGATCAAAAGAATCACAATTTTCATGATTGCTTGTAAGCAAATTATAAAAAAATGCTGCTAGTTTACTTGTGATTATTACTGCAGGTTTTACACAATTCTATGTGATTTGACTATTTTGGCTACACAGGGCTGATTTACCAAATTTTGCCAAATTATTAACAATGAAAGGGGTACAGTCAAACCTGTGTTAGCAGTCACCTCTCTATTATAGTGAACAATACTCGATCTTTTATATAGCAGCCACCTGTATATATAATTTTATAGTGACCACTAAATCTGAATCACTTAGAATTACAGCATGTGTAAACGAGCATGTTATAAGCAGTCACCTACCTGTAAAGATCACAGTTCATGTTTTTCATTGGTGGTCACTATAGGCAGGCTCCATTGCAACTTGTGTGCATATATTACAAAACAAATGAATTTTGAACTTTCAAATCAACATTTAAATGGGGTGGACTTGACCTTAGCAATGTAATGTGGTTATAAGTTTGATCGTAGAGAGGGCTGAAAAACATCAACAAATACAATATTTATATCATTTACATCATTAAAAAAACAAAATCATGGAGCATAAAAAGAATAAAAAAAAAGAGAGAGATTATATTTAAACGAAACAAAGCTTTGAAGAGGAAGCTCTGAGACAGTAAACAGACTGACCTAAGAGAAAGGAAAAAGCCAAGAACATTCACAACAGGACTTACCTGTCGCTGTGATTGTTTATGATGGTAGATACTGATGTAGCTTGCGCCCCCTCCTCCGGGGCTATTACCCCTCTCGGGTGGATTCCAGTAATCAAGGGATAGCTCCAGATCAAGAGGATCCTTCTCATACAAATATCCAAACTGAAACAAAGATCACGAAGAATTAAAGATCATAGAGATATATTGCCTTCCTGAAGACATAAAAAAATATCCAAACTGAAACAAAGATCACAGAGATGAAAGGTCAATGTGAGTTGGGCATCAGCTTTCATGGGAATAGAGTAAAAGTAGGCCCAAGTCAGGATGTTTTTTTGCAATGAATCATTTAAACTTTAATACAATCATGCATTTAGGGTTATCTGACAGGGGCAATACCCCCCCCCCCCCTCAAAAAGAAAAACCCTTCAAAAGTTGCTGAAATTTCACATTTTGCATCTTTACATCAATGAAATGACCATCTATTTTCCTAGAAATTGTTTTGATTTTGTTAGAAAGTATTGAAATGATGAAAAATATTCACTTCTTTTTTTTTTATTCTGAAAGATCACTTTGTGATGTCAAACTCAGGCAACACCACTAAAGTCTTCATGTGGGAATACACTATTGGCATTATTGTTGTCCTACATGAAGACTTTCATGGTGTTGACCGAGTGTAACATGAACTGAAATCTTTGATCATTTTGATCTAACTAAGCAAATCAGTAAATAAATCAATAAAAATACTGGAAGCATATAAAAGAAAGACTTACCAGGTGCAAGAAATCTTCAAAATGTCTTGGCAAGTTTGGGTTGACTTCTAAACCTTCTCTTTCATATGACATCATTAGACGACCAGCTTCATCGCCACGGTTACGGATCTCTTTCACCTGCAAAACATCAACCGATAAACAGGTGCATTAAATATATTCTACAATATCTTGAGGAGGTATACTCGTAATCGCTAGGCAGTTGATAGGGTTAGCACTGACTTTTTGAGACGTCTGCGAGGAATGCGGCAGGAAAATTTCCCCTAATTATCCTTCAGCTATTTGAATTCAGACAAAATGTATAATAATCATTATGAGAGGAGTCAAATAATATTCTAATAAACTGATAGAACCATGAAGAGAATGTTGCATTTTCCATATACTTATTCTCCAAAATTAGTAATTTGACACCCCCCATAGCAAAGTTTGATCACTGATTACATCTATTTTCCACATGTAAATAATTGTATAAGAGACCAATTACAGCAAGGATTTATCTTTTTTCATTGGTTGCAAACCAAATTTCTAACAATTTCATAATTTTCACAATTTTGACTGGAAAAGTACAAATTTCCATTTCAAAAGGCTGTTCTGTTATTGTGGGACTGATTGTCATTGTCTACATTTTAACACAGAAAAACTTATTCATGTATTCTAAGCACTTTTATTTTATGCTTCGATTAGAAAAATAGAAGATCCATGCTACTTGTCAGCTCTGGAACAGTAGTGTATCTATATTTTTTCCCTATTAATAATCTAATAATATTACCTTGAGAGGCATCTGAAAGATGAAGTCTGTTATGAGGCCATGGATTCGACGGATGTAGAATTCCTGTTTTCAAAAAAGGGAGTACGAATAAGTGATTCTTCTCTGTTTAGAGAATTTCAAGGCATATTCTCTACAGTCCAAATCGGCACAATCAAAATCAATATCACTAACATCACTGTGCTCATCAAACTTACAATAAATATTTAATGATTATAATGTACTAAAAAAATAAACTGCAACCACATGACTTCAATATCGAAGTGACCATCAAAATCCAAAAGCTGTATTTTCACCATCAATAGAGCATCATACATAGCATTATCATTACAGTCACCGAATGTAGCTATTAAATCATAGTCAAACTATTACATTTCCAGAACAAGGCTGTGTTTATGCAGCCTCATAAGCTAGAATCACAAACATGATTCGAAACACAAACATAAATCACTGTAACTGCAAGAATCAGGGTTTATTCTACCCATTTTCCAATGCTGCTTCTCCCTCAGCCAGCGCACACCGTAGTGCGCAGTTTGACCAAGGATGAATACGTCAACTTTTATGCAGGTTGGAATTGCAAAAGATACACATTAATTTTCTATACGCGCATGGCTGTGTGAAGCGAAACCACTTGCAGTGGGAGATCAACACAATTAGGTCATAGAATCATGATTTAAGGAATTACAGTCACCCAATGAAGTTCTATTAAATCATAGTCAAACTATCACATTTCCAGAACAAGGCTGTGTTTATGCAGCCTCATAAGCTAGAATCACAAACATGATTCGAAACACAAACATAACTTACTGTAACTGCAAGAATCAGGATTTATTCTACCCATTTTCCAATGCTGTTTCTCCCTCAGCCAGTGCACACCGTAGTGCGCAGTTTGACCAAGGATGAATACCTCAATTTTAATGCAGGTTGGAATTGCAAAAGATACACGTTAACTTTCGATACGCGTATGGCTGTGTGAAGCGAAACCAAAGGCAGCGGGAGATCAACACAATTAGGCCATATAATCATGATTCAAATCACTATTATATTCAATGGACCTTTCCTAATGTGATCCTGCAGAAATATCTTTCCAAACACCCATTTTTGCACGTTTCGAGTTTGTGATTTGAAACACATTCACTTTTAATTTTGACTAAAGTCATTCGTAATTCGGCATGGCTCTCACGTTACAAAGCTGCGCCTAAACGCACCCTAATTTTTGCTTTTAGTGAAAAACCTTAATAGAGCAGAACTCTTACATTTTGATGGAAGACTTTGTTTGCGATGAGAGATTTATTGATGAACGAGAAGACATCAGTTTGAAGAGCTCTATCAACCAGGATTTCATCTTCTTCTATCTGATCTTGAAATCCTGAAAGGAGTGGACACCAACAACAAAGAACATTGGTAAACATTACGAAGGTTGTATTTTGGAGCGCATACAAACTAGGGGGCATTTCACAAAGATTTGATTATCACTCAAAAGTCGCACTAAATGCCTAGTTGCGTGCGTTATAAAACACATGACCCAACTGGTCAGATCATACCAAGAGGACACGCACTACTGCATATAAATCAATAAGATTGTACATTGAATATCATTCACGCGTCGGCAATTAACCCGTAGGCTACGGCAACCGAGAGGCACCTGTACAAAGTCTATGGAAATTAGAGAATTCAGCATTCAAGGAGTTAAGTGTGACTCTAAGTTATACTAACTCTTTGTGAAACACATCCCCCAGCAGCCTTAATACCCCCACCCCCTCCCCCTTCATGTCCTTAAATACTCATATCTGCCAGATTCATAAAGTAACATTATTAGCAGAGCAGTCTTGTAATATAGACTATGCCTGAGTCCTTACGTATATTTTGAAAAACGTTTATACGCAATTAATACACAGGCGTTTAGTGTTAACCGGTGGGGGTTTTAATAAAAAAAGCACTTCACCAAAAGTTGTTAAAATGTCAAATTTCACACCTTCATATCCATAAAATGGCCACCCATTCTCTATAATTCCTTGGAATTTTTTTGAGTAACATACATTTGTTTATCAAACGTTTATGGCATACAGTTTGAAGAGTTCCATTACTTGCATATGTAATTGTCACTTTGAAATTAAAAGCAAAATTTCAGGATAGCTTACGTGAAAGTTCTGGTAGCTGAGCAGAATTCCTCAGGGTCAACGCCCAGGCCAGCTGCATGACCCCCTTGATCCCTTTGACCTTCCACTGACCTTCGTCTTCAGAGGTCATAAGGTCATGGATTGCAGGAAGATACTGGTTATCCTTCAAGATTGGTAGCTGCTGCTCCATCTCTGCAAGAATCATTTTAATATGACTTGAAATTGTTATTCCCAATGCATTCTTTGGCCTACATGTAGTCACAAGTACTTCTACAAATATACAATTACAAATAATAAATAGTATCCCAAAATGAAAAATTCAGCAATAAAATTGATAGAAATATAAAGAGAGTAAGGGACAAAATATAACATGTCGAGTAGATTGGCAACACAGATAAGAATATGTGGGACAATGTATTATTAAAAGTACCCGATATTTGACTCAAAGCTCAGGCATACTTTGCTAGTTTCTAACCAATTACCAAATATCTTTCTAAATCATTTATCTCTGAGAAGCAATCAGACCCCTGGGTGGTCATTTCATTAGATTCTGCATAAACTTATTTTGAAATTGTTTTAATAAAAAAATAATAGTGGCATTTATCGAATCAAACACATTCTTAATAAAATGGGCCCATAGAGCAGGGTTTTTTTTTCATTGGAAATGTCACAAAGCTGGGAAAAATGGAAATCATGAACACCAATCATAATAACAGAGTATGAGAGTTGCGACACACGACAGACTGGAAAGCTGCCACAGGCCGGAGGTAAATGCAATTTACACAAATTTTCCAAATTCCCTGACTTTCCATGACCACAAATTTTTCCAGGGTTTTCCTGGATTTTCCATGACTGTGGGAACACTGTCATATCAGATGTTGTTATAGTTTCTTTGAAAATCGGATCGCAACAAATTGCATAGTATGTGCCGGGATTTACTCACCTTCTCTGTCCTCCGGTCTCTGTTCTATTACACCTGTATCAATGCTGTACATGAAGGCCATGAGAAGGGCTATGGAGCATTCATCAATACTACCGTTTGCATTCAACTCTATCTCGTTCATCAGATGCTTGGCAAGAAGAATGGTATCCTTTCTCCCAAAGGGTGTCTGACAGGCAAAGCAGTAGAGGCAGTCGGCGAGAGAGGAACGGACACCACGAATAAACTCCTGGACCTGGGAATGCAATTTAAGGAGAAGAGTTGTATATGTTCAGTAAGTATTATCAGGCCTCCAATAAATCAACGGCAATGGCCGTGGATGTCTCTTTCCTTGGCTATGATGCCCTCCAGAAAAGTTACTTTGTCACAGACATAAATTTACCTGTCCTTTTCATTTTGGCCGACATGCCCCTTTGGTCAAAGAAATAACTTTTTTTTGCTGTCATGCCCCTTTTCTCTCAATAATATATATAAAATGAAATTTTGATTTAATGATATGAAATAATGTCAGAAGTCATTTTACTAATACCTCAGTGACAAGTGAAATCGTATTTTGCCACTGTATTCTAATTTTGCTTTTAAAAAATATTTAAATAATTTATTTAGTCATACATTGCCGAACCCTAAACCAAAGTTCAGAAAAAATTGCTGAACCCTGCCGAACCAAGTCCGAACATGCCACCCAACTTGCACTAGTTCAAATTACCTACCAGTTCTTTTTTCTGATGTTTAGCAAGTAGTCCAGCTCTGGAGGCCATCTCGGCTGAGCAAGCCCGGCCTTTATTCACTGTAAACTCACACGGGGTCAAATGCGGGTACAAAACACGACTCCGGAAGTGAAAGGATCATTACGTCATAGGAAATGACTTCTAGCTATGAGCTTCACAATTCATGTTCTTGTGCTTTAAAAACTTTGCTCGAAAAAAGATTAATCATTTTGGAACGAAGACACAAAACAGGCACCTGTGTTGTTCAAAAACTCCACGTGATTTAAATGCCTTTTCCCAAATACGACAAAGTATTGAAGGGTTAAACATTAGGCCGGGCCGAGCCCACCACTGTAAATGCACAAAATAGGGAGGCAGAGTACCGCCATGGCCCTCCACTGTAAACGGGGTCTTACATATCTATATAACCGATCTTTCCCAATGATTAAATTACATGATAAGGACTGTAATATCAACTCACATCATGTCGGTGCTTTGGCCCTCCAAGGGCCCTCTCCTTAGCCAGGTCATTCATCTCCTTGACGACATCCATCTTCTTCAGAAACTCCAGCACCTTCTTGACCAGCCCCTCAGAGACGAGGTCATCGGTGAATGACGTTACGAGGTCAACGACTTCATCGTCGAGGTCAAAGGTCCATGTACGACCACGGCGTGACTGGATCAGAAGCTGTAGGGTGTTGATGAGGCTGCACCGGCCATCGTAGTAGAGTAGGACAGCGACCAGGCCACGCGGTAGGCCAGGAAAATGAGGCTGTTGTTGGTCTCCTAATGACAAACAACAACAACAAGGATTTAGTACAATTTAGTGTAATATCCATTGCGATGTATATGCAATGCAGATGGGTGAAAAGCTACACCAAATACATGGCAATAAATAAGTCCTAGAGCTTGGAAGTCATCAATATAAGCAGGAAATACTCAAAATGTTGTTTTTTGCCAGTTGCGTATTGTTTTGTAAAATTTCCAATTCGTAATATGGAAAACAAATAAAATAATAAATCTTGTCTACATACAGAAGACATGACACAGAGTATTGGAAGGGTTCCTAAATTACCTGCCAGAAGTAGCTCCACAGCTGCATACTCGTTCAGATCAAAAAGGTCGCTGATGATAAGAGCCTCTTCAATGAGTTGCCGTGGTAGCACGCGACTCCTTGCTTGTCCTGAAATAACGACGCCTTCAACGTCGGCTTTCTTGATCTGTTCTCTGTGTTGCGAATTCTTTGCCTTGAGGATTAAATCAGATGAGACAAAGACAACCAGAGACATGCACAAAATCAATATACCACACAGGTAATTGGGAGGTGACACGGAATTTGCTCTAGTTAATATCTCAGAGGGTTAGAGTTGGGATTGTAATAGAGTTTTTAGTTCAGAATAAAGTAAATATTAGGATTAGGATTTATTTATTTTGGAGGTTAAGTTTTATGTTTGGCTTCACATTCAGATTTTCCATCTCAGCAATTGTCACCAGAGCAAATGTCATGGAACCATTTGGGAAGAATTACACAACTTTAAAAAAACAATTGCATAGTTTGCAGCGTTTTTAAGATCATGGGCAGACTCGCAAAGAAATATATTACAACAACAGTAATCTGTTTGACTGGACACAGTTGACTAGAAATTTCTTAAATAAGTTACGTGATTAGTTGCTTCAGTGATAGGTGATACTTAGACTTGTGGAAGGTCGCCTAGCGATACAAGAGTTCGGATATTGAAATTTCACAAACACTACAAGAGCAGAGTGAGTACATGATTGTATTCAAAATGATTCAAATGATCAGAGAACATACTCTTCAGACAATAGTAAACTTTTAATAGGTGTATTGTTATTCATAAGGTACTATAACCGATTTTCGGAGGGACTGATTTTCAATGAAATATTATGGAAAAATGATATTGGTAACTGCAGCGAGTGTGCGCTCAATCACATTTAGGTGACTAAAGTTACAAGAGGGTTCTCCAATATAAAGTTGATTCAAATGAAAAGAGAAGAGTCAAACTAGCAAACAGAGAGTTTCTATAATATTGCATGTAGTATAAGTTAAGCCATGTTAAATTTTTGCTTAATTTCACAAAACTGTGTTGTGCATATATGCATAACCGTTTCGTAAAAGTAAAGCGAAAATGTAAAATGGCATAACTTCTTATTTTACATGTATCTGATTTCAAAAGGATTTTATTGTTTAATGCTCATTTCTTTTTCCTCTTTACTTAAATCCACAGTGTGTTTAGGTGAACTTGAAGTTAATGTACAAATGACTTACTGGATTCTTCAGAAGGGCAACAAAGTCTGGTTTGTGTTTTCTGATGATGGCATCAAGCTCCTGGTAAGGATCCGGGCATCTCTTGGAGACGATGAGGGAGACAGTATGGTAGAGCTCCTTGTATGGACCCCATATCCTGGAGCCTGTAAAACAAAGAGAGAGATACTCAATGAAAAAAAATAGAATTCTGCACTGATAGGACTACCCTACTTCAATCCTTCCTTAAAGGAAACCAAAACCCAAGAAACAAAGCAATCTTATTGGAAAGAGTAAAACAAAAGGAACAATTTAAAACAAGTTTCATCAAATCGGTTATGAAATAGGCAAGTTATGGATGTCTTCTTGGACTTTCTATGGGGTCCTCAAATTGGCAAACATGCTTCAAAATCGCTGATTTTGTGGACAACCCTCAATTTGTTTTGTTCACAAACTTTCAGATTTTCCCCTTTATTTCACATCATCTTCTGACCTTGACATACGTGTATGTGGTGTGAATTATATATTCCCATGACATATGTTGTGCTCAGAATGAGGCAATATGCAATTTCAAAAGGCAATAGGGAAAATCTGACAAATTGTGTAAAAAAAAATGGAGAGTTGTAGTCATATTTGTCCGATATTTGGAACCATCCGATGTTTGAATTATCTTTATTTACCAATTTCTAGAAAAAAATCTATTACTCTACGCGTCCGATACGCGATATTTGGAAACTGTGTCCGATTTAATGGGCAAAAAAACAAGCCTCTGGTAGTGGTATAAAGTAAATGATTTCCGTTTACCATAGAATCTAGTCCATAATTTTATCAATTCTATTTTTTACGACATAGGCCTAATATAAATATTCAGCATTTATTGAATTATTCTACAGAAATAAATATGATTTTCATTTCATTCAACTACGTACTGTATCAGTAGAGGCGCTGGTCAGAAAATTGGGATCGTCCCGGTTTACAGGGACTGTCTCAGTTTATAAGGATTTCTTCACACAAGAAATCTAGGAAAGTTCATTCACCTGTTGAGTGCCGACACCAATCAAGTGTGCTAGTCAATGTAAACATATCAGGTTTCATAACTAGATTATTGGAAGACGGTAAGTCATGAAAAATAGACGGTGAACTGGGGGAATTGAGGTCACTGAATCTATTTTTAGCCAGGGCTCGACACTAGCGGCGGTCCCAGACCGGTAGAAATTCGCCGTCGGGCCGGTAGATTTTCAGAAATAGGAAGATTTACTGGTCCGACATGACCAGTAAAAAATATCATTGTCGGGCCAGTAATTTTTCCAAAAATAGCAAGATTTTAAGGGTCCGACATGACCAGTAATAAAAACCATTGTTGGGCCAATAACTTTTCAAGAAATGGTCAAATTCACTGCAAACCATTCCCCCGATAAATTCTGTCATTCACACACAGAATACACACAGAATGAATCGCACGTAATTGCTACTAGAGCAGATACAGTGTACATATGTAGCTAGCCAGCCACACAACTCACGTGGTAAATTCTTTACTGGCTGCGCGAACGAAGCTTGGCTAAACTCTGGCAGAAATCTCTCACAGAACTGTCAAAATTCACGGTTCATACTCATGAAAGGCTCTTATAATGTCCATATTTCCTAAAAATTGGAGTAACTCTGTCATTTGTAAGCAGTAAAAGGATAAATTTTCACTTCTGTTTGGTTCAAACAGATCGGGTTTCGGGTGATATCGTCTGAATACAAGTTAGCCCCACATATGCATTTATGTGTGTGTTGATACACTTGGTTTCTGACTTTCTTTCGTAGCTATTTTAATTGAGCCAAAAAGAAATTGATAAATTATTTATGATGATAGTTTTAGCTTTCTTCCTATCTTTCTTTCCTTCTTTCTTTTCAATCTTTCTTTGTTTCTTCCCTATTTTTTTTTGTTACTGTCTTTCTTTTTTATTTTCCCTTTTTTTTCTTTAATTCGTTCTTTCATTCTTTCTATCCTTTTAAAAAATATTTTTCTCTATTTCTTTTCTTTTCTTTCTTTCTTCCTTCCTTCCTTCTTCCTTTCTTTCTTTCTTTTTGATATTTTTCTTTCTTAAATTCTTGAGTCCATCCATCCTATATTCATCTCTTTTCTTCCTTTCTTTCCTTCCTTTTACCCTTTTCTTTCCTTCATTCTTTGTTACTTTCTTCCTTCCACCCATCATTTATTTACCCTTTTTTATTTCTTCTTTTCTTTGTCTCTCAGTCTTACTTTTTCCTTCCTTCACATCTATCCTTTCTTTACCTTTTCTTTTTTTACTTCCTTCAGGACTTCATTCCTTCCTTTTTTATTCTTTCTTTCTTTTCCTCCCTTCCTTCCTTTCTCTTATTCTTTTTCTTTTCCTTCCTTCCTTCCTTCCTTCCTTTCCTTCTTCGTTTCTGTCTTGCTTTCTTTTTGTCCTTCATTCCTTCATTTCATGGGGGGTAACGAAAGGCTAGACAAATAAACTTGCGCCTTTTTTTAATGTTTTCTTTATTTTGGGGGACCAGTAGATTTAAGGTTCGGACCAGTAAAAATTTGCAAAAACTGGGTATCTACTGGTCCGACATGAATAGGTTGGACCAGTAGAAAAAATGGGTTAGTGTGGAGCCCTGTTTTAGCATGTTTAGCACTCTCAGTTTCCGTAATTGCTGTCTTTGTCCCGTAGGGGAAAGTGAAAAAAAAATGTCCCCATAAACAAGGAGTCTAAATTTATCAAGACATGATTTGTCTTGGTTTATGAGGATATCCTTGTTTTCTGGGACAATCCCAATTTTTGGACCAGCGCCTCTACTGTAGTACTGTGTATTTTTGTTTTGGTCCACTTTTTATGCTTAAGATTAAGTGATTAACCAAACTTTGGGCACTTAACTCTTATTCTATTCAGACTTTTTTAATTTTAAGTAGGCCTATAATATTTTATACTTATGATGGGGTGTCCAAACTTCGCGCACTTTTCAAAAATATTCATCAGGCTTAATTTTGTCCACAAATTATTCATAATTTATACAAAACCAATTCAAGAAATAGTTACAACACTGACAGCAAGATCGTAAACTATAAAATCATGGACGAAAATGTAAAGTAGGTCAAGGGGTTTCGCCGTTAGCGCGATCTCAAAATTCTATTCCGATTGGCGAATGCGGGCTGTGCTGGAAAACCGTTCAGAAAAAGTGTGACCTAATTTCGCGCACCAAAGCTTTTGTGGAGATTCAAACAAAAACTCAAGCTCAAAAAGTGAAATATTTATGTCAGATTGCTGGCAAAATGCTATGGAATCGGTTAGTACCACATTTAACTCACATTTTTTATGATTTCTGCTTGTAAAATGGTGATATCGTGATGCTTTCTTCAAAACGGGCGCTAACGGTGACAAATTTGCCGATCTTTTGCCAATATTTTCATGAATACTGGACTAATCCTAAAGAAACTTTCAGCGAAGGGTAATTTTAGGTCGCTTTTCACATTGATGATGTCAGATTTTAAGGATATTGGCTAGTTTTGGAGATAATGACCGTCCGCGAAGTTTGGACACGCGCGAAGTTTGGACTCACTGCCATACTAATAGGCATCCCATTTTTAAATTTTTGAATTTTTATTTAAACATCTCCACATATAAATCTACAATGACATGAAAGTAAAAACACAATAAAATCTAACATACCAACTCCCAGTTCCAAAGGTTTCCAAAAAGTGAAGAAATTAAGTGTCCAACGTATTTCAAAAACTCGACCGCGACATGGAAAAACTACCCGATTCAGTCTCCCGTAACTTCCCCGATCATTTTGTCACGAAATGTGGTCGTTGAACATCTTGTTTCGAACGACCTCTCGCAAATTAATATTCAATTTTAAATTCGCCGCGCAAGCCCGGCTCGTAGTCTGTGGTAGCTTGTGCACAAGGCGTTATTACGAAAAATGCATTCTAAAAAAGTAAGTCTCGCCATAAATACAAGTTTACGATTTACGATTAAAAATAAACGATGATTCGTATTTCGTACCTATAAATGATGATCACCAGACATATTTGACTTCTAGATCATGTTTTGGTGGAAGTTATTTCCATAGCCACGGTCATGCCATGCCCAGCGGACCCGGTACTCATGCACTGCGTATACGGTATGGTACGTACCGGCCTTATAGCTAGCTTCCCAATCACAGTCATGACGTGCCGTTGCCAATTTTAAGATATTATTTGTAGTAATTATAAATATTTTTTTTCCTTTTTTAAACGTTTCAGCCATAAAAAATAAATAAATTTAAAACATTTTATTTTTTCTTTAATATTTATATTACTAATTAGCCTCATTATACCTCATTTTTAGTTCATCAGCAATAACATCTGAAACTTGCTTCCCACGGAACTATTTTTAGTACATGTACTCACCTAAAATCTCAAGATTTCGCAAGTTCCAATGACACTTTCGAACATGTGCCACGGCCCCCCTCTCTGTATTTCATTAATTATTACTTCGAAATTATCAAAAAAAACAAAAGTGAACAAAAGAAAAAGAATCGTGGAAATGAGGAATATGATAAAGATTACAATAACAATTAATGAGGGTGATATAATAGGATGAACTGGTAATTATGGCACCTTTGATTGGATGATTCCTGAAAATTGAAGAGAGGGGAGCCTTCTTGCGGAGATCCATGATGAGAAATGACGGACAAGCTGGGTCTTGTTTTCATTGTAAGTTAGAAAGTTCATTAATTAATGGGGGTAACTTGAACACATCGGTAAAATTATCAGTAAAAACAATCATAATTTACCTCTATATCAACATTAATTTACCTCTAAATCATTAACATTATCAGCGATTTAATCCCAGATCTCCCCCCCCCACTATCTCTCTCACGCTCTCTCATCCTCTCTGAATTTATTTCTTCAAATAGAAAGTGGAAGCCCATCAAGCTTTGAATTCCTGTGTCAAATCGGGGGAATTTCCCTGGGTCTCTCAGAATGCTGCATGCCATGCCATGCATGCCATGTGTGCCATTTGATCTCTCACATGCATTCTTCCCATTCAAGTTGTGGAAAATTCCATTCATGAATAATTTAGACTAATATCCAGTCTTTTATTTTTTTCATTCGATCAATTTTCCTCACTTTACATGGCAGCGACTGTATTTCTATAAATATTTTAAAAAAAGGGACTGTTTTTGAGACTAGACGTAAGAGTCAAGCCTCGCGCCACGCTACCGATTCATTAATATTCATGAGGAATCGTAACCACGTGATCGAAAAGATCGTCGGAAACGTGAATATTCAACAGCGCTGGATGACGTCATTTTTAGTTTTTTGCTTGGGAATCCAAAATCCTGATAGGTATTGGCATGAAACCAACGGGAATAACACTAGAATACTATTTTCTAACGACCATCTAATGTGCAGCTTAAAAAATGCACGGGATCATATTTTTTTTTAGTTTTTTCATCATTATTTCTGGATTGAGGGGGCGGGGCCTATGAACATTTGACATCAGAATCTCTATCAAAAGCTCTTTCGCTGAAGTTAGCCCACATTTTTCTTAGACCTACCAGTTGCCAATCCCAAGCAATTTAATGATCAAAATGTGAAAAAATACGGTCACTTCCGCATTTGGTTCGCCGTGGGTCAGAGAGAAAACTCGGCAGGAATTGGGGTATAAAATCCACTTAAATCTTCGGCATCGGCGACTTTTTAGACAACGAAGGATTATAGTCAGGATCAGTATAGTATATGTGAGTATGACTGTTGTTTTAATTATGTATGATGGTGGGCCCCAAGTCTGCGCACCTAACAATTTGAGTTAAGATTTAACATGAATTTCTTCTTATTTCACAAAATCTTTCAGTTGATAATGTTCCTTACATCATAATGAGATAGTGTGCCAAATATCTCATAAAATTTGAAAGAAATATATGATTTTCTTGGAAAAAACCTCGGGCAGTCATTTTCAGATTGAAAAAAAAATGGTACCCCATGTCTGCGCACTCATTCACTTTGCACACGATTCAAGGATTTTGATGACAAAAGTCTGCATTTTGAGACCGTCACATGAAATGCCCTGAATTCATTATTTTTCCACCATTTTGAGTCGGATTTTTTTATGAATAGCTGTCTATGCATTGAATGTGCAAAGTTTGTGCTCGTTGCGTATATTCTTTTACTAGAATCGCGCAGATACGCGGGTGCGCAGACTTGGGAGACCGCGCAGACATGGGGGAACTGACCATAATTTTGCTGTCTCATATTTTAAATCATTTTTTTAGTTATTTATTTCAAACTTGGTCGTGATTGAATTTTTGTCCAACGCGAGAGCCGCGGCAGGACGTAATTTCCGAACGAATTCCGAAATTGTCGTTGGCCGCCCTAAATTACTAACTTAAGTTAGGACCGAGGCCCCTTAAAATGTTTTCATTTTTTTTTCTGTCTTTTGAAAACAAAGTGCAAACACCAAAAACATAAGGCCTACCCTTACTTAAGCCATGGCTATGGTAATTCCTATTTCACAATTAGCATCTAAATCCAGTTAAAATTTATTTTGTTAGTTGGCAGTAGACGAATTGGCAATTTACCCGAATACCCGATTCAGGAGCCGCAAGCCGCGCGCCTGAGATCAGAATGCACCCACCGAGACTGGGCACTCAACATCGCCAGAGCGTCGGCGGTGAAAAGAAACGAACTCGCTGAGCTCAGTCAAATAATCCCCTGGAAATGAAAATAAATCTAATACATCTACTGCAAATAATCATCTGGATTCACCTTAGCACGCATACTATCAACATCGAACACAATGAATCAGTTTATTTAAAGGGTTATGGAACCAAGGCAAATACAATTTTCACAAAGACAGGAGTTCGAATCTTACCCAAATTAACCGCCATGCGTTCTGCCATTTTGACCGACTCCCAGTCGACGTTTAGAGCGCCATCTAACGTCATGTCAGGGTTAATATTATATTGCCCTTTGTCGTTTTTTAACTTGTAACTTCAGATTAGGTACTGGCGTTCCAATAGGCCTAATTAAATGAATAATTGGTGGGGGGGGGGGGCACATCCTGTCGAATTTTCATTGTTTTTAATCTGTATTTAAATTGGTAGGCAACACCGTGCTAAAAATTAAACGATACGCACAAATGAAAAACATTTGGCAATGCAACAAAATCCCATGTGAACAACTTTCCCTTTGAGTAACTATAAAAACACCCTCAAGATGTCTCTTTTTGCTCTTTCTTTTGGTGCACAAACTCTTTATCCATGATGTATTCTTTAAAAATCTGTATTACATGCCCTCCTATCGAAAGAACACATGGTCTACTGATAGATGCGACGGAAGAGGCAATTTAAGTGAAATTATATACTAAAGTAATGGGGAGAGTTGTTCACAAGTGACATCACACATCTTTGTCACATTGCCAATTTGAGGATCTCTATAGCATTAGTGATCGCAATTTTATAACTTTCTCATTATTTGTCCGATTTCTCAAACTTTCGTTGATCTGTTTGATTTTTCTGTTTACACACAAGCCAGCTTGTTGCAAAGGTTTCATTCTCCTTTAATTTATGTTTGTAATACTATTGGATTTAAAAAAGAAGGGGGTAAAGGAATAAAGAAAGAACCTTATTTCGCTGCTCTCAGACCGGCATTATGTATAACAAGACCCAGGTCTGCATCTTTAACCTATTGGGTTAACGGTGTTTCCATGGCAACCTCCATGGTAACCAACCTCGATGGAAGTACGTAATTCCGAGAGAGAAGTGTGGATACAAGGGGGGGGGGGGGAGGGTTGAGTTAATGGCAGGGGTATATAGTCTATATGGGGAATACGGAAGGAGAAACGGCGAATAGAGGGGAGGGGGTAAAAATATGTCAACGCCCAATATTTGCATTTGTTGAAGTTTAACTTCAACTCGCCTCGTCTGGCTTGACGTTTGAAAGTAGACATCTGGATGTAAAAGCCAAAGACCTTCATAGGACACAGTTTTCGCACAAGGGAGATTATAATGATTGTTATATTGGCAATATATTTTTGGCAACATGATACCATGCATATACCCTGATAGAAAAAGCACAGTGTCATATGTGTGTTTACATATGGGACTACACTGTTTAAGCACTTTAAAAAATATTTGAACAAGTTGTAAAATTTTATTCAAATAATATTTCTAGCATATTTACGTTATATTTTCTTCTGCAACATTCACCGTCTTATGACACAGGTCGAATGAGTTAAAAAAATGTTTTAAAATTTTAAACAAACAAGTTTAAACAATTGCTTATAAGTTTATAATTTGTTTAAACAGCTTTTCTACAGTGTAACCCACCCCCATCGCCTCATTTGACCTGTATTATAAGGCGATGGATGTTATAAGAAGAAAATAATTAGCTCTTAAAAACGTATATATTCGGCTTAAAACTCAATTCTATTTGATAAACAACACCAGCTAATGGCTAAACCATGGAGCTACTAACACAGTAGCATGTAAAATTGATGACAATTGTTTTTAAGCCCGGTCTTTCAGTGCTGACGGTGGTAAGGTAGGTAGTCATAGTTGGAGGGGGGGGGGGCTTCCATAATTTCTGTAAAAATGTTTTCTAAAATAAAACAGGCCTCTTTTGTAGATCGAAAGTGCCTAACTTTTTACCTTCTCTTTTTTATCGCGGTTGTGATGAGTAATGATTACTGGGGAACAAGAAAGGGTATCAAGTTATCTTTTATGGGACACTTTGTTTTGCAAGTCACTATTCTGAGCGTTCATATGAATATGACAGCTCCCCCTCGGGCAAGGCAACCCTCGTGTGATGTGACATCCATTTGTGATTTAATTAAATTTGACGGCCTGGAAAATTAAAGGGTACCTTTAAATGATCTGTTTGAAAGTATTGTAATATTCTTACAAACTGCACATACCTGGTACCAGTATTATTTATCCCTGAAATTATAAGTTTTATTAATTTTCCAGTCTCGCAGATACTGATTCATTCAATTCAATTCAATTCAATTTATTTTCATTCTTCAAAATAATACAAATAAGTACAAGATAGATTGATTCTTTTTAGATAAATAAATAATAGCATGAACAAAATTCTATATTGAAAAAAAAAATGAAATACATATTTGAAAGTGATTTAAATATAAATTAACATACATGTCGAGTTTAAATCAATATAATCAACGTCATTAAATATAATTAAATCAATGCAATTATATATCATAAGAAGAATGGAGGGGTCCACTGAAAAGCAAAGCTTGTAGAATGTGGACCCCTCAAAAATAGATACAAGGAATATAGAAATATACGTAAAGTAATTATTACGAGGATTTATCGTGATTACTGATTTATAAACGGCCAGTGTGCCAATACTAGCTGCTATTAAAAGAAAACACAACTTGTTGCAACAATTTTGTAAATAAATTGAAGTATGTTTTGATTCATCCATCAGGAAGAAAGTTATTCGAGGAATTCCTTCTACCTTTACAAAACATGAGTGCCTTTTGACAAAAATATTCAGAGTGTACAGGAAATTCTTTGTTTTCAACCTTTTAATGATAAAAATACACTTGTCATGTGGTTATCCTAATGACGTGAGCAGACAACCTTTTTATGAAAAAAGTAACTTTTAATGTATAACTGGGGGGGGGGGGGTATTAAAAAAGCAAAACTATAGCTCGCTGCTCCATCCACCATGCCTGGTCCCTTAAGATTTGATCCTTTGCGCAACTGGCTGAAAAGAAAAGCTGCAAGTCGTCAAAAAGGATCTCGGTACATATGGGATCGGTGGAAAGTTAGTGATGCTATACTGCCCTCTCGCATCCATTGAGATCTAAGGATGGAAGTGGGGATCGTGGGCGATCCATGCCAATAGAAATACACGTATGCTCGTATTTTTGTTCACTTTATGGGCCAACAGATCCAATTTCAAATCCGTTAGCTTGATAATGGGAAAGACTATACTATGTTACTTGTTAGCAAAGCAATACTTCCATGGTAGTGCCCATTCAAGATTCAAGAAGTTTATTTAATTCCCATCCCAACTACAAATCTATTAAAAATTCAATTGAAATATAATTACAAATCAAGTATAGATCAATTAATACGAAGTTCACGGTAGGGTTGTTATGATGATTGTTATGACAAAGTAATGTTTTTGTACCAAATGTGTTACATTGTCATATAATTAGCAATCATCTAAAATGAAAAAATGCAAATACAAAACACTCGAATGATTATTGAAGTAAGAAAGCAAGAATATTTGGAAGATGTATACATGATACTAAAAATAGAGCAACTTTGACGATATTTCAAGCAAAATGTATATACCTATTCTGGGATATACTACTAAACATCAGATTACTCGATAGCCTAAATCTGGTCCTTCTATCCTTCGGATGTTCAGAGCTGCGAATATTCCGTTTTGAGGTTGAAATAAACCAAACGGGGTCCCGTAACACAAAGGTCAGCGATCAATCGTACGCTTGATTTTTATGATTGATTGTACACTGTAGTCAAAGCGATCAATCGCAGAAAGAATATGCTACGATGATTGCTGAGATTTGTTTGACGGGCCCCGGATATGATGACGCGATACGCGGTGAAAGTTTGCCGCGGTGATAATTACTAACCAGCAGTTTGATGAGAGAGATGGAATCATTTCTTAACAGTACATCATGGGGAGTTTTTTTATCAGAGTTTTTATCGCCCCTTTCGTGGCCATGGCCCTCACATTGAACCTCAGATATGATCCGATAAATCACTGGTTTATACTGAATATTACATTTCTTTAAAAAAAATTTTACTGAAAAAATAGTGTAATAAAACAATAAATCCATTCATTGCAGTTCGTTTGAAGTGATCTCCGCCATCCACTGAAAAAAAGCAGGAGGGGGGGGGGGGGGAGAAAGGGGAGGGGAGAAGGGAGTGATAGAGTGGGAAGGGAGACAGGATGGGGGCGAGGGGGTGCGCGAGGGAAGGGAGTTCATTTTGGCTCTGTTTGGCTATCACTCTCATAAGAAGGAAGGGGGGGGGGTGGTTGGGTTACTGAAAAGAAGGGGGAGGATTTGATTTCTTCCTCTGTAACAAAATCAAATCAGCATTAGTAAACCTCTTCATCAAAGAGAAATATTGGGTAAGGCGTGGCCGCTATTTTCCATTTTCAAAATAGCAACGTGATTATGAATAAGCCCTGTGACCTGGATGTTTTTATTATGATTGTAATGACATCATTTCACTTTGTGTAACTCAGATGTTCGAAAGCAGGTCATTTTGAACAAGAATACCGCCTTTTTTCTCTTCCCCCTCTCTGCCCTCTCTCTCCCTCTTTCTATCTTTCTCTCGTTCTCTACCACGTTTCCCTGTATCAGCCATTAATTTTTGACGAGAATATCGACCCCTCTCTTCCTCACTCTTTCAAGTACGCACGAACGCACACACACCCACACACGCACACACAACACACACCCACTCCCTCACCCTACACAACCATTTCTCTCACTCTTCCCTCTCTATTTGATATCTCTCTTTCATACACACACTAAACGTACCTACCTTACACAACCCACACACACACTCTCTCTCTCTCTCTCACACACACACACACACACACACACACCTTGCGCACATTTTACACATCAATACATACAATCTCTTGTACTTTCCCCTCTTTCTCTTTATTTCTCTCTCTATCTCACACACACCCACACATACTCTCTTTTCCTCTCCCCCATCTCCCTCCCTCTCTTCTCTCTCTCTCTCTCTCTCCCTCCCTCTTCTAATCTGTCTCTCTCCCTCCCTCCCTCCCATCCCTCTTCAATCTGTCTTTGGTTTAGCCCGCGGAAAGGGAAGAGAGAAATGAAATAATTGACTTTTCCAAAGGGTTGAGTATTTTGGGCTTGCACTTTTGGACTAGTGCCCATAGCTATATGAGAGAGCATGAGCAAGCTGATACTCATGTATAACCCTATTATTTTTAACCCTAATATGGTGTGTGTGTGGGGGGGGGGGTGTCGATTCAGCCTTCCTCAATATTTTCGCTGTATAGAATTGAAGCAACACTTTATTAAAGCACGTCAGACCAACAATGAAAAAAAATAACGCGATTTTATGTACAAAGTCAATACCAAATGTGTCTGGAGCCAAATTTCATAAATATTTCATTTTTAGATTTTTCCTGACTAAAATCCATCAACTTTTTTCTTGATTATGATAAGAATAATATTGCTGCCAATCATTATTGTAAAAAAAGTAAAACCCCGAAATGCGGAAAAACAAAATGACAATATGAATTTAAAAAAAGAAATACATAAAACCTTGATTTTTTTAATGTATAAACTCCTCAAAAAAGTTTGGAAATCTGAGTTTGGCCATTAATTTCTCTCAACTCCCAATTTTACATAATGCATATTTGATATCATTCAAAAGAGCATTTAATTATCATTAAATGATACCATGCTTGTTATGATATTGCCGTCACGAAAAGAGCAGGATTCAAAAGTGTTGGATGAGGTATGAATCGAAGAGCTGCAAAATGAGCAGAAATAGTCATAAAGGGTCAATACAGAACATGATTCTTTTGTCTGTGTCAATAGAGATGAAAATCCTTTCAAATTAAGCCCCTGCTTCTTAATTTTGATATGTTTTGTTGTGGTTTATGTAGTGATGTCCCGGGTGATGGTTCTGTGAGATAACATGGATTGACATTCCCATGCATGTTTGTTTATTTGTTATGTGTTTGCTTGTGCAGAGGTGTGTTTGATTCCATGTTCAATGTTGATGTCAAAGTGCATGAAAACAAAAGAAACCACTGTGAAACTCACTAATCACCACGGAAAAAGAATAGTGACTTTCAATATTGTGTCATTTTGCAACTTTTGAATGTTGACCTTGCCCCACATTTCAAGGCACTACACCTCCATGTGATTCATAATCATATCATGTAGGGTATCATTTTAAAGAAAATTAAATGTTCTATTCATTGTCATTAATTACACATTGATATTCATTAAAACCGAGGAGGGATTATCGATCAACATCAGATTTCCAAACTTTTTTGAGGGGTTCATAACCAGAATCCAACCAACAGACTGTGGAAATGATTTGAAAAGATAGCTGCCAGGTTTGGATAAGAATATTGTTTTTTTAGGAATCGACACGATATAATGTAGTTAATTAGAAAGAAAGGTATCCCACAAACAGTGCTGATAAATTTTACGTAGAGATCTATGTATCGACAATATGATACATCTCTATTATGAGTACATATCTATAGTAGATGAAGTTACCATATCATTATTTTTGTGAATATATTTTTGTTTGGTGTTATTTCTATATTTATTCGGCTAAATATTTCCTGAAAGTCTATTCCATGTCTACATCTAAGTTGAAATTAAAGAAAGTATCGTTTTCACATTCTTCCTCCTATCATAACTGTTCCTGTCCTTCTTCTATAAATAACCTGGGTAACTATTTTAGTGACAAACTGTGTTCATATTTATTATACTGAAAGTTATTCATATTAGTAGGTTGACGATCTTATATTGCTAGTCCCTCATCCAACTGTATACATTTATCGTCACACTTTAAATTGTATGATACCATTTCTATATTGTTTCCATTTCGGTTCAGGCAATATTTCAAATATACTTTTGTCGTTTTTATTACGTAATCTTAAGTGTGCTTTATTTTCTCGATGTAAAGAAAAAACCCAAACCGACCATTCAATTTATGGAACTTGTGAAGGGGGAAATATCAAATCCAAGAATGATGAATACAATAACAGGACGTAAATAGATGGATAACCCGTTTGCGCAGTGCAATGCCAGATATGAGAGGAATTTATAGGAGCGTTTTTTTATTAATAGGAAGGAGGCACAGTATTACAATTTTAGCCTGTTTTTCCTGTAAAAGGTCAATTAAACCCCGAGGGGCTTTTTCTTGAATCCCGCTTTCTTACACATCATGTTAAAAAAAATATATCCTTGGTGGGAGTTGCGTATATTTCTGCGACACGCCCCGTGAAGTTTAGTGGGAGGGGCTTATCGATTTGAAGGCGGTGCTTGAGATGTTGGGTGAAATGGGGGGGGGGGGGATTCCAAAAGACAAAGAACTGTATTATTTTCCCTAACCCGTTTTTCAAGGGCACATATTTCTATTTCAGCCTTGCTTTATTTTCCTCGCCTAGGTGATAAAGCCTCGTGATGCGTATTTAGAATTCAATACAGATAATACGAGGCACCCTCTCATGATTTAAGGGTAAGGTTTAACATTATTCATATATCAATGGACTTTTATGCAGTAGGGCCGGAGGTGGGTGGGGGTGGTGGAGGAAAATACTTTGTTTTCTTGCATGTCTATAGTCTTATATCTTTCTAACCATCTGATATGATTAATACATGGCTTTTCGGAACATTTGGATCGGGACGTATATTCCAGACAACCGACCCTGAGAATGATATCGAAAGAATTGTCCCCTCCGTACGTTATTATTCATTTTTGTTCAATTTATTTACATTCTGCTTTCTACAATATTTCCAATTGCATATTTTTTTAGATAATACTGCTTTTATTGAGAATGTCACTCCTTTACTTTATGTCTGATTTATAAATATTAATTTGTATTATGTTTGAATGGAATGCAATAAAAAATTGAAACAAAAATGAATGTTGGTCATGTTTTGAGATCAGGACAGAATCTTTCTTATTTGAGGAAGATGAATAAATGCATAACTCCGACAAATATTTAATCATGCGCAAAAATTATTGATTTTATGTCATGAACGATTTATTTTCCTTTTAAATATGATTTTTATCCTCTTGATTGTTTTTCGATAACCCTCACTCCTAGTCGCAAAATATGGCTGAAATTAATATCATCATCATAAAGTTTACAGTAATGGAATTAAATTCGCAGGGGCTGCTATTTCGAATTTGAGTAAAAATATCTTTGCTGACAAAACATGAAGACTCCTTACTCATCTAATCTTTTTTTTTATTCTCACTGGGTTCAAGCTTCATATCAATGACAAACTATCTAAATCTTCTCAGGGTGATTTCAGATGTGAAATTCAGATTTCGTCCCTATGATGGCCTATTTACAGGTTATGGCATTAACTTTGAATTTTTGCTACATGCCGTGGAGTGATCGGCTTCTACTATTTTTTGTGGACATTGAGAGGCAATATTACATCCCCCTTTTTTTGAAGCCTATCAACGCAATCTGTCCTTGCGTTCAACTCGACCTAGAAGAACCTCGGGTTAACCAGACCAGTCAACCCTGATTGTCACCAGTGCTGCAGTCACACCAGTGAAAACAAATCCAGACCGATAAAAGCTATTACGTTATTTCGAATGGAATATCATCGGTCGGTTTGGATTCAGTTTACCTGGTGTGACTGACGCATTAGATCTGTCAGCTATAGCTAACCAGTAGTGATCTCTAAGGTAGCTCAATCACCCACAGGAATGACAGTCATATTTTGAGAAAGATGGGAAGACGATTTCTCATGCAGAGGGTATGTGTGAGTGTGTGTGAGGGTGTGTGTGAGAGAGAGACAGATAAAGAGAAGAGGGAAAGAAGAGAGGTAAGAGAAAGGAGAGAGGCAAAAAGAGTGGGGTAGAGAAGAGAGTGTGAGACATGGAAAGAAAGTTTGTGTGTGGGGCGTGTGTGTGAGGGTGTGTGGGTGGGTGTGTGAGTGTGTGTGTGTGACATAAAACTAGAGATAGCAGAGAAATGTAAATATAGAAAAGATTCTTGTCTGTTAATAAATTCATAATCTACGGAGAGAGTGTTACAACGCTATGTTAAAGATTGATGAATCTATAAAAAATAAGATGTCATACCTTATTTTGATAACAGACTGTTCCAACTGGGAGAAAAGTTATTCCTCCGTAGTTGCCACATATTTCATTCTTGCGGAGAAGGTATTGAAATATCAATGGATCGAGAAGGTCCCAGGTCCTGTACCTTATGTTCATGTTTTATGGTGGCAGGAGTGGGATACAATTCACAGACGAACAGAGACCTGCCATTATGACTCATGCCGCCCTCATCGGGCAGGATGTGGTCAACTCTTAAACATGACTGCTCCGGAATAATAAAAAATAATAATATCAGAAGAGACAAGAAAAGAGACAAATTTGTTATCTGATAGAAAATGTTAATTTTATATTTATTTAATGGTTGGCTAGCTCTTACAAAGCAAAACGGTGTCATAAAAATAAATGCACTGTACAGAGTTGACTTCATTAGTGGACGTAACAATAAGTCGGCATCTCTTATGAACAAAGTCATGGAATCTCAGTAACATGAGCTGAAATCCCCTATTAGTAACAAAATGAAAATCAAAATAAATTTCACTGGGAGTATGATAAACATTGTAATCTTATACTCTTCGTGAAAAAAGTGCAAAGAATCACCTTCCTATTGTCATGATTGTTATTCGCACGAATGCTTGTTTGTACCCTAGTTCAGTTTGGTTTATTTCATTTCAACTCAAATCAATTTTAACAGCAAAAGAAATCATTACAAAGATATAAATGAATATGCAAGTATATACAGTATGACAATGTGGCATATATAAGTAAATATATACAATAGACACGAAACAATATAATCATAATAATTATGATATTTACGATGAACTAGATAATCTGCAGATAGCTGCAGACTATTCATGTTAAAGAGTTTTGCATATGATTTATTTTATTCATCTTTACTATTTAAATAAATGTTGAGGAAATGGAGGGATCCACTAAAAAGCAGGGCTTGTTGAGTGTGGATTCCTCAAAGAATAAGTTAAAAGACACGTTTGTAGGTATAAGTATAAATGCAAGAACGATAAAAAAAATCGTAAGAAAGCTATTGTGATGGATGGAGTACGGAAATGATGGATGAAAGTGAAAAGATAGATAACCGAGAAGAAAGACTGGTGCACCTGTGTGGATGAAAGAGAATGAAGGGGGGGGGGGGAATAAGGGTGATGGCAGATGAAAGGGAAGGACATAGAGGAAAGAAGAGAGAGAGAAAGAGAGAAGTTGGGTCCTGAGCGCTCAATTTGGACTTACTCTATAAGATTCGAGAATGTGCTTTTTTAGCTTGATTTTAAAACAGTTCAGACTAACGGAGTTAATGATGTCGTGACTGAGTGTATTCCAGTATTTAGGACCGTAAAAGGAAATTGTTTTTTGTGCGAGTTGAGTGCGGGTACGGGGAAGGTGAAAACGGAGTGATTGTCATGTTGGGTAATTGTGAATGGCGTTATTTTTTGTAAACATGTTAATTAATATGTTTGGGAGTTCGTTTGAATTCAATTTGTACATAAATTGCCCTGTTTGAAAAAGAAATAGATCTGGAAGTTTTAAAATATTGGACTTGTAAAATAAATTGTTAGTATGAGAACGAGGAGGAGCATTATGTATAATTCTTATAATGTTCTTTTGTAAGATGAGAATTTTGTCTGTAAGATATTTGTTGGCGTTACCCCATGTCATTATTCCATAATTCAGATAGGGAAGTATTAGGGAGGAATATAGTGTAAAAAGTGTTGATTTTGGAAAAAAGTGTCTTATTTTATTCATTATACCAATGTTCCTTGATATAGTTTTGGATATATTTTGAATATGAATGTTCCATTTCAATTTATCGTCTATCATGAGACCTAAAAATTTAGTAGAAGAGACCCTATTTAGAGCAGTATCGTCCAAAAGGATGTCTCCAAGTAGATTTTGCAAAGTGTTACAACGGTGCAATCTTTCAACTTTTAAAGTGATTGGTTAACATTGGCTTGACTTTTAATATATCTGAGCTAGAAGGTCACACTTGTCACCTGTGTCTGTGATATGTTACAAAAATGAAGCCCAGAAAAAATTGCGTTCGAAAATAATTATTTAGTGCTTCAAAAATTGAAATCTAAAGTGACCGGAAACACCATTTTAATTTCATCCCATACACTTATGTGTACTATTTAGGTGTCTATAAGACGCCTATTTACAAAATCGGGGTTTGCCTTGTAGTTTTAGCTTTTCATTCTCAGTAATGGTTGTTTTCAGGGTTTATTAGTTCTAATACATGCACTTGTACACATGTTTCATCTTGGTTTGAGAATTTTTTAAATCGGCTGCTCACAAAGTTAAATACCTTTAAGGTGCATAATACTTCGCTTTTGGAAAGGCTAAAATTTGCACCTTTAATACATGGTTTATCTATAAGGGTATTTAATGTCGCTAACTTCACCCTTAAAGGTGCACAAAATCATAATTCCACTCATTATCTCACTATCAACCATTTGAGTGCTGCTATTGTTTTAACCTCTAGGGTTCAAATTTGAACCTTAATTTCTTTGTGTGTCAAAAAAAAAACGAGCGATAAGAAATATCATTTTTAATGTCATAATTTCTTCATGAATGCCGTATCCCTATAGCAGTCCATATTTTATGGAAACGACGCATATTTACTGCATTAAATATTTCACCAAAGTTTTTCAGCACTCAGTTTCCCCCGGCCCTGTCGGACCTCTGACGCTTTGGAAGGGAAAAGACATCTAAACAGTGCGTATCAATAAAAAGTTTACACTTTGAAAAAGTCCTAGGAATTTTGGGCGCAATTGCGCTCTATGAAGTGTTTTGGGCAAGGAAACAAATTAAAAAGGTGAAAGGTATCTTCAAATCAATATTCCAAGCTAAAGTCCATGTGTTGTTCATGATCTACGTCTACTTTTATACATATAACTATTTCCAGTTCTGCACAAATAAGTTTTACGAACTTTTCAAAAGTAAATGGTGCTCACTCAAGCGGAAAGACTTTTCGACAGTTAAATCGCCATTTGCTTAAAGAGATCTGTAAAAATGTTTAAAAGTGGAAAAAGCTTCAGATATTACTAATGTTTAATTTCACAGGATCATTTCCAAGTGTAAACTTTTTTATACGTACAGTATAGTTGCCACAAGTCGCCTACAAGGAAATGTTAGAGAGGAAAAAGTCTTGACTTATTTTCATTCGTAACTCTTATCACCTCCTACGACAATTTCCAAAAATATTCCAAACTTTAAAACTGTTAAAAAGTATGCATCGATATCTTTATTTTTGTCGATAACCAAGTGGCGACAATTTGTCACACAGTTAACACCTTTTAAATCCATCTGACATTGGAACAAAGCCCATCTGTTAATTCTCAACCGAAAAAATAACAGTTTTTCTCTTCAAAGTTAACATTTCACCATCGTGTAACGCTGCACGGAGACTTTGCCTCCGATTACAGAATAAGTCATCGAGCATGCAGAATACATGATAAAACCCCCGAGGAATATGATTCATTTTTGCGTGATTCTAAGTTCATGGTGATGTTTCTTGTCATGCTTGTCGTGTATGAATCTTGTTGTAAAGTCGAAAAGCTTTTTTTCTTTTAATACCATTCCTTCAGCAAACGGCTCAAAATATTGGCACGTGATCGGAACGATTAACTGTGATTTGATACGCCATCATGACGTCACCAAATTGTGAAACAAACTAGAATATGACGAGAGTGATGTTAGTTAGTTATTCATGTATCATATCTTTACCTCCTTGATGAAATCAAAGCAAAAAAAAAGGTTTTGTAAAATAATTATAGTGAATGGCATCTTGAGATTTAGAATATCAATATCAAAATCAATATTTGCAATGGAGTATAATCCACTTTAGTGGCATTTAAAACATAACACCGTTCTTCCAATTGTTCAAAGAGGATTATTACTTTGAATAGCGATGGTGAATTCAACTGACTATTGACTCATTTAGAAGGATCATCACCATTGAATTGTGAATTTTGTTTCTTAGCTTTGCAGTGGCCAAGACAAAAACAATTTCAACAGCTGATGTGTTTATAGACAAATTGAGGGAAATTCAATCCATTAGAAGCTATTTTGGAGGGGTTATTCAAAAGCAAAATTGAATAAAATGGAACAATGACATAATTGTTTTGTAATATCCGGTCGAGGGTAAGATAATTCCGAGTTCTAGTATTGGATTAGATTAAGATATTAGTGTTCGACGCCCAGGCTAGTCTCAGTGGGTCAATAATGTCCGATAAAGAAAAGTAAGAGAGAAAGAGAGAGAGATAGACAGAGAGACATGAGAGAGGGGGAGAAAAAATGAGAGTAAGATCCAATGGGAGAAAGGCCCGGGAAAAAGGCAAAGCGGATATAGGTTTCAAAGGGAGAAATATTAAATACAATTTCACAACATTTGGGATCAGTTTCCATAAAACTTGCTATTTAATAATAACATATTAGCAATAACAGTTTTAAGCTATTAAAATAACTCACTGTAATTGGCTGATAGAAAATTGTTATAGAAACTTTGCATTTAATTTCTTATACCAAGTGTAATAAAATAGGACCCTGCTTTTCAATTTTCTATCGACGGTTTAACCTTCAGTAAAATTTCCTTTGATTAATATAATTATATAGGCATTTTCATGAATGATCAAGTTATATGATTTTATTTCTCTTAAGTTGAATCCTGTTCGAAATGTCTTTGCTTACCGATGGGATTTTTTAAAATAATATTCGAAGAATTAGGATCACAATAACAGAGACAAATCTACTGACAAATTTTAATATTGTTATCTTTCCTATATCATATTGATTTCAGTCCTTCTATTCCAAAAACAATGATACGCCTCCTCTCGAATTTTAAAGCTTGATATTTCTTTTCTATTTTAAGCCAGAATGCCAAATCAAAATCAAACTATTGAATATTTCATACCCTGAGACATGTGAGAGTCCATTTTGATTGAAAAGTCATGCCCTTTCCTAGCATTATTCTGAAGTAGGACACGGTATTCTACTTTTGTAATAATTTAATTTAAACCGTGTGTTCATCTTAACTGCCAAGTCATCGCCTATTGAGAGATACTCTATTCGTGAACAAGCCATTTGATCCCATGAAATACCATTTAATTCACGCTATTTTCTCTTCCCAATCTGCTGACGTATTTGTCAGATCTCATGCCAAATGTGTCACCGAGATTAATGTTTAAATGTTGTCATAAATCCGCCTGACATTTGTTTTCCATTATGGATACAACTACAATAATAAACATTTTTTTCCTTCAAAACTTCAAAAAAGTAAGTAAAACATACCAGGCAATTCCATTGCAAAATACAGAGATTAGCACTTATTATTATTTATCATTTATAAGCTCATCATTTTCTATAAATATTTATTTTATAACATTATTTTGATATTTTGTGACACGTAGGTATATTTCTTATCAAGGACATTATTGTCATAATTTTGTAAGTGTATTATTATACTGAAAATGAATCAATCATTCATGACAGAATGAATAATCATGACATAATACCTAAACATAAGTCTACATGAAAATGAATTTTTTAATGGACTATGTTTACAATTTTTTAATGTCTTTCAATGTAAAATTCATTAAACAGAAGCTCTTGTTTAAATCCAAAAGAATCTCTGGAGCCAGTAACGCAGAGATTAGCAGTTGATCGTAGAACGACTTTTTTACGATTGTTTACGTTTACCGCAATGTACAACCGATCAAGAAAATAAGCCGTTTTGATCAATCGCTACTTAAAAAAAAACAAAAATTCCTGCAGCAGAGTCCCGAGAACACCTGTCATTTAACTGCACTGTCTAATCTTACATGCATTTGTGTAAAATTACAGAAAATTGGTATCTGATGTATGTAACCTTTCAAATTTCTTGTAATAAAACTCTTTTCCCCTTTTTTAAAACAGTCCTGTTCGGTAAAATTGTAGAAAAAATATACAAAATATTTTCTGTTATAACAACTTACAGAATGATTTGGTGTTTTCTTTCTGTTAAATCTTAAAAAAAAATTCTTCTGTAAAATCTTCTGTTTTTCTAACAGTGTAGTCTTTAATGTGAAATGGTAAAAGGCCCTGAACAGATATTTAGCCTTGGTATCAAGTGTTGAACTTTAGGTACATGGTTTAGATATTGGTCGTGGTTCTTCATTTGTCTAGAATAAAGAGTCCATAGCTTATAAATTGCTGCTAACATGGCTAAACTAGTGAATTCATAAAAAAAGATCAATTGTCTCTATGGTTGATAAAAGCGGTTAGATATTATCTCTGTGTTTGTTTCTATACATGATTGATAGGCATCTAAAATTGTTTAAAACTTTTTACCTGCCAGAGACTGAGAAATTATTGGGAAAAAGTTGGAAATACAAGCATAGACCTCAGTCATAACTACTGTTTTCTGTAACGCTGAATTAATTTACAAAGTAAAAGCGCTGGATACAGCCTTGTTTATTGTATAAAGTGATGAAATATAATTTGCATTTTCAAATAGATTGTTTTCAGATTTAAACGGCAATGGCAAATCTTCAAGGTTTCTTGCATAAATAGTTGAAGTTTGCAATTTAGAATTCTAAACCCCTAAATAACAACCGCACGCTCAACAAGATTAAATTCAATCTTTTTTGATTGATAGCATTTATTCCATTCATCATAAAAAACAAATACAAGGCACATACAAAGTTTACATAAATTACATGAGAAAATTTCAGTTATCACAATGACAAAATCTGAAAAACATGATTTATAAATGAATGAGGAGGCAACTAGAAAGGGAAAGCCTTATTAGCGTTGCCACCTTAACAAAATCTGGAAAATGAATATATATATGATATTGTAAAATGCAAAATGTAATAAATACTGAATACCAGATATAAACATTGAACATAAAAGGGGAAAACACAAATTATAACACAATGACAATATACATAAATAATATATCAACGATTAAAAAAAAATATCTTATACATGTTGTTTAATTTTGTTTCTTCATTTTTAATGTGTACATCTAACTACTTTCTACCCAATTTTCTATATTCGATCTGTTAAGTCAGTTTGTAACACACAATCTTGAATTACATTCACTTCGTGTCTGTAACACTAATTTCCCTTTTCAAATCAAATTAACGAATAAAAACTGGAAATGCCACGGAGATCTAAATTTAGTTATGCCGTACTCGGTTCCACGGTAGTCGCCAATACCCAGCCGAATGCCGGAAGCACCCTGTTCGCTCACAAATTTCTTATTTCCTTTTCAAAGTCGAAATTAGTAACCCTCTGGTGGGGGCATAGATGTCACTGAGGAGATCATGAATGATACATTGCATTGAACCACGAAGCAGGAGGTCAATGGCAATGCTAATTAATATGTTAGATAGTAATGAATTGATAAGAACTCTTGAAGAACGATCGTAACCATTAGAACAATTCAGGACGAGTTTTTTTTCAACGAATTAGTTTTAAAAACGGATAGTGTTTATGATCTTAGTGTTGACATGATTTCCTTTTTATAATTAAAGCATGGTGGGTAAAATGATGAGACATTCGCTCTGATTAATGTGCTCCTGACGTGAATAAGGGAAGTACCATTAGAGGTCATACTGAAAATACAGTATGTTTAGGCATAATGTCAGTCTCATATAGCGAAAAGATTTATGATCTATGGCTACCCTTATTATTGATAAACAAATGTATGTGGTTCTACAAAAGAACGAAAGGACACGATCACATAATTGCTATGAAGTAATTAACCCGAGGGGAAGAAATTCTAACAGACTGAAGGGGGAAATAAGAAGGAAAGATTGTTCATTGATTATGCTGAATAATAAATAATGCATGGAATTAATACAAATAATTATTTGATAGAGCGATCATCATGATTATTTATTCAATTCTCATAGCTATATTCATACAATTACTGTAAACAAGATTACAAGATTAATATGTCTAATGCTTTTCCATGTGAAAGAAGCATTTCACTTTTACCCTATCATTTCTTTGCTAGTCTTCTCATGTTTACCTTGGGTTTCAAATGCTGTAGATACGTTTGAAAGCGAACTCAATGAATATATATATATGTGTGTGTGTGTGTGTGTGTGAGAGAGAGAGAGGATGAGGGTGCGAGAGTGTCAGTGTGTTACATAGGTTAGCAGAAGCTATTTTTTCATTAATTGAATTTTACAAAAATGAAGAAATTTGTGAAATGGAAGAAAATAAAATTGGTTTGCTTATATGCTGCACGCACTTGGTTCAAGGTGCAAAACTAATGTGATAACGAAATGTTTCCTTTCGCATCTTCTTGTATTTTAAGCAGGACAAAAAATCAAATAAGACACGTGTTTCCCTTAAATCTAAAAAAAATCTTCTTAAAATATATCAAACAGGACTATTGGAAATATATTTTTCATTTATATTGTACACCCCATAAAATATAGATTTTAATTTGGAGGATTTGAATCATGATGTTTATTGAACTGGCCCGTCGATACGAGGCGAAGATAAGCGAGGGATATTTATCTCACCACCCCTTTACTAAATGTCTACTGTATATACCAAGTGGCTAACAAACATCTTAGATCTGCTGGGAAATTCGCCGAATTAGCAATATCTCTCGATTTCCTTACTGAATTATCCAAATTATTGCTAACCACGTGAGATCTTTAGGTATTATTGGACAGTTTTCTATCATCCTGATTAGTATAAAAAAATATCGAAGGATTCGGTAAAGATGATGGCCATTTAATGTCTTAATTCATTGTCGCGTGATCTTACTAATATGAATAACAGGACGTCTTGAAATTAATTGAGCCATACAATTATCTAATTGATTAAACTTTGAACAGAATAACGAAAGATACCACTTTTCCCCAAAAATAAGATGAGTAAATTATAATTAGCGAAACATAAATAAATATATGTAAAAAAGAATTATAATTAGCTAGGGTTTTGTGAGTTTTGTGTTTAACTATAACCATTTTATTTGTATTGAAGAAATAAATATACAGTCTTATGTGAAGAATAGACAGTGTGTGTGTGTAAGGGTGTGTGAGAGGGTGTATGTTTGTGGGGAGAGATGGTACGGTGTAGCGATGTAGATAGAGAGAGAGATAGAAATGAGAGATGGAAACGTTAAGAACGTGCTTGTGTGTGTGTGTTTGAGGGAGGGGGTAATAAAGCTAGATATAGATATTAAAACAGATCAAGAGATAGAGAGAGAAATGGTGGAGATGCAGATAATGATGTCATTGATGATAATTCGAATGGAAAGAGAAAACCATGACTTAATAGTTAGTTGAAATTATCTCAGGAATATGAAAGAATTCTATTCGTGCTGAACTGGCGCGGGTCAAAAGTAATTTTGTTCTGGCTGAGATGATCATTTTGCATTTTAAACTAAATGAAAGCGGTTACGTGTATACAGTAAGACCAATAACTACTCCTCTTTTTTTGATATCCGTTTTCCAATTTTCCTTTTCCCCTTTTATCTTCTACTTAAAAGATAACAACAGGGGCGAATGTCCCCTGCCTCGATGGTGCCACCGTTTGTGCTGAAAGATATCGAAGGGTCGATCCCTTCCGGGCCAATGAGATTCCTTTTCCTGTATTGAGGGATGCTAAGATCATACCCGTCATTTACCCATAATTCCCGGTGACAATGATTGGACTATATCTACCACCTAATACCAGTTTAAAGGACTCGTCCCCTCACTTAAAACGAAAATACGATATTTACTCCTCAGATATTACAATAGCTAAATACCACGCCCTTATGCGTCACACGGCCAATGACGATATAATAATTGTGTACATTTAATGAATATTGGCTATTGAATATTGACGAAAATGGTATTTATGTGATAAAAGCTATGGGAACATCCTACCGATACTGCATATCGATCTATTCTTGTTTGAAACGATGTATCAAAACGAGGTAAGAGCATTCACGCGCATAAAATGCGCTATATCCCCCCAAATAATACCAATACGATATTTTCGTCCGGCGAGTATAGAGAGAGATAGAGAGAGAGAAGGGGGGGAGAGCATAAACTGCGGTAAGGTATAGGCCTTCACCTAATAATACTTTGCAATAAAGAAGAGTCTTAAACGAGTTTTATGGTTCCATCAAGGGTTGCTTAAATAAATGAAATAAATGTATGAATTACTGGTAATTCGCTTATACAAAAAATGAGGCCTATACATTGTCGTATTATGTGAATGGTACATGATTTTGAAGTGAGAATTCTCTGACAGATATATACCCTGATGAAGCAACCTCTAGGTAAGTATGGAGTGGGGATGATGAGAACGACTTTGAAGTAGCAATCAACCAGCGATAAAGATATGAACCACTCAAAGTGTTAAAAGGATTCTCCGTATAAGAGCCTCCATTAGTGCAGGGATATCATAAAAACGTGTTGCCATTGATTGCCATAACAAACATTTAGCCGCCGTCTGAGTTTCATTATTAGTTTGTATAATGTATGTCTGTATGATAGCATACATTATCTCGAAAAACAAATCACTAAACTGCCACTTGGTCCACGTCAGCTTTGTCTATTCCTTGTTTAGTCTCATTCCAAATATCCTACTAGTTTGTCTACTAACCATTCAGTTCAGTTGCCATACAGCACATTTATCATTTTGTTTAATTTTCATAGGCTATACCTATTTCTTCTAACAACAATAATTTGGTCCAATCATCACTTCTTCTTATCACCAGTTAGTCTATGACCATTTCGCCTCATAACCAGTTTGTTTAATATCCATTAATTTTAATTCATTTCGCCCAATTAACACTAAGTAAGATCCGGTTAGATCAAACGGTATACGGACTAAATGGCTATTGGACCAACTGGTTTTGACGAAATGGTGAGGGGAAGAAATGGCAATAGGATCATATGGATAATGAATGAAATGATGGTAGACCAAAATATTAATGATAGTACACAAGTTGGTAATTGGACGAACTGGCATTAAATTAATTGAAAATAAACCAATAAAAACTGGAGTTTCGTCCTGGACTCTGAACAAACGACATATTTGGAATTTTTCGTCAATTCCGAAACTAAGGATGAAACTTGCTCTTCAGGTTCACCAATTTTCGACAAAGACCTCCAAGCTGTTGATTATAATTTGATGGGAATTCTTAATAGATTTACAGTATTCTTGAAGCAGTTGTGCGTCACGGAGTAAATATAAGCCCTATTTTCTGACGTACAAGTCACTCCACTGGGACAAGGTATAGTTTGGGGGTTTAATGCCGTCTGTACAAGGATCTTCAAAGAAAAGACAAAGGGGAATGGAAATACTGCAATTATGCGGGATATTAAGAGCATAAGATGTGGATGGTGTATGAGAGAAGGAAACAGAGAGAGAGAGAGGGGGGGGGGGGAAGAAAGGAGGTGAGGTTGAGGAAAACAATCAGGATGAGGCAAAATTGCATGTTTATGCCAAAAAACACTATTCGCATAATCATGGTTGTCTGAAGATGATACCGATTTATCATAACCCATTCCAGTAAACCGATATTTCAATTCCTTAAATTTATTTATGTATGCCAAAGTCGTAATATTCTGGTATCCTTGCCGATAAGCTGCGGTAACCATAGTGTATACTACTAGAAATGAGTCAGCAAGAGCTTAAGTTTATTATGAGATTGATATGAATGAATTTTACGATTAATATCAATATATATATTTTTCTTTTTCCTGGTCATCGTTTAAAATAACTTATCTTTCATTCATATATCGTTCAAAGAAGTGAATAACCAGAAATTGCGGAGGCATTTGCGGCATTCGTGGAAAATAAAATTATCATGATAACAATGAATTTGTTTATAAAAAAGTTATAAAAACAAAAAACACAATACATGACTATACATAAATAATCAGTCGCTGAAAATATAAGAAATTAAAGAAAAACAAATAGATTGTCAGGTTTTTTAAAATGTCGAAATATCATGTAGGTATCCGGAGGATAATTCGACACTAGAATGTTCACAGTAAAATACAATTAAACAGCATGTTTAAATTTCGTACAACCTGCTTTTAATGAACTTACGATTGCTTTGTAGAAGTTAAAGGAAAGTTTAAACCGTTTAAGATTTGAAGAAATGACTATTATTGAATGTTGCTGTTTGAATATGTTAAATGTCAAAATTTTCGTTTGAAAGTTTCAAACACTTTCCCTTTCTAACACATTTCAAACACTTTTGAAAAATCATATTTGAAAAATCACATTTCAAAAAGCACATTTCAAACACTTTTGAAAAATCAAACACTTTCTGATCAGCTTGTGAAGCCAGTATGCATGCATAATATCAATTTTGAGTTACTATGAAATTTTATATAATTTCTAAAGCTCAAGGGAAGGTCTCTCCGTTTAATTCAAGTCAAATGATGCAAATAAATATACAAAACTTAACCCTAGAAAATACAGAGATTTAAAAGTATACTTTCTAGGAAATCTCAGATAGAGCTATAATTCTCTGTTTTCGTGTTTTCGTCCTTTGCTGAATTCGAAGTTTGTCTGAAAAATCTGACCCGTATGATCTAAACTTCCTGCCTTTAAACAGTCACATCGGATCAAGTAAGGAGCACATGATATCCAACTCATCGACACAAGTAACCATTCAGAAAATCTAATAAACCGTTCCACTAAATATGAAAGAGATTTCATTTTTGGGTACAAGTCAGAAATAAGGTTAAAGGTATTAGCTTGTTACATAAAAATAGATTCGATGGGTGGGACTATTTTAATCCGAATGCGAAGAGAACATGTTCACAATTTTCTGTAGCTTCAGAGAAAGGTACCAACACGGAGATGGTCTAAAAAAAAGTTATATATTATAATATATCCCGATTTATGTATTTTCATTTATGGGAATGTCATATATCATTGCAAGCATGAATATTTTTTTTAGAAAATGGTAGGGAATAAACGAATAATACGATTAGGTACCGTGACTGAATGATTTTACTCATATTTTATGCATGCTCTCCCTTGAGGTTTATAGCTTGTATACTATTTATGAAAAATTTGGTCAATTGTACTTATTAGAATGCTTTTTAATAAAAGGCTGCACTCTACAAGCTAACTATTAGCAGACTCTCCCATTACCGACCTGCTTTATTCTTGCTGTAATAAAAATGTCATTTTTTACAGCAGGACCAGAAATTAATCTATATGTCAAAAGGATATTTAGTTTAACACTAGGCTTCCTAAATCAATACAGGCCTTTTCTGTAGTAAAATGTCAAGATTCATCAACACATTAAAGTGGAACATGTGTTTCCAATAATTGAAATTATACAAGTCGTACCAAACAATTTGGACAATGAAGGAAGAAACATAACTCGAATTGAAAATGTTTTCAATGCCTTTCACACTTTTGACCTCATACAAGTTTGACTACGAAAAGAGTATTGTAACAAGGGGGGTAATAAAACCCCATTTTATCTGCAGAAACATATGCATAGATTCAATGGTCCAAACTTTGAATCTCCAAACCCTATGGAGTTAAGGGGGCCTTGGCATCCGGCATGGAGGAGACCCAGTACACGTGACTCATCGATGCGGAAACCACCCTGCCCGTGCCTCAGGATGCGGAAGTCCCCCTTCAAAGGGTCAACCGGATGCAGTAATGACGTATGGGATAGCAAGGGGGTTATTTATAAGTATTGTGTGGGTGAGCGTGAGTGCATGTATGCAAATGTATGTGTAAGTGTTTGATAAGAGAGCGAATGGGAGGTATCAATGCAAATGATGATTCTTAAAGACACGCCTTTGAACTAATCTAGAACCTGCCCTCTATATCTCATTCCAACATTTGTGAAAGCAGACCCCCAAACAGGTAGGCTTTTGAAAGACCCCCGATTACTCATGGATGGTTTTTTTGCTGAATATATCATTAGTGAATCCATTAATCCGTATATAGGAATATCATGATTCAGGGTGCATTAGTTCAGATGAATGCATTTGGTATTGCGTTTAGTTGATAGATATATATTTTTGTTGAATATAAATCTATATCGCCATGATTACTATCATATATACTTCATAAGACTACAAATAATTATTTACTAAGATTTTGAAATGATTCTGTCATGAGTCAAAGCCCGCGGGGACCACATGAATTTCACTTGATAAAGAATTCAAACTTAGAAAAGATGAAAAGGGAATGAAAAAGTTTTTCCGTTTAAGACTAAGCAAGCATGTATGCCTCCCTCCCCCCTCTCTATATATATATATTCATATAAAACGTTTATGGTTTGCATCATGTATATATAAACAAACTTGACTAATGACTGTATAATGATATTTGCGATATAAAGTAACAACAATATCAGTAATAGAAAAGTCGTCAATGATATTGCTAACAACAGTGATCAATAATAAACATGGTAAATGATGTTAACGATAAAAACAATTCTCAGTGACGCGACGCTTTTGTTGTTATTGTTATTGCTATTAATATTGCTTTTATTGTATTTCATTTTTATAGGATTTTATTCTTATGTTTTTTGTTTTATATATTCACTTATTCATTCATTTATTCATCAATTTGTTTTTGGCTTAATTGTGAATTAAACTATTGTATTACCTATATAAACATTATTTTGATTGATTTGGATGACGAATGCTATAAATTGATAATCCTTTTCTACATTTTGATAGTCACCTGTGGCTTTCCATAGATAAGCCACAACTTTAGCCCATTGTTTAGTTTAAACCAGAATAAGGGCCATCATCTCTAAATCACTATTATCTCTGTCATTCCTATCCCTTCATTCAGGTGATTGCATGTAAAAGCAATGCATAAGGCTCCCTGTAGGACTACGTGAGGGGGTAACGCAATACCCCAACCTTTAATCCCCCTCGATGATAAATCAAATATCCCCTGATTTAGGATTGTGTGCTAAAACTGGTTTGGGATTCTGGCTGGGATTTTCCCGCTTGAAGTTATTATCCGGGTCACGGGATCATGTTACTTGTTCTTTGTTCTATTTTATTGTTTTTAAACCAGTTTGATCTAACGACCGGCAACAAAAGCCACGCCCGCTTCATGGAAAGTAAAACGAATCCATCCCGCCCCTCTGAAACAAATAAATCAAACACTGTTTAAAAAAAGTGATTTTACAGAAAAAAGATTTTGCAGAAAGCAATAACAGAATCATTCTGTAAATTCATAAAACATGAATTTTTTGGCCAGTTAACAGAACAGATCTGTTTAAAAAGGGGAAAAGGGTATTTTATTTAAGAAGATTTGTAAGATTCCATACACCAAATATCAATTCCCTGTAAGATTACGCAATCTGGTAAGATTACAGGTGTTCTCGAGACTCTGCTGCAGGAACTTCTTTTATTTTAAGGATAAATTTTCTAACAGTGTAAATAAAGAATATAAGTAAATGGAACAAATATTTGACACATAATATCACAAATGGAACTAAACTAGAATCCAAGAAAGAAACATGAACATATATTTCTTTAGACAGTATTCCTACCTAATCAGAAGAATTCATTTCATGAGACCCTCATTGAGTAATTAAAGGATAAATCCCATTACTATCAGCGTTGGTTTGAAATGAACGCTTTAGCGCCTATTAATATGGCGGCTCAGCTACAGCCGGGGTAATAATATGATACCAATTATCAAAGCGCAGTAGAGTATATGCACATAGTAGCTGCGCTATATAAATGGACCTATTATTATTATTATTAAATGTAGTGATGCTACCGTGATATGGATCCTAATCAAAATAAATGGTTGATATCTATCACGTGCATGCAGCATGATGTGGTAATTTATTCATTTTAGTTAACAGAAAAAAATTGCTGACTGGTTCAAATGACTAGTCCTATTTACTGGTCATGGTTTTGAGATGAGGATGGTTTCAATCATTCAATTCAATCACATGATACACTTAATGTTGCAATGGAAGTAGAATAATGTTTCAGTCTTGTCGCCTATGAAACAGTGCATATGGTTATATTCAACAGTTCGAATGGTACCTCCTGTGTGCAATTGGCCTCGATAATATGTACCACTCCTATAGTACTATAGCAATATTCAAGTTCTTGTTATCCAATGAAGCATTTTTCAGTAATCTGGTAATGAAACTGCTCTAATCTCGTTAATATTGATCATGTTACATCATCCTGCCCCAATATAACATACACAGTCCCTTGCTAGAAGGAAGATTGACCCGTTTCTTATCTTTGGTATGACTCAGCCGAGAAAAAAACACAAGCAATAATGCCACCTTTATAAAAAATAATAGCTGTTGCATCTAAAAGTCTGGGTTTAGTCCTACCAATAAAAACCAAAACGTTTTAATACATCCTAAAGTATATAGGTAAAATAATGGTACCAATTGTGACAGATGAAAATTAAAGACTGACACGAATAGCTTAAACAATAAAAATATGAAAACAAAATAAAAAAAAACATTGAAAAGTATTCAACAAGTCGGGTCCCTGAAAAAAGATGTTTAGATAATCTCTCTGCTACTACACGCCGAGTGCATTGTGTAAGAAAATAGTTCGGAAGGCCTACATAAAAGAAATGATAACATTAGGTTAATATTATTTTTTCTTTGAAAGAGAATCAATAGATTCGAAATGATAGAACGGTCATTACAACAAGTTGAAAAGACAATCCAATATAAGTCATATTACTGAATCTCTATTGAGAAAAAATATTTCTTTGTATAGATAGAAGTACAGAGAAGTTTCAGTTTCCAGATAGTAGTGTGTGTGTGTGGGGGGGGGTCGTCTTTTATGACCGGGTACCCTTTCCATGCATATTCTCCTTGATTCATAGGGGGAGGGGGTCCGATGGATGCTGTTACCATGGTAGTGCTCGGAAATGAAAGAAGCATGATCTTCCATGCTAGTTCCTCCATTGTGGTCATCTTAATATGAATGACGTAGGTCGGGCATGACGGGTAGCTAGGGCCTTGTCTAACAGGGATGTGAAAAACCTCTCCCATGAATCCCCTTCGATAGAAGTAACGATGCAGGAGAAGAAATGAATGGATACAATAAGAAAGAATCAAGGTATACAAGGGAGATAGGGGTACAGACTTAAACCATGGACCTATTACCTTCTATACATACCTCTTTTATTTTTATTTTATTTTATTCCTATCCACTTGTTGTGGATGGAGTCAGTCCATGCATAAACAAAGTTAGATATGACCGAGAGAGTGAGAGGATGAGCTAAATAGATCGATTGATAGATAGAAAAACGCGCATTGAGACCTTTCTACTGTATAATGCGCTAGACAAAAACTGTTCTATTATGATTATCATTATTATTATTATTATATTAGATAGATAAATCGACAGATAGATAAGGACAATAGAATAAGAGAGTCCGCGAAAGACGGCTATAGTGATAGGAAGAGCGATGCAAGAGAGAGAGGGGGGGGGGGGTACATTAAGAAGAGAATTAAATTACTGTGTGAGTTTATACAGACAATGGTAAAGAAAACCTGGCTCTTTTTAATTCATATCGTTTCAGTAAATCAATTTTGGATGGACAGACTTTTTCATTTCCGCCAATCATTATCCAGGGAATACTTTCTTAATACTCTTACTTCGTACCCATTTGGCTACTACTCACAGTCATTCATCTTAAAATACAAAACAGGAGTCAAGAAAGGGAAATGCAAAAATAAACTGCACTTGTAGCTTTTTTTCTGAAAAAATAATTAGATAGATAAATATTTATTAACAAAAGACCGGGTAGATGTCTTATAAAGCTGTTCAAAAAGTTACGCACAATTTTACACGAATGGTATATGTTCCTATGTGCCAAGTCAACTACATATGGATATATCACATAGCACAAGAAAGTGTCACCAGTCGTGTGCAAAATCATTCGTAATTTACAAACAGCTCTACGAAACACCAACCGGGTTGGGATGAGCGGCAGGAACCAAATATGACTTTTTTTCAGACATGCCTAAAAAGTTGGCACGTCTGTCGGCAATCATCATATGCATCTAACCTTGATGTCTGTTCACTCTCTGCGTCATCAGCGAAAAGGGCTAAATATGGAAGATGATCTTGATTTTATACCCTTCTCTGTCGTTTCGACTTTGGCAACGGCTGCCAAAGTTCAATTGGTGCCCACCATGAAAGAGTTGAAACTCGGGTTGTTCTCTGATGCATCAATGTTCATCCCTAAAAGATCGTTGCTAAATGTCAGCAATGACTGGGTGCTTACGCAGGAAGACAAAAAGAAGGAGAGAAAAAAATGAATATATAACTAAAATGATGACGTCATTTATAAAGTGCGTAAGGTAATTTCAGGAACCAGCTTGGTTTGTGGAATTATACCTTGACATGAAAATAACACCACCCACTGAGAAGACACACATGTTGGGTAAACTTTCTTCCAAGCAAACATGATCTAGTAGTTCCATGGAATCAATTGATAAAATCTCAAATATTTAAAGCAAGTGAACCCTCACCACTCACTCGCATGACCATAGGTCACAATGTGACACATATATAGCTATACACCTTGTTTGAAATGTTGAATACTACCTTTCGTGGCAGAAGATATGAATACATGTAGTGAGCCGATTTGAAAAGACAAGTGCATACACGCACAGAAAAAAGCATTACGATTCAAAAATCCGTTTTCAAAATTTATTGAACTTTTACCGTGTGTGTAAAACGCCACTTCATTTATATTATTGTAGTAATGAAAATTTGTTTGATTCTCAGTAAGATATAAAAAAGGAATACGGAAACAAATTATCTCATTTCACTAAATGTTGACACAAATCCCGCATAATGATCACTCAATATTATACGTGTTTGGAAGTCTTGTTACCGTGATTAATGAGCATTAAGCCTTCGCCTCGCATAGATGCCACTGCGAAGGGCAAGGCTGGGCGGTAGCTGTATAATATTTTAAGGGATTATCCTGAAACATGCAAGCGACACTATTCCTCTCTGTCAGAATGATGGCAACCTATACTGACGTCAAGCTAATGCAAAGAAAAACACAATTTTTGTTGTCGTCTCACGTTGGCCGATACAAAGTCATCCAAACCTATTTTTGATATCTGCTCATGATAATCATACGCTACTATAATTTCGATTAACCGTACTAAAATAGCAGATATGCCATAACCTGAGTGTAATTATAAGTAATCCTTATTATTTTTATGATGGTAGAAAACGATTCTTTATGAGGAAACACAGTAAAATAACTCATGATTTGAAATCATGGACATCCTGTTAAATTGAAATCTTGTCCATGATTTAAAATCATGATCTATTCTTCTATTGAGACCATAGCCCTGGGAAGCAAGGGTGCTGCGTGTATCATCCCCTTAGGCAGCACCAACTGGAAATGTAGTAGGTCTACTAAGTAGCAAGGCGGACATCTTTCCCCAAAGGTAGGGGGAACAGGGGCTGGAAAATTTGACAAGCAACAAAACAAACAAAAGGTAATCACCCAAAGTCGTCCAGAATACAGGTTTTATTTCCATTTTGAATGATTTATTTCTTTCCAAGTGAACATAAAAGACCAAAAATAGTAGGGGATTTCCACTCATGCCATGTAGCCGAAAAGTAATCTAAATAATTTTGTATCTAAGCCAATCTTTTTGTTTGCCCCCTTTTTCCTGGAATAACATGACCTTCATTTTGTGAAACCCTGTTTTTGGACTGCCAAATTTCTCGCGACGAAAATGACCTTCATTTTGCAGTGAAACCTTTTTTTTTTTTGCTTGTCAACTTTCAGCCACCACCCCCTGTTAAATATTGTTTCCAGAGGCCTGCTTGAAACATGATGCTATACAGCCACACCAATGCCATCGACTTCAAACCGACCATGGTATGTGATGGACAGAATATTAAGATAAAAATAATAAAAATAACGTTTTATTTACCCAGGGTAGCTACTTCAGTTAGGAAACTGCTGTACCAACGGGCCCTGCATAACATAACATGTTATCATTACCCTTCTCCAATCTAAACGATGAGCGCCTAGTAAGAAGGCAGAAGGTACCATATGACTCGGCCGAGGATCGAACCCACGACCTCCCGTTCATGAGGCAGACGCTCTATCACTGAGCCACCATGTCCGGTTATTACTACGTTTTATTGCAAAATCGGGTCGCAGGCTAATCGCAAGGTGTGCGGTGGCCTCAAGGTTGCATTAAAATCATTGAAATTATAGGTTTGCAATTGAAATTAACAACTGATTGCAAATGAGTTTCGTGAAGCACACCAACCTCTCATTCATGCCATTGTGCCTATTTCTGTAGCATTGCCATCGTGGACTGGCTTGATTAAGTTATAATATATTTTTGGCGGACATCCTAGTCGATAAATTGAATTTAAAACCGCAGCAATCACTGACATGTCAAGTGTTGGCCTGGTATTGCTGGAACGGTAATTCATCCATACTGAAGGAAACATTTAATAAAGAATGATAAAATTATGTTTGGGTGTCACTTGAACTAACACTTCGGTTATCCATTATGTGATAGTCTTGAAATGTATATACAGTACATGGGTCTTAACTTCTTTGTTTCTCTGTAGAGATGACTCCGAGTTCAGGACATCCTCATTTGTAGCGGCCACAAAAAGGGGGGGGGGCGGAGGGGTCGCAGGGGTTGTGTTTCAAAGATAAACCAAAAGTACGTTAATGTTTTGTAAAGCATATTTGAAGCCACCGGATTTGAAATTACAATGAAAACAACACCCTGAATTGAATTTGGTCTATATGTTCCGTTACTTGTAAGTCCCAAATGTTCCCTATTCTAACAACCACATTTCGTGCCACTTTGGTGTTCCATAATCAAAATGCTGACATCTGCAAAACACATGACAAAGCAATTTTATATATCACGGCTTTTTAACGTAACGCAAAAAGGCTTGAACCTGGTGTTTTTTTAGCTGCTGCAAGGTTTGCGTCATTGTTTTTATTTGTGTTTTAATAATCATTTGTCTTTAAGTTTTTGTTTCTTTGAATATATTAATTCTGACAGAGAAAAGTCTGCCTTCAAGAGAAAAGTATGAAGGCAATAGCAGAGTGGAACTCATGTCAGCGAAATTAATCAAAAAGGCTTGAAAAACAAAAGGAAATTAGGGATATGTTAAAGTTTGACATAATTAAATGAAATATCTGCCAGTCACTCTATTCAGAAACATGAACAATAACAGAAAATAGTATTCTGATATTAGTGAAGTCTTACAATATCTCCTCGTTTGTTAAAGCAGTTGTGTTCGAAAGGTGTTTCCAATTTATACAGAATGACTATCTAAATATATGGGGATTCTTACGTCATATCAAAATGTTTTCATTTGAATATTGCTATTTATGAGGTTAGTTACATATGACCTGGTTAACAAATTTTCGGAGAATAACCTAGTTTTTATGCACTCTACACCTCTACGTAATTTTTTCTTGCTAAGAATCTTTTAATTGCATCACCGATCATGACGCATATCAGATAAATGTAAGAAATGCGATTCAGGACGTGCGATCATCCGTTCATAGTTTATATAGTTAGAAACTTCTGCCCCCAACTGATAAAGGATTCGATTTATAAAGCAAACATAAACCATGAGCTACTTATAGATTAGTAAATTTTAATATACATGTACATATGCAAATTTGAAATGGGGCCACAAATTTTATTATGTAATCAAATAAATAAGAATTCATCGAATGTATGAATCCAAATCCATATTTTTTTCTTCGAAATAGATATCAGAAATGAAATACTCCGAAAATTTGTTTTGCCCAATTGATCATGGGGCCGGCAGCCGCTGTGCAGCGCCAGATCGACGAGGATTTATCCCTTTAATTGTTGAACGCCAAACAGGGTAGCAGCAACTCCCATCTTTTATCGTCTTTTGGTCTGACGTGGCCACGGTTTGAGCTCCTGACCTCCCGGTCGTGAGACGGACGCTCTACCAACTGAACCAATACACCGGTCTATGGAATATTGAGAAGTAACAGAAATAAAAAAAATAGACCGATTTGAAAAGGAGTTATTGAAAGTACAGTAAATTAGAGCAGAAATTGAAAATGCAATTTTCCGAAAAGGGCACTGATTGACTCGTACATGAGCTTTTTCTTGAAAGGGGAATTAGCAGAACAAAAGTTCGGTATTTTTGTTTGATACATTTACTGGTACAAAAGGGAATAAATAAAAAAAAACACAATTGTCGTTATTAGAATTTAACAAGGGCATATATAGAAGGAAATTGACAATATCAACATGGAAAATTGTAGTTAATGCGACAAAACTAAATGGCCCGTATTCTGATGGCAGGTTTAACTTAAACTCAGGTTTAAAGTTGTGGTTTAAGTATGAGAAGCCAAAAGTATCAACATTTTTATTAAGTTGTCTATTTCTTATGTTTACTGTGCTCTTTCCTAATTCATCGATGGTGAAGAAAATCATGCATTTATACTTCCTAGACAATTATGAATGATTTGAGAGCCAAATGAGCTGAAGTATGATATTTCTGTTGTTAGTGATTTATGTAACAATTGGCTATCCATACTTAAACAACAACTTAAAACCTGAGTTTAAGTTAAACCTGCTATCGGAATACGGGCCAATGTGTTTTGCATTTAAAGAGAGACGTTATATGCAGGGTGAACCGCCTCTAATGCAACTCTTAGATATAATTTCACGAACATTTCCTAAGTGATATTTCCTTAGTTTTCCCAAAACTATCGGGAAAAAACCCGATCCTGACATTTAATGCAGTAATTTCATCTCAAACCGCGAGGGTACGGATGACGCCATTTTCCGCCATCAACTTTATCTTGGTTTTCACGTTTTCATGCTTTCGCGCGCAAAATGAAATGGAATACGGAAGGGGTGCGCAGTGAAACGTCTCTGTAGACAGAACCCACACATGAGCTATCACATGAAGGTAACGATCAATTAAAATGTTGTAGAAAAAAATGTGGAAGAGTTAGGAAGCACAGAGATTTTTTTTTATTTTTTTTTTTACTTTTAATGACAGCAACATGGGTCACCAGGCCCTAAAATATAGCGGGAACAAAATAACCGAACGTTATGAACAATGAACTGACTTTGCTCTTATTAAAGGGGAATCCAGCCTTGGCCATAAAATGGTGTGTTGGGAAGGAGAAAAATAAATTAAACATGCAGAATGGTGAAAGTTTGAAAGAAATCGGACAAGCAATAAGAAAGTTATTGCTGTTTTAAAATTGAGATCACTAATACTATGTAGATTTCAAATTGGCAACTTGGTAAGTAAATTATGACAAGGGGCAAGGACAACTTTCCCATAGGCCATGTACTTTATTATCAGGGATTTGTGGTTTTCTCGTAAAGTACCCATTCCCCTGGGGCAGTAATCTAAATATAACCCAGATAGTATATTGTTTTATGTCCTCATGAAAGAAAAATATAATTTGAAATTAAACTTTTGGGAAAAATGACAATTTAGCCATAATATGTATTGGAGTACATGGAAGAGTAGTCCTTGCCTTACATCACTATGACATCCCATATGTGGCCAATTTGAAGTCTCCATGGGTATAGTGATTACCAATATTTACAACTTTTAAAAATTCTTAACTTTCTTGTTGTTTGTCCAATATTGTTCAAACTCTCAGCTATCAACTTGTCAGATTTTTCTTTTCCTAATAAAAACAAATTTTTATTTGTGTTGGATTCCCCTTTAATAAAAAACATGCTATTGTAATGAAATATTTTGCTTTGCTGACCTAGGGCACGTATGTAGAATATGATGGGAAATAAATGAATTATCTAAAAATGGTGTAATATAAAACATTTAGAATTATTGTTTGTAAGGTTAAAATGATCTGGATAATTTCCTGCTTTGAGTAAACTATGATAGTCCATTGTAAGGATTGAATCAACCATTATATTTTACAGGAGGAAGTATATAATCATGATAATTATGATGGAGGAATATGAAGGGTTTTTCTCAACAGAAGAACAAACAGCAGAAACAATAACAATTAAGTTTTCTCACACCAAGGCCATTAGTAAATGTCAATTTCTGCGTTTAACTTCTGTTACTTCCTGTATAATTAATTCGTAGCATTTGACGAGACAGGTGATGTGCGTGTGTGGGGTTGGGCAGTGAGGGTGTATGCTTTTTAGGAAAGAGGTGGGCGACTTATCATTTAGTGTTGATGGATCTCTCTCTCACTCCCTCTCAATATCTCCATCTCTTTCCTCTTCTCATACATGGTGCCCTCACCCTTGTGGTTTCTCCTCCAAGTTGGTTCACCCGTGGCCAATGTTATAAATGTTGGCAATGTTTGCATCACTAATCGACTTCTGACAGTCTTGAGATCACCATTAGATGTAACCAGAAGGGGGATTCAATTCTATTATATTCCGCTTGGGAGTATAATCTCACTGTCATTGCTAAGGTTGTGGATTCCTGTGTATAAATAGCCAGCCAGACCCACGTGCGGGTCGTTTACAGAGATTAACACGGATGACGGTCGGTTGTCGGGAAGGGGCAGAGATCTGGAAAGTGGGTGAACCCGTCCTACAAGCCTGTCTCATAGAGCAGAGGATACAATAAGCCGCAACACCTCTTCCAAGGTATCTCCAGACTCTGAACGTAGCCCCATTCTAAATGACTTCTGTCCACCAATAAAGTAGGTTATTGAAGGGTTTTATTCTCCGTAACGGTGCAGGGGTCAGTTCCTACCGGTCAGGCGGCTGGTATCAGCTACAAGGCTGGTTGTCTCTTTGTGCACATCGTCTTCCTCGTCATAATTATCGGATATTGTCTGAATCTATTCAGGAGGACTTTTGACAGCCTTCGCATTACCCCCTAGGGCATCATGAGGACATTTGTAGTATCCATCTTTTTATTATGTGTTGCTGGCCGTGCCTATGGGCAAGCCATGCCTGGACAGAGTATGTACCCGATGGAGGGGTGTGCTCCAGGATGGACTAATTTCGGCAAATTCTGTTACAAGTGAGTATTTCTTTACTTCAATTTTTTTTTTCAATAAGATAATATGAAGAGGAATCTTGTAGTACAAAAACTGGCAATCGATCAAATGAGGAAGACTTTCGACGAATGAAAGGCGGAATTTTTGTTTCTCTCTATATAAAAATATCTTTAAGGAAAGTTTACTGCGTGTACATGTAAATATACAATATGTTTATATCATTTTTTCAAGTAGTTGCTTTATTGGTTGTCTGCCAGTACATTTACAAAAAAAATCAACAACATAGGACACCTTTTTGTAAGTAGAAAAGTACAATGTGTACATACACAGGTAAACTTCTTATCTTTAAAAGGTTATTTTATCTATATATATTTTGCCATGTTAAGTAGCAAAATTAATTGTAAAGCATATTTCTAAATCAGTTCCATCCAGGAATAGTAGGCAGAAAATATTCAGTACATTATCATTCTTGATATAAATCATATTACGTAAAGGGCTATCATAACCACAATCATGACCAAAGGCTCGACGCAGAATACTTTAAGGAGTTTTACCCTAAAAAATTAAGATGAATATTTCACGTTTATCAAATTCAAATCCCTAAAATCTATAAAGTAAATTTAGAAAAATTATTCTATTTATTGGCATGTCCCATCATAATAAGACTTTGATCCATAAAGGGGTCAGAGCAGATATTTTGAAACGACTTACGGAAGAAGGAATGCAAGACAAACGCAGTAGCGTCTTTTGTGATGATGGAAAGATAGATCATTACGTAATCACAAACCATCAAACTCTTGCACGTCATTATGCGACTAAATTATCTTCAAACAGGATATCAGTCGCCCCTTCCCCTTCCCTTTCACTGACGTAGGTTAGTTTTTTCATGACTAAACATAAAAATGTTATTAAAAAATGAGAAAAACGAGGATAACTTGCTAATCAGAAATGGGATTGCCTGAAATAAGGACCTCTCTTTTTACCTTCAAAATGGTTTCCTATAACTGATAAGATTTAGGTAGAAAAAATATATATATATCCTTTTTTTTTCTAAATTCGTAATCTTAAATTATCATGATCATTATTCCGATCTCTAAAGCAAAATTTAAAGACAGTATTTTTTAGTAATGACCTCTGACCTTTCAGAATCATTTGGGAGTTTATGTATTAAAACATCTTATTTGCAAATTGGTGTAAATGTAATCGAATAAAAAGGGAGCCAACATCACGGTTAGGATTCCAGTCTCCTCCGACATCATGTTATCCTTAAAATAGAAATTCGGTTTCCGATTTCGAGTTTCAGGGGATGGGAGGAATAGCTTTTCTTTTTCTGTAACCATGAATCACCGACGGAACATTACTGGAAGTCATTTGGCAATGCATGCTCGAGCCGTTGGTTCTGAAATAGAAGTTAAAACTTGCTCGATGCATGCTTATTCTTTATGCTTGTTGTCTATGAGCCAGAAAAGAAGAGATCATCGCCTAAAATTAGTCGTCGTACCGTCCATGACCCCTGTATGGGGAGGGAGAGGGACCCGAGGGAAGGTTACAAAGGTTTAGTTCTGCGTGCAGGAAACACGGAGGGATGCATCACGAGGTCCGGGCTAGAGGAACGAGGTACCTTACTCATCCTATCAAAATGGTAGTTAAAGATATACTGGAGGACTACATCATATCATTATCATATTCCTCTATGACTTGCGAGTACCCTAGACATCCAAACTTAGTCAATCGACTGAACAATCACCAAATAATAAGGATTCAAGAAAGTCCCCCCAATTTCAATATTCAATTACTTCCAGCATTTATCTCATTTTCTTTTTTGTTTTCTGATTGTTGCCTTTTTCAATATCATGTGAGCGACATACAACACGCACGTAGAATTTCTGGTTGTACCCACATCTTTCTGTTATATAAATCGGAAATGGATTTTCTTTAAAACAAAAATCTTTGAAAATCAATGAAAAGATATCCAGGATAGACAGTAGATAAAAAAAAACATATCTAAAATGAAGTCACATTCATCTACTAGCGGATGATATAGTGCCGATTTGAATTGTCATTTCCAGTAAATCATTTAAATATATATTGGCATTTTAATCCTTAACCCCCCAAAAAAATATATATATGTATATATATATATATATATGATATACATGTACATTTCATTTCTTTTGTTATCGCAATTTTTTGCAATAAAATGTGCGATGCTATCAACATTTACCACGGCCGTATCAGATATGTTCGTAATCATCTTTCTGAACCATCTTCTATTTCTTTTTGTCTTGCCTTTATTTCTTTCCTTGAATAGCAATATTTGTGAAATTCAAATAAGCAGGTATAGTTAAAACGCAAACATGTGCCAGCGGTCACGTGGAGAAACATCTTTGGTCACCATAGGAACAATCATGAGCGTAATTTCCGTTTGTCTGCTCTATCAATTCTTACTGCGTTTTTTATCATTTAATCGAAAGGTTTTTCTTAGTTGTATGAATCATAGACCACCCTCTCCCTGATATAATCTTCACCACTTACCAGAATTTTTGCGGATTTGTTTTGCAAAATGTGACTTTATAAAAATACGATCTTATTATTTTATATTTTTGTGTTTTTCGAGGCAAAATATACGCAAGTAAATTTAAAAAAAATAACTGATTGGTGAAATAATTCCTGCTGTTTATTTATTAATTAGGAACACTAACCAAAATTGTTTCATGAATAATAAAAATAAAAAAATGGACTAAATTATTTTAGTCTTGTCACAACCACCTGATAATCCGATCTATGTTTTTTTTCCATTCATTGCTTTCGATAATCATTCATCTCTTTCTGGTGAAAAATCATAGCAATTGCATTTTTTTCCGGGGGGCAAGAAGCATAATTTTTTTCGCAGAAACTCGAAAGCGATGGCGATGGAGCAAGGCGACCGAGCTTGGCTTAAGGCTCTTTGCATTTTCTGAAGCAAAATTTGAGGGTTTCGTGCACTCTTTTGGATGAATTTTGTGAAAATGTTCAGTAAAGTATGTAAGTCTTTAAACTTTTTTTTTTTTTTTTGGGGGGGGGTTCCACTGTTCCCATACTGCATACGGTCATGGGAATCACATCACTGTCATCAAGACCGACATCTCACATGCTCTGGGATTCACGGAGCGGTTCCTGACAATGCCACCGGATGTGCCCGATCATTGGTTCTTTAATTAGCGCAAACCAGACGTCATGAACGTCTAAGAAAGCATGCAAGCTGAAAATCTGTCCTGTTCGTTAATTTTGCGGATGTCCTTTACATTAGGTCAGTGGTCTGTTGGCCATCGATCGCCTTATCTTGGGTATGACCTTATTGCATACAATAAACTTAATAAACTACAGCAATTGGGCTTCATAACATTGGAACTGATTCACCGGTGTTCAATGAAATCATGTACTGAACATTATTCACCTATTTAACAATTAGCCCCCCCCCCCAAAAAAAAAAGGAGAGAGAATAATCGTCGTAAGAACTTCTGGCCAGATTCATTCAATATAATTACCATAACCATACAGAGTGAGACTCTTTTATCATAGCCCTTACCTGGACCCTCGTAGCCTAAAGCTTAGAGATTGATCGTGGCGGTGATATTTTTGTTGCTTGATCATACACAACAATCGATGCAATCAGTTGTAGAAATCAGCCATGCGATCAGTCCCTAAGCCTTAGGTTACGAGACCCTGTTGCGAGTGAACTTATATAAAAGTCACTCCATTTGGGCAAGGACATATCCTCGGTGATCAAATGAAATGTTTTTACTATCCTATGAAAGCCACTCCATTTAGACAAGGATAACGTCTCAATATCAAAATAATTTCTCTATCATATGAAAGTAACTCAATTTAGACAAGGATAAGGTCTCAATTCTCAAAATGATTCCTCTATCCTATAAAAGTCACTCCATTTTGGCAAGGACTTCTCCTCAATGATTAAATTAAACGTTTTCTCTACAATGAAAGTCACTCCGTTTAGACATGGATAACGTCTCAATGCTCAAACTGATTTCTCTATACCATGCAAGTATGTCCATTTGGGCAACTACATCTCCTCAATGGTCAAAATTAAATGAAAGTCACTCCGTTTAGACAAAGAGAACGTCTCACTGCTCATATTCAATGTTCCTCCATCCTATTAGACTACGATAACGTCTCAATGCTCAAAATATTTTTTCTGTCCCATAACGTCTCAATGCTTAAAATTACCACTCTATTTGGGCAAGGAATTCTCCTTCATGATCAAATTAATTGTTTTCTCTATCCTATGAAAGTCACTCCACTTAAACAAGGTTAACGTCTCAATGTCAAAATGATTTCTCTATTATATGGAAGTCACTAGATTGAGACAAGGATAACGTTTCAATGCTCAAAATGTTTTCGTTATCTTATGAAAGTCACTCCATTAAGACATGGATTACGTCTCACTACTCATACACAAGGATTCCTCTATCCTATGAAGTCACTCCATTTAGACAGGGATACCTCCTCAATGCTCGAAATGATTTCTATGTCCTGTAAAAGTCACTCCACTTAAAAATTACATTCCCTCAAATTCAATGTTTTCTCTTTCCTATGAAAGTCATTTAATTTTGACTATGGTATCTTGTCGATGCTCAAATTGAATGATTCCTCTTCAATTGATAGCAAACATTTGCTTAGAATAATCTTTGGTTAACATGTGCACGAGTTCTGGAATGTGCAAAAAGGGTAATTTTGAATCTGAAAGATTATTGATATTGTTATCACTATTATTTTACCAAGCCTTGTCGCGCGTTCCTTAATCATGTAAAGTAATATCGTCTTCTGTACCTACAGTGGCGATTGTTTGATAGCCAAGGAGGTTGTATGAGTGTTGAGAGCAAGTAGAGCGACGGCTTAAAGTCATCTTTTATACATTTTATATTATCAAGACCCTCCCTGCTAGGGAAAACCATAGTGCCTTACAATGTGGCCAACAATGTGTTCACAGTATGAAATACAATGTGAAATATCTTCAAAATGCTAATTTTTAGCATTTGAAAAATAGTCAATTAAATCTTTACCTCATCCAATAAATAAACAGCATATACTGTTTTTTTTTCAGGAACGCTCAAGCCCTTATTTTTTCTTTATCTTCAACTTTTTCTTTATCTTCAACTAACAATTATTTTGTTTTTTCTTTTCATCATCCTCAGATACTTTTGGGAACGTCTACCGTTTATGCAGGCCCAGATTAAATGTCTAAGTTTCCGTGCCAGTCCGTTGGCCCCTAGAGGATACCTCGTCACGGCCAAGGACCAGCAGCACAATAGGTTTCAACACAATTTCCTCAGGTTTACAGGCGGAGGAAACAACAAAGTATGGATGGGACTCGCTGAAAGGCGTTATAATGAGTAAGATTCCTCTCACATTGTTTCTCTACAGAAAAGAAAATGATCATAAAAAATTGCTGTTACACTCCTGCGACAAAACTATCAAGTACTTCGCTCAGTACTGTCGCTATATGTCGCTTGCTTTCAGCATAACGGCCAATGCATGACTTCATCCTACTCCCAAATATAGGCTAGCATCATTTATGACAATTTTAATAGTCCTTTTATGTTAGATTACATTAAGCAGAGTGCCCCAATACTTTTGAAAGGTTTACTGTACAGAACCTTTAGTAAAAAGTTTGTTGTTGATGTTGCTAATAATAAGCACTCAACTTTCCAGTGAAATGTACCATTGCTAACCGTGGAAACTATTTACATGGCCTTTGAGGCCAAACGCAAGTACACGTATATTAGAATAAAAACAAAAACTTTTGAGTTTCTATTCAGAGCTAGCTGTACATTTAATGGAATAATAGCAGAATCGTAATTGCCAAAATATCAAGGTCGTAAAAAAAAAAACCATTATGGAATAAATCAAGTTTTGTCGACCTTTAATACCATTAAATAATTATTACCTTCTTATAAAAATTTTCCGAATATCACTTTTCGGTAAATTATGAAAAGAAACCCTTTGAAGACGATCCCTTAACTTATTTTTGCTTGACATTTACTCTGTTCACTACCTCTACAGATTCTGGTGGGCAGATGGCACGCCTTTCCATCCACATGACTGGAACCTGTTTAAACCGGATCAACCTCAACAAAACCACCACATCGATGGAGTACATACCTTTGATAATTATCCATACCAAACATGGGTAACTTCTAGCCACGAGACACAAATGTCTTTTATTTGCCAATATAAATATCTTCCATGATGGAACCTTCATAACAAAAATATTTCACGCTAATCAATATAGGAATTTATAAATTACACACGCGCCTTTGGTGGAAATATGAGGCTTTCGAGCGCTACTGAAGGGAAGGAAAGACATTCCAGATAAAAATCTATCTGCGCTTAATCTCTCGTTATTTCTTTAGGATATGAGCATGCGCAGATGGGTTTTATCCGCATCTTCCATCTTCTTTGCCTTCCACCATGTACTCGGAAGCTCCATATTCGGAAGGTGTGTGTTAACTAAATCCTGGCAATAAGAAAAACAACAGCAATGACATCGGGGGGAATTGAATATGAACTGAATCAAAATTTTGGTACAATAATCTCTCCCATAAATACTGGATAAGGATGATGAAACATATCACTCCATATAATTGTGGACTAAAATATTTGTTTGATCATGACTCGGGACACGACCAATTTAACTTTCCTCATATCGTTGCCTCAGTTATGACAAACGAGGCACGGACATCCATACGCCCAATGTTCTTGAGGACAATTCAGCCTAGATTTCTTTTTCAGGTAAAAATGTCAAGGATAGTGGAGGGATAATCGCGTCGGCGTAAAATGGAGTGTTAATTTAACTAATGAATAAATGATTACAAATAGATAAATCATTTTACAATACTACTGATGATACAAATCTCCTTATTTAGCATATACCAACATGACCAACATGACCAATGCCAGATGCGTCCCTATGAGCTCTGTAAAAAGAACAAAAAAGTTAAGAAAAAGAAAAAAAAATGTGCAAAGAAGTTACTTACATTTAAAAAAAGAATAGGACACAGTAACCAATGTGCGTTTGAATATGTGCAAAACCGAAAATAATTGGAAATACCAACAAAAATTCTAGTAGACACTATCAAATGATCAAGGACAGTTGTCTATAAATAAAGAAGATAAATGGCATGATCATTCACGAAGCACTCTTCTGCTCTAAAACTATCTTGACAATCTTGAAGTAGCTTTAGAGTTCACAGAATGGCATTGGGAAAGTAACTGCACAAAATAAAAGTGCACGGTACACTTATATAAAAGTGTTTAAACATACCACGATGTATTATACTAGTATATAAGATTTCAACTCTTCCCATTTTAAATACAGTAATTCAATCCTTTAGTGGTGACAACATAAATTTATATATATTGATTAGTACATTATTAATTGATTAATTTTGTCACCACGAAATGATTAAATTAATGCATTCGAAATTGCAAGAGTTGAAACATTATATTTTGTTTTAACTGGTCAAAGTAAGCTGCAATGTAGATTGATTTCTTTTTATAATTTATTTCTAATGTTCACTATGAAAACGTATGTATCATGTGTAATGTATCTTAAGAATAATATATATGGTACATGTAGAAGAAAGATGGATGTTTTACGGACATACTTTGTTTTTTTGCTGATTTATGCATATTCCGGATATGGTGATAATTATTATCGATTATCTGGTAAAAAGAAATTATTATACTTCGTTAAAATAAAGATACATTTCATAGAGATTATTGGAATGGGCGATGTTATTATTGTTTAAAATGAAATGTAAATAGCATATAATTTATTTGCATATGATGTCGCATGAATCTCTCTGTATTTCTAAAAAAATGATGCTTTCTGAATAAAGTTCTCAATTAATTTTTTTTGCTTAAAGATTCGGAAGAGGAGCGGTGATTACTGCTATGCATTCCGAGTTAAATTGTCTACATTTCTTAATTTCAAGTTCTCTTAGAATATAATTGAAACAAATATATCAATCAAATAATTGGGTAAAACAAAGAAATACCGGAAATGTAAGAAATGTGATTGTAAAAAGTAAACTACACAAGTACAGGTTAGTTGATCAAATTTCTGGAATGATTTACATTAAGCAATATAAAACGAAATGCTTTTAGTAAACCATATGTGGGAAATGCTCAAAAACAATTTTTAATGTCTACGTTTTTAAAAAATATAATCTAATTTGGAAAACAAGAAAAACAAAATAAAATCCTTTTTAATTGTAAATTATTTACATTCATTAATACTAATATTTGTGAAGTTTATTCTACAATAAAAAGAAAAACTGGTTGATTGTCATGTTTTGAAAACTTAATGGTCGAATTTACTTACTTTATAATTTTATACATGTATAAATGAATATGTATATAGAGAGAGGGGGGGGGGAGGGAGAGGGAGAGAGAGAGGGGGGAGTGATGATTATGTTTATCATGATCATAAGATTATCCACGTCATATTGCGCCATATTTCTTTTAAAAAATATTCATAAGCAATAATGAAATATGAAGAGAGATAAAAATGAAAAAGTAGAGAGCGTGAGAGATAGAAAGATTGAAAGAAAAATATGGGAATAGAGATACAGAAAGAAAGATACAGAGAGGAAAGACAGAGAGATAAATAATAAGATAAGAGGAAAGAACATACAGAACAGAAGAAAAATATAGAGAGAAGGGGAAGGGGGTAATATAAAAGATAAATTGATTTAAATTGCAATGGAGGGGAGGGGGCAAGTGTATGCCAGCGCTACCCTGGTTTTCTTTTTCAGACCATGTTTCAATACCTTAAGGGCCTGAGCAGACTTCCTCCATAGGAAGCACGGGAAGTTTATGAAGCTATTTTCGGTTACACTCTTGTCCTGTCAGATAACCGCTTTTAAGACAGTCATAGGGAGTGGAGGTGGTAAATTGCCAATTCGTCTACTGCCAACTCCTCCACTCAGCACATGGTCTACTTTCATTCACTCTAAAGCCCTTCTTTCCATCAACATCTCGTCTAACAACCATTTGGTCCAATCATCACTTCGTCTAATCACCATTTCGTCTAATAACCATTTTGCCCATGAACGGGTCGTGTGGTCCAGTGGTTAGAGCATTGGACTCATAATCGCAAGGTTGTGAGTTCGAATCCCAACTCTGCCATTGTCTCCACTTTGATGAAAAGGCCCGAGAGTGATATCTGTCGTCTATAACGTCAGCCACTATGACTGATTAACCTAGACGTAAAATGTTTCCAAGGTAATTGGTTACATCGTTTACATCGTTTACCAGCAAAATGCTGTCCTGCAGTGGCGTAGCTACGGGGGGCCGGGGCCGGGGCACGTGCCCCCCTGAGATTTGGTGTGCCCCCCAGGTGCCCCCCCAGAAAAAATTGGCAGAGCAAAAAAAAAAGAAAAGAAAAAACGGGAGAAAGAAGAAAGGAAAAGAAGAAGAAGACAGAAGAAAAAGAAGAGAAAAATAAGAGGAGGAAGACGAGTGAATGAAATAATATGAGGGGAAGACTTGCAATTAAAAAAAAATCTTTTCAGGTTACTATATAAAATTTTTGCTGGCGCTTCGCGCCATAATTGCCTGTTCGATGGGATTCATATCTTGCTCAATAGGCTGATGTGGAGCAAGTTTTGAAGTCCTTTGCAAAACATACTTTTTTAGCTCGGACATCGAGCTTTCATTATTTTTTTTTCATTTACAAATTTAAGTGCTCTGTAAAATGTCCGTTTTATGGTCTACATACCAGCATTTTAAGCTCACGCTGCGTGGTCACATTGTTTGATTTGCCAAGTTCATATTGTCTACGTATATTCTATAATATTCCATTAAACAAATGTATTCAGAATGCCCAGATTTTAGGTCTAAATATAAAACATGCGCGATAGCGTGCATGTTCTTTATTTAAAATGTACTTAAATTATCCAGTTTTACATCAGAATATCAATAATTGTCTGCTCACGCTTCACGATCGCATTATTAATGATACCCAATTGACTGTATCCTATTTATGACTTACAAAATATGAATAGAGTGTCCCGCTTTTAGGTCAATCTCAATTTTCTTCCTCTCGCGCTTCGCGATCGCATCAATTGTTTAGTTACATACCTATCCCATTAATTAATACAAAAAGTGCTTAGAATGACCATTTTTTAGGTCAAATTGTCAAAAAATTTGCTCGCGCTTCGCGCTCGCATTATTGAAATATATACCGTCTTCGTGGGTAATTGTAAGCAGTCCTTAACAGGTCCCTTTTCGATAATGCTAGAAGAGTTGATAAAAATTTCTGTTCGCGCTTGGGGGTACATACGAATCTTGTTCAGGATCACACATAACATTGCCCAGAAAATTAAATTTCAAGAAAAAATACATTAAGGTAAAAAAAAAATCGCTCGCGCTTCGCGCTCGCACTTTTTATAAGGCTTATGAGATTATTTTATGTTTATGCTGCTTTATAAGAATAAAACTAACAAGTGACTGATATAGGTGAAGATAATTTCGGGCCCCGTCCCCTATTGGCGAAAGCCGGATCCGCCCTTGTGGACACATACACACACACCGGAAAAATGGCAGGTGCCCCCCCTGAAAAAGCAAGGACCCCCCAGTGCCCCCCCGGGAAAAAAATCCTAGCTACGCCACTGCTGTCCTGCCGAGTTCCTACGGGAGTTACCACAAACAGAAACAGAACCATTGGTCCACTCATCACTTCGTCTAATCACCATTTCGTCTCACAACCAGTTGGTCTAATTTTCATTTCATTTCAATTCATTTTGCACAATTTAACACTTAGTCCAATTAGACCAAATTTTATATGGTCTAAATGGCTATTGGTCCAACTGGTTATTAGACGGAATGGCATTAGACTAAATGGAAGTAGACCATGTGATGGTAGACCAAATAATAGTAGACGAGTTGGCAATTGGACGAATTGGCATTAGACGAAATACAAATAAACCAGTGGAGTTGGGGCAAGGGAGTGAGTGGGGTTGTCAGACCAGATAGCCCTGAATTCTTTTGCATGTTTTTTCATATATTTTATTTTTTTTACAGAAAGTGTAAAGACTTTTAGTAATAATTTTCCTTCTAAATTCCTTAATGTTTCATAAATCACTACCGGTCACTTGTGTAGATCAGCTCCCAATCTGTTCCGTTCATATTCATTCAACGTTGCATTATAGTCCATTGCAGATGAGAGATTACCTACACTTCTCTTCATGTTGATTTCTCTTTTAATCTCCAGTATTGTTTAACATAATATATCACCTGTGAACACTTGGTTAGCAGAACTTACCGGATAGTTAGCAGACTCGACTAACCCCTTAGAGTTCGAAAGCACGGTTAATCGAAGTCAAACCCACCGAATAGTAAGGTAACTAGACACGGAAAAAACTCCATACAATGTCATATAGCTAGATACACTCTGTTTCTGTTTGTGGTAACTCCCGTAGGAACTCGGCCGGACAGCATTTTGCTGGTAAACGCCAAGCTGGTATATAACCAGGTACCTATGAAACGTTTTACGTCTAGGTTTATCAGTCATAGTGGCTGACGTTATAGACGACAGATATCACTCTCGGGCCTTTTTATCAAAGTGGAGACGATGGCAGAGTTGGGGTTCGAACTCACAACCATGCGATTATGAGTCCAATGCTCTAACCACTGGACCACACGACCCGACTTCTAAAAACATTGAGTAAAATTTTTACCCAATATTGGGTAAAAAGGGAATATGCATGATTGCTTGGTATTTCTTTTATCCCATATTAGACTATTTCAACTCAACATTACGTAAAAACACACAATATTTATTATCTTTTTACCCAACCAACTTGCATGTTCCCACTTTACCAAACATTTTTCTAGAGTATATAGTAGCACGGTTACCCGGATAATAAAGAAACTGACTAATGAATCATTTGGAGCAAAATAACACGGTTAGTCGGAAGGTAGAAGGTAAAAACGACGTAGGAAACTTTACAGAGTCGGATAGCTCCTCGATGAGTTGATAATCAGCATCCTCTGGGTATCTGGTTTACCATTCCACTGCATTTGAACATAAATCCATAATTATTTCCCACGTTCAGTACTATATCTCAAGCAAGACGGCATATCATGGAATGAAATAGATCTAATATTGTCAGAATTCAAATAAAATCAGGGCAAAGACCAATGCAATCAAATCAAAAAGTCAATTCAAATCAGGCCAAGTCAACGAGAGTCCATTCGGTTTAAACCAACATGAAATGAAATGAATTCAGTTCAAATCATTCAGACAAAAGAACGCAGATATTTTATTTTTATCGGGCACCCAATCGAATTCCATTCTGCATGCAAAATCAGTAAATGTATTAAATGAAACATGTTGTTAGTTAATTTCCTTCACACCACAACCGTTTCAGGGCACACGTATTAATGTAATCTAGTAAGGAAATGGATAAGTGACCTGAACTCTTGGAGGATCTCCCAAATCTAAAGATAGATTTTAACAAGTTAACAAAATATACCGTTAAATGTTATCGCCTTCCCCTTTCTCATTCATGTCTTTTCCTTTTCTTCTTTTTCTCGGTAATGGATTTTTTTTCATTGGGGTGAGCTGCCCCTCGTTCTCCCCTCCCCCCCCAAAAAAAATATATATATAAGCCAGTATGCATACAAATTATATCAGCAAGATATAGGGAAACTAGGGAAATGCGGAAAGGAAAATGATGTGTACAAACAGGAGTGAGGGGGAGAGAGGTAGAGTGACGAAAGAGAAAAAATGGGTGAGTTATATATTGCCCTTTCATATTTTTAAGCCCAAAGTATCAAAAATAGCTCAGGAGGCCCCATGTTGCAAAAAGAGCTTGTCATGTTTGTACACAACAGTGTAGAGAGGGGGACGGGGTTGAATTATTAAAATCCTGAATCTCTCGGAGGTGTGTCACTAATAAGCCTGATTGAATACCGTGGATATCTTCAATAATTGCAGGCCCTTAATATTACCATGATTACGTTTTAACCATCGGTCTGTTGGGACGTGTGCCAATTGAACAAGTTTTTTTTCCTTCGGATTTTGTAAGTCCTCTATAAGCCGACAGCAATACTCACCACTCATTCACAATGCAAGCATTGTGTTAACAAGTAGCAAAACATGTCCTCTCAAACTATTGTAGCTTTTTATGAAAATAAATTTATATAACGATATTATAGTAATAATATAGGTACGTTTAACCAGGGAAGTCACTTCGGTTCTAAAAGCTGTTCTCCCAGCAGAGAACAGCTTGGCTGCCAAGGCGCTCAAGCATTCAAGGAATTTCTTCCTACCGGGTACCCATTCACCTCACCTGGGTTGAGTGCAGCACAATGTGAATAAATTTCTTGCTGAAGGAAATAACGCCATGGCTGGGATTCAAAGCCAAGACCCTCTGTTACAAAGTCAGAAGACTAATCCGCTAGGCCACACCGCTCCACATGTGTTAATTCCTTCTCTGTTCTAGTAATAATAGTTGCAAAAAGGGTTATTTCAAGACTGAACAAGAACTATCTTGCTTGGCTTGTTTTCAGAATTCGATTTTTTTTCACACCATAAGGACAGACGAAGACTGTGACTTTAATATTAATTTTTGAGAGCTACGCTCAGTTTTTTTTTTAAATACAGGTTTTAATTTTATGGCATTCTTCTATTACCATTTCGATTTTTATTTTAAGACTGTCTTGTTATCCATACTCTGCGTTGGTCAGTTTTCTGCCTTATTGACACCTGGAGACATCTCCCTGATTAAAATAATTAAATTTGTAAGCTATTAGCGCGACTGGTACGCCATGAAGATAAACATTTGAGAAGATTCCTCGCCAAAACTTTCGAAAAGTCCAATCCTGAGGTTCTTGAGAAACACCCCTGGTTTCTTGGCTTTGTCAATCTTTCCGAGAGCTGACATATTTTCCACATTTCTTCTCATTCGACACAGCATCGAGATCGATGATTGGTGTATTCCCCTCCTGAAACCACGCCTTCCGTTAGTCAATTAAATCAATCTTCGCTCCTCCCGCTTTCATGGACATAGTCTGTATCATCAGACCACAATGCGACACAAAATCAGATCTTGGGAGAAGGATATCATATAAACACCAACCCTGAATAAAAAAGTGAAGAGTATTCATTCACTGAGGAAAATGAAACTCTCTTGTAGATTTTGAATGAACTAAGTATCAACTTTATAAATACGAAATGTATTTATGTCACTTCAAGTTACTGTACTTGTTATGTTTACTTTGATATAAATGGATTATTTGCTTTGATATTCTCTAGCTTGTCGAACCACTTGTTACTATGTTCCATGAATAACAAATATCATGATCCCTTTATTTAAGTTTAGAATTGCTTATTATTATCATTATCTCATTAATTCACCCTTTGTATTATTGATAATCTGCAGTTGTTTAAGTTTTCCCGTATACAATATGCGATCACGTAATATATTGACATCTGTCGCAACGGCTTACCTACGCTAAGTGTCGTTGAATACAAATTGGAAAGTAGGCCTGTAATTTAAAAGGAACTGAACCATATGAGTCGTAAATTTCAGTTAAGATACTTTTCGAGATGTACTTTCCGAGATGATAAGAAATGAATCAAATTATATCAGTTTCCTCTTAGCCAGTGTAATCACATTTTATAAAAACAATGATAATAGCTTCTTTATTTGCTTCTTAAAAAAACACACAACCACGTTCAAGCATGTAATTATACAAGGTACAAACAATAACATGACTACAAAAAAGTGTATAAGATAACCAGTCCAGCAAAGTCAGAGAAAATTTTATGGCAAACATCTTATCCTATTAACCATCCACCTTTGAAAGGCCCTACTGCATATTGGTATATAGTGAGACTTCCAATACCCTGGTCCCATTGCCCTTATCATGGAGAAAAGAAACCAAACGAGAAATAACGAGACTGTGTACGGAGACTACACTATGTTCGAGCTTCATCCCCTACGCAGGCAGATGACGCACCTGTTCGGTCGTACCCCCTCCCTGTCCCCCTCTCGACGGCTGGCCCAGAATGAAACCAATGAAAGAAACCTCACTTCACCCTGGATCTCTACAGCAGTGAGGACTTCCTAACATCTCTCTAGCAGGGAAACATCCAAAGGAATCGTCTATCAGGTTTTGTTGCAGGCAACATCAAAGACCACTGCACATCAGGTGCACCTTGTAGGATCCCTGTTATTCATTTCCTAGTGGAACTGGACAATACGTATTCTTGAAGCATGGGTACAACGTGTTTAACGATTTTACTGGCGTCCCTGGTCTATGTCCAGGCGCAGTTCCCTCCGAATCCAAGGCAGCCCCAAAACCCTGGAGGTTTCCCAAATCAAGGAATCCCTCCAAATAACCCAGGCGGTGGTAGGTTCCCAGGCAATCCAGGAGGTGGTGGGTTCCCAGGCGGCGGTGGACCAGGAGGCGGATGGGGCGGCAACCCAGGAGTTGGACCCGGTAACCCTGGATTCCCTGCAGGAGGTCCCCATGGACAACCACAAATGCCGGGACACGTCATGGGTGGATGCCTGCCTGGATGGACCAACTTTGGAAATTTGTGCTACAAGTAAGTACCCCAAGAAAAAGATCGAAACAAAAAAATCTGTAGCAATGTTGCCTCGGTAGGCCTAAGTGTTATCCCATAGGCCCGTATTCTAATGGTGGGTTTTATTTCAACCCCGTTCTAAAGTTGTGGTTTACCTATGGAAAGTCCATTGTGACATGAACCTCTAACGGTAGAACTTCATTGTATCAGCTCAATTGGCTATCAAATTATTCTTAACTGTCTGGGAATGATAAATAAGTTAGTTGTCTTCACCACTAACGTGACTAAATAATGAAGAAAGGCCAAAAACATGCAACGTCATGATGTTAAACAAAGTAGTGAATTTGGGGCAACCCGTAATTTTAGTTTCCGGGAGGATGGTTAAAAAGCATTATTACAGACATTATAGTACCAGGAACCTTCCTCGTGGGTGCTACGAACCCCCAGAAAAAAAGAATCACCCCCAGCATCCCGGCTTCCAGTGACATGATGATATAAATGAATACGACATGAAAAAAGAGAGAAACCAAAAAGGACCTGTTACTTTGGTCGAACTCAAAACAGGTGCAGGACAAAAGAAGGTCAGTGTTAGTTTTACCACAGGAAGAATGATCTTAATGACTCTTGACCATGACCAAACTATAAACTAAACTGAAAAAACAAACAAAAATCCTCGTCGTTAATTAATGGATAAGTCGCACCAATGCTGCCGAATCCTAACCGATGGGTATATGCCATTCAAAATATCATAATAGTTTTTATTACTCTGGTATCGATTTAGGCGTGACTACTGCATGATGTAGAAGAGTTATTCGAGTCAAAGACAAATTTGGAGCTACAGGAAAATCGCAATCGATTGCAAATCTATTTAATGACCCCAAATCAGTCATGTATATTGCGATAAATATTGATGGTCATTCTTTTGCAACAGGAAGTGTCACTTCGATAAATATTGATGGTCAGTCTTTTACAACAGGAAGTGTAACTGAATTGTTACAGAAAATTCGTAATTGACTGCAAATATTTTTTGCAAACCACCCAAAGGATATCGAGGCCGAACTGGTTGAGAGTCCATGGAGGCCGCTGTGAAATATTTGGGAATTTTTGCCATCAATACGGAGACGTTTTCTATGACGCAGATAATCTTTTGTCAAAAGCCATTCAAAGACATACTCGCCTTTGTGGAAAATCGGTTAGTCAAAACAGCAGTGTCGACTCTACAAACAACATATTATCGATTTTTCGTCAGCTTTGAAATTTATGACGAAACTGCATTTCCGGCTCATCAATTTTTTAAAAGACCCCCCTCCCCCAGTCGTTCATTGTCATTTGACGGTCATTTGCAATAATTATCCCATGTTTACTGCGTTCCTTAATCTTAGTGCATCGCGGAAGCCAAAATTCTGGGGGGTTTTATCATTCATGAAAGACGTTGCGTAAAGGTGCATCCTGAATTAACACAATTCATTCGGACAAACTATGGCCCTATCTTCCAATCAATGTTTGGTTCTATTTTAGGTGCGGGCAGATTACGCTAGTTTTAGATAAGCTGCTCGAGTATTAACGGCTCACAATACTGACACTCAACCATGGTTTATAATGCATACTTGTCATTTAAATTTCCCCAATTTACATCATGCTGCATTAATCAAAATTACCTATAGATTTGAAGTGATTCGAAGTGGAAAAAGTATATTTTGCAGCGAATTTAGGCGGGGATTATCCACTCGTATGAAAAGTGATATGTATAGATTGAAAACATCAATCGTCTCCGAAATATTGTTCCTATTGTTCTACAGTAGAGGCATACTCGTTACTTATATCTTTTTGATATTTACACAATCGTTTTTTTAATACATTTTTATTAATCTTTATATGAAAGTTGAGTGAATATTCACCTGGGCCCCATCTTACAAAGAGTGGGATTGATCGAATCATCCTCAACATGGAAATCAATCTATGTCATATCTTGCACAATGTCCTTTGTAGACCAAAAAAGGCAAACTGGATTTTCAACAAAACGATAAATGTATTAATATACATCATATCTGGAAAATAACTTTAAACGGACGAGCATTTTAGATGTTGGCGTTTTTGGCTTTCCATAGTTGTGGTCGATCGGATCAATCGCAACTCTTTGTAAGACAGATCCATGGTTCCTAATCACACTCCATCTCGGAGTGAGACGATTTCACTCTTTTGGAGTGAGATTTACTTATTTTGAATGTGGATGTTTCCTCTCCCGTGAGTGTGATGAACATTTCACTCCAGGAGCTATAACACACTTTCTAGGAATCTACCAACTGTTCGTTAAAAGAAAATTGAATGTAAAACGGATGAAATGTATCTTAAACAACGATATATGTTCATAACTTCTGAAGGTTTCCATGGCGAAGAAGAATAGTGTAGTAGGTTTCACGGTACATCATGTATCTTTCTTGGGCAAGTGTTGGTCCTGAAAAGGACCACCTAATCTCGACGTTTCGACAAGTGTGTTCTTGTCGTCGTCAGGAGAATGAGCAAAGTTTGTAAAAGCAGGCCTTATATACATTATGTTCATATGTTAACCAAACCAATAAATTGGTCAAAACATTTCGGATGGTGTATTTTTATTTTTACATGAACAACTCTTTCCTGTTTATTTGTTGTCTAATCTGCAGTAGGGAAAGTACCTTATTAGAACTTGGCGAAACACAATATAGGCATTTGCTCTTACGTCTTCCTCAAACTAGAAACCGTCACCGCACACCCACACACACAGAAAAAGAAAAACAACACTTGTTCCCTTCTAAAGGAGGGACATTGGCATTTTCCGGCGCAATTATCACCATTTAAAATAAGATCAAAGTAAACACTTGATACAACCTGTTATGAGCTGTTCACACCTTTCCGAAGCACTTGTTAAACTGCCATCCTACTTGCGAATCTCAACCCAAGGGGTACAGAAGCATTTTTTTTTGTCAACTATGCCAACTATTTAGTGTGTATAGGAGAAATAGTCCGTTTATTGAAAACAAAATATCTGTACGTTTTCGATTTTTCTTTTTTTTCTTTTTATCCTGTTTTCCTTTGTCTTCTCATTTTTAATTTCCGTTTATCTTTTTTACACCTGTATTTCCTATTATTCATTTAGTTATTTATCTATGTATCTATTGATTGAATTTAATTCTTTAATATTATTCTTACTTTTATTTATTTATCTATTTACCTATCTATTCATTATTATTTTCTTTCGGGGGGATTTCAAATGCAAGGTAACCACCTCATATCTTGTAGCAGCGAAAATTGATATCGACCTGACTAAACTTAAAATAAAAATGAAATTAGCCACCCCAGAAGGTGTCTGTCAACCTTGAATCATCTGCCATTTCAAATAAAATATAATCGAGATGAACAGAAAAGGAATATTACGGCATCGTGGTCTTGACTTCATTTTTTACTATCAGACTATGTAGAATGGTATGCCAAAATTAGCTCAAAATCAAAATGACAGATATGATTCAAAGATTCAAAGAAAACTTACATCAGTTTTACAACATTTAGCAATATGAATCGTGTATGCAATTTTATTGCTAACATAGACCCGGGGAATCTAAAGATCTCATTTACCACACTCTTTTTATTCATATTAGTGTGAAGTTAATTATCTTGTTAAAACCTGTTTATAGTACAAATTTCAGAAGCATAGAAGGATAGACCCCAAAACAACTTAACAAATATGGTTTAGATTACCGAGAGGGGAAAATGGAGGATATCAAAAATAATTGTCCTGATTAGAAATCGTCTGGCGGTTAATTTAGCTGTTTCGCAATGTCATTCGTTGTTTCAGAGGAAAAAATATATTTAGGAATGTGCTTTTGTGCTGTTAATTATGCAGTTTTCGCACCGCCTTGCAGGATGGATTCAAGAACATATAAAGGGTATTGTCAATAATGCAAAGAATGTATTATATGCATTTCTAAAGTCGAATTTGACCCAAGTGAAGCATAACTGTATTCCCAACTGATTAGACTAAACAGATTACTAATAAATTCGAATTTGACCCAGGTGAAGCGTAACTGTAGTCCAAACTGATTCGACTAAACAGACTACTAGTAACCTGTTTTTTCAACAATAATATGATAAATACCTAATCATCACCGTTGCAGTCACATTTCTCATGGTTAAGATATATCATTGTCTATCTGTGTGATAGCTGTTGGAAATTAGTGTATGCATAAGCCGAGGCTGGTGGATGCACATGGAAATATATACGGAATAATGAGTACTTCCCTGTAGCCCCAGGGCCACTAATCTTAATTAATCCAAATTAAGATAAGCCTGCCCACTGTTTTATCCGCCAAAAGTACACCTGGGGCCCGTTGCAGAAAGAGTTGCAATCAAACGCATCTCTAAAAATCATGCGCAACTTCATTTTCAACCAATCAACAGCGCGCATTTTTGACTTGCGATTGATTTTTAGACTTCCGTTTAAACGCAACTCTTTCTGCAACTGGCCCCTGTTCTAGAAGGGACTCTCGTCCAGTGGTATACACTACTTAAGCGTTATGTGCTTCGACATATTTTATTTATATTTCATTTCTATTTACGAAGATGCATGCAGCTTTTAGAGGTATCAAAGTAGAAGCTCGAGAGCAAAAGGGTCACTATCATTGATGAGTGGGGGCGTCGTGGTCTAGTGGTTACGACTCTCGTCTTTCAATCTGAGGGACGTGGGTTCGATTCCCAACCATAACGTATTTTCCCTCAGCGAGAAATTAAGCCACATTGTGCTGCACTCAACCCAGGTGAGGTGATAGGGCACCCGGTAGGAATAAATTCCTCGACTGCTTGAGTGCCTGTATGGTGACTCGGCTACAGCCGGGGTGATAATAATTATTCTGGCGTGTGATACGTCGAAACAAAACCCAAGAATCAGACCGAGTCTAGACTATAGTGTTTATGAGACTGACTGATTCTTGGGTTTTGTTTCGACGTATCACACGCCACATCTACAGTTTAATGTCACTGGGCTTGTACAACAAATTTAGGGAAAATTAACAACTAAACCGACAAGAGACACGCTTTCCATGACTACAAAAAACAGTACGCCCTTAATTGGTGAATTCAAATCTAAATAAAAATCGATTTACGAGATAAAACTAAACAGTATCGAAGCAAATTAGGAATTTCCAAAAACTTAATCCTATACACGACAATTGTGATACCAATTTTTAAGCGCAGTAGATACATATAGTAGCTACGCTATATGATTCATTTTATTATCATTAGCATCCGCGAGAATCGTCAAGCAAAAACACCTTAAACGAGTATACGATTTCAAGGGCAGACAATCGATACACCAAACTCGGATATTATCCAGATACCCGACTTGACCGGATATTTTACAAGATTTTCTCACTCTTAGTTTGGCTTTTCCGCACAGTCATGTCCGAGGTTTACAAATTACAAACTCTATTCGCGTTTTAGGCCATCGTGATTTAGGTTTTTTTCTCACTTTGGGGAGTTTTTGACACTTTTTTCTCGCCTACTGGTGAAAACATCCCTTTCCCGTGTTTTTTTTTCTGGCGGATGCTGCCCGCTCATCAATGGCAGTGATGCGACGGGGGGGGGGGGGGGGTAGCCCTTTCTTCTGTCGATGCTCGGTACCTTTATTTCCAAAATTCGAATTTAGATCAATAAATTAGGGCTTATTTATCAATGAAAGAAAATAAAAGTGGTTTATTCTCAACGAGATTGGACTGATCTCTTTCGAATACTTCCAGTGTGGTTTGGGGTCTTTGACGTTACCAAATGATCTGGAGTGGTTGATCATGATCATTGCGCCCTCTGGCGTCTGTTATCTTTTTAAAACTGTTCTAATCCCATTTCTGGAGATGGATAACTATTAAGATTATAGAAAACAGTTGCTCGATAAATATTTTAAAGAATTAAAAGTATTTGGAAATGACCTGATTTAATTTCCACAAAGTAGCGAGATTCTGCTGACCATGTGTCACTGCCGTTTATTAATCACCATCATGATCCGTGACCGCGAAGGGGTCATGTCTCATCATTCCAACCCGTCTTTTCTCCGGGGGAGGTAGAGCTGGTGGCTGTCATATCATAGGGAGGGGGCTCCTTATTCGAATATGTGTGGGCATCGCAGTACGCAGCATAGAGGGCACGAGGCATTAACATCTCTGAATTTTTGAAAACATGATATTGTTTTACGGATTTTTTTTCAAAATTTACTAGAAGTGTGCACGAAATCCTTAATTTTAAAGCGCCTCGAGACAAGCTCAATCACTTAGCTCCCTCGCTTTCGAGTTTTTTTAAACAAAAACAAAATGTATTTCTCCCCCGGATAATAATTATGCGTCCGGTGAGTTTTGTCGGCATTGAACCACTTGGTACGGTGATGTGTGTCGGCGTTGAACCACTTGGGAAGAACTTTTCATACAATGCCATGAAAGTCATTACAGTTTTGGGCCACTTTGTGAACTGCAAGATATGATACAGTCACACCGTTGGAACCACTTCACCCTATTTCTACCCCCATACCTAATAATGCGTCATACCTGCTGTTGTCAGGCTGGTTAGATTCCAAGGTCCCAAATAAAGAGCAGCAAGGTCATGGTTGGCCCCCGACTTGAACTAAATAGATTACCCCCTTACCTATATACGGCCTTCCAGAAATTTAGGATGACACATTCAGATCAGTTTTGGAATTGATTCAAATCATGCCTGTTTAGAAAGTGACATAACTATAGTAAATAAGGTTGTTTTTTCCTACAAACCAGTGGCTATAATACCTTACTATGACATAGCATTTATTATATCTAGCTACGTTTCAGAATTTGAAGGGAATAAAGGGATGGGGATTGGGTCATTTGATATTTAATCAATGCCGATATTCCGAATTTGAAGAGAAATAATGTCAGTACAAATTGAAGAAAGGTAATTGTCATTTCGAGAAAAATAAACGCTTTCCTATGAGTATGAAATTAACATGATATATTCACCGATATTTACTTGATACACTCTAAAATTGATTGAGTAAATAGTCACCCAATATTGATTAAAAAAGGGAACAGACATGCACAGTCATGTTTGTTTGGGAAAAATTTGTCACATTTTAGGCAAAATGCATGTTCTGTGGATAAATTTCATTGGGCATCATTTAACCAAACACACTTGTTTGCTTCCTTTTAAAAATTATGTTGGGCAAAAAAAAATTCAGAGTGTATAAAATACACTAGTTGGGAAATTATAGAAGAAAATCACATTCACAAAATGTATCCATGAAGAGCGATGCACAAGAAGGTCCATCCTTTATAACGTCTGCCAAATTATAAGTAAATAAATACATTGTACATACGATGACATCTTCCATCCGATGTAATAGCTAGTCTGCAGGCTCAGACTCAGATTTGATACTTTAAACCAATTATACCAAATCTGGGATGGAGACATGACTCCAAACTCTTTGTATGTGTCACCGTACATAGCGAATCTAGTCTCATTACTTCAGATTCTACATTACGCACTGTGCAAACTGGACGAAAATCAAACGTCTGTGTCCACAGACTCAGTGATGGCTTTGGAATTAAGTGGAATAAAGAAATTAGGACGATAATTGCTTGGACACCGAAGAGGATTACAATACAGACATTTCATGACCGCAATGTGTCTCGAAGGCAATGAAAATCTCAATGTTTTATATCAACAATAGACAAATAAACGTTAATTAGACATGGAAATCTCAATGCTTTAAGTCTGCCAGCATATAAGACTTATGCTTGCTTGTTTTGTCTTGATATTAATTACTATGACGTTAGGTAATTAAACCGATTAATTTGACATAATTTCTGTTACGTGATTGCACGATAACACTCGTGATATCAATTCGCAACTTGATATTGATTTACTCGAGTGCCCGCATGGAGAAAAAAGAAAAAAAGACACACACAAATCAAATATGATTCCATGAGATAATATAGATTTGAAAAGTAAAAGCTTAGCTTGGAAAACTGGCATAGCGTAATTATGAAGTTTATTTAAACCTTTAGGTTTTTAATAAGTTTCCTTTTTGTTTTCTTCAACACTGGTCTGTCATATTTCGTTTCCGGAATCTCATTTCATTGCACACTAAAGATCGTTGTTCTATCAAATTTATTCACTATATTGATCATTATTTGAAGCACCACAAAAGGAGGTGCCGTAGTCGAAGGGTGTCAGGAGCCTTAAAAGACACGTGAAAGTGCAGGGTTCGATTCCCAGCCAAAGCAAATATGCCCATCAGAAAAGCATTTCACCAGTGCCTTTCATTCTGTATTCAGTTAAATGGAAATGCTATTTGTATTCTTTTTGTTATTATTATTATTATTATTTGTTTGGCATCACCTGTGCCTGGGAGGAGAAAAGCAAACTGAATCACTGTGACCCGCAGGTCTCTCCTCCCGATATAACTGATTGGGGGGAATGCAGGTGGACCACTACACCGGGGTTTCCCCCTACTCTTATACGAATAGTGTAGTGGGTTCTTAACTGCAAAGGTAGTGACTCTCCTCTACACGGGGCCTCCATTTAACGTCCTATCCGAGGGACGGAGTGTTTTCCATTGTAACATAGCCTGCATCTATGAAAAATGGGAGAGACGTTTGCACACAACGCACTGGCTTCAGTCATCCTCCCGCGGGGTGGACTCGAACCCACGATCTTGGTAACTAATGAGAATGCACATATTCAAAAAATGAATATAAATAAAAGAAAGTAGTATATTAAGTTCCGACGAAGATGGCGCTGTTCATCAATCTGCGCAAAATTCATTGAGGAGAGTAGTATATAGCTGGAAATAAGCGGTTTAATCAGAGCTGCCAACATTGGGATAATAGACTGCAGGAGATAATTATGACGGATGTTCCTTTATTAGACGACGTGAGCAAAAAATATAGTTGCCAAGTGCTGCGAATGGATGACATTAAGCCCGCCGCACACGACACGATCCTGTACGATGCAAATTGTTTACCAAATCGCATAAATGGGAAAATTCCCCGAAAGTATGTCAATAGATGGTGTTGTTGAGGTTAAACAAATTCTGAAAGGAAAGTAGGAAGTACCATCTTTATGTAAAAAATCAAAACTATCTCTTTTACGTTTTCTTGTTTAATTCTCTTTCGTGCAGGTATTTCTGGCAAAGACTGCCATATGATGAAGCCAACAATATGTGTAGACGTTTCTCAGCTCAGATGATCCCAGGGTCCTACTACAGACCGATGCCTGGTCACCTGATCGTCACCAAAGACATGATGCACAATAAATTCCAACATAACTGGCTTAGATACACCGGTGGGGGCGCCAACAAGGTCTGGATGGGACTTGCCGAACTGCCTGCTGATCCCGAAAGCAACAGGTACGTTGTTGTCATGGAGGAAACGGGGTGCAGTAGCTTAATGGAGGAACTTTAAAAACAAATACGAGTTGATCCTTCAATGAAAACTGTTAAGAGAATATATGCATGGGTCAAAAGGAGAATAATATTCATTGTTGGACTGCCTAAAACCCCGCAGGAAAAAGCAAAGTGTGTTCACATTATATCAATGTCATAACAGTGTGAGCATCCCGTGTTACACAGTATGATCACAGTATGTAAACAGTTCTACACTGTCTGTTTGAATTGTGATAACATTCACACAATGTTAACATTGTAATGCCAATGACACAATATGAACACAGTGCCACAGTGTGTTCACGTTGTGAAAATAAGCTCACAGTGTGAACACAGTGTCACACAGTGTGTTCACTTACGTCAATGTGATCACAATATGAGAACACAATCACCCAGTGTGTTGATATTGTGATCACATTGTCACAATCATATGTGACACTGTGAATAAAAAAAGTGTTTTCACCCTTTGTCCATGTGATCACATAGTGTATCCACATTGTGCCAATGTGATTTGTCCCCCACCTTCATTGGAAATAACTTTAATCAATTTTGGAGTTATTATCTTGATGGTTTCTCAAATAGTTCAAGGATCTGTCGAGAAGTCTTTTTTAATTGATGGCTGACTTTGGAAGTTGTAATGTCCAAATATTTCCACATATAGGTTATCCCTTGTGAGAAGAAATGTACCTCCGAAATTGTTTTGATAAACACTAGTTTGTTGAGAATTCTTTTGAAACAAATAGTTGGGCTTTTACTAGGATGCAAAATACGTTTAGTGCAAAATTTAATAGTAAACACATTTCTATGATTTGTGAATACATGATTTGGTAAATGTAATTGCTTCTACGATCTTTCTTTTTTCTTTAGATACTTCTGGGCAGATGGAACTGAATTCTTCTGGACACGCAACCATATCTTCAACCGCTTCAAGCCGGATCAACCGCAGCAGAATGCTCACCGGCAAGCGGTCCATAGTTTCAATAACCGACCGGATAACACGTGGGTAACGACAAGCGTCGAAACCGAAGTCTCTTTCATCTGCCAATACCAATATAAAATATGAACTCTCTTTTAAACCCATTGTCTATTCGAACAGAGTGATTTACTGATTAGTATTCTCAGGCAATGGGTTGGTACGACCGCTTCTTTTGCACAGGACTAAACGAACTTTGACCTTTGACCCCACAGCAGCCGGAACTGGATGTAACGCATTCATCGCACATTTCCTACCAGAGCGTCTTTTTTACTATCATAGATGAATCATCGGATGCCATGTTCGATATATTTGTTTAAAATTCGAAATGGCGGTACTAGGCCTCTGTGAAATGGAAATTAAACATTAACAAGAACTAATGAAATTCCTTTTAAAGAATAATCTGCTCTCTTCTGGTTTAGAGTTTGTGCTATCCAAGGATTCCCGCTTGATTGATATGTATATAAGGGCAATACTACCAACGTGTCTTTCGCCTTAAACGCTAAACGTCTCCGATCATGCAATAAACGGGTTTAGTGTATTTTATTTCAAATTAGTTCGGTAGATTTAATTTCAAATAAGTTTAATTTTGGCCATGTGTTTTTATAAACTATCAATGAATTGGAAAAATAATTATTTTATAACGATTCGATGTTATGTCACTTCCTTTAAAAATTAATGCCTTTCCTGTAATTTGGTGTATTTACGAGTTTATTTCAAAAGAATTGTCTTTTTAATAGAGAAACTGACCAGGATGGGCAGGTATTTGAATTTGAATAAAATGTGTGTGTTTTGCATATCAAACTGACGATATGGGGACGTGATTTTTTTTTTGTTAAATGTAAATATGGAATATTTTATTATGAATATTGGGTAACGTGGAAATATTTGGATGGGCATTGCTGATGTAACATGAGATTAAAACCATTAGGCTGTGGACGCAACAAATATTCCCCTTTTCATTGTGATTTCCTTCATCGTCTCCTAATGAAATAATATGACTAAAAGATTGAGGGTTATCATCCTAATGCGCATGTGCGTAACAATGTGTGATAGTGATTCGATGGGATATAAGAATATCTGCTCTCGAAATATACCAACTATCATCAAACTTTTTTCATAAAAAAATGGAAACGTATATTGGTCTGGTCTCCCGACTTAAAGTCTGTGGGGTTTTCGCCAGAAATATGGTATTTTATGATATAAAATATAATGATGATGAATATGACGATGCTGAAAAACATTTGCATAACGTCTAAACGCCATCTATCGGTGAAATAAAAAAAATCAAAGGAGCCGGCCTCAAACAGTATATGTCACGAGTCATTCACATAGTTGCTGGAAAAGTAGGTCTTTGGTCTAGAGTTGAAGGTCACAATAATGTCTCAATTACGAAGATGGATTGATAGTAAATTCCAAAGACGTTGAACAAAATGACGAAAAAGCACGATCCCCGTATGTTTTTGCACGGATACCGGGCACTTGAAGAATTAGTCCAACGGAATGTCTGCATAAACAAGTATTTTTTTTATTCTAATCAGATTTTGTCAATGTTATTATAATTTTGCGAGCGCAATTCTGTTTTAAGTTGTATGAATCATTACTCAAAATATTATAGTAAGCTTTGGGAGGGAGGGAGAGAGAGACAGAGGCAGAGAGAGAGAGAGGGGGGGGGGCATAGGGAGACAGCTAAGTTGCAAAGAAGTATAGGTTGGACTTCAGATTAATATTACACGTTGTTGATAGTGATGATAATGATGATGAGGAGGAGGAAGAGGATGATGGTGGTGGTGGTGGTGAGGATGGGAATGATGATGATGACGACGATGATGATGTTGATGATTATGATTACTTCGGGAGATTCGAGCAGCATACCTGGCGAGGGCATGATTGGGATGTTTTAGCATGTCACTCTCTACCCCTTTACAAAAGAGTGACAAAACGAATCTTGCCCAGTGATAAAGATGATGGTTGTGATGACAATGAAAATACATGCATATTAAACTAATTCACCACTAATCTTAAAGATTTAGAACCCGTCTGGAAAATTCCGTTCAATTCTTTTTAAATAAAACTATTAAAATATATACGCATCACAAAAATTTCATTGAATATATAATTAGGTTATGATGCATGTGTTACAAACATTTAGGTCACGAGCGAAAATTATTATTTCTTATAACAAAAAATATACATGTATTTGATAACTAAAACTAAAAAAAATGTAATAAATACAATGTAATCAAATAACAGAAAAGGTAAATGAACCACAATTATATTTCTTTTTATCATGTCACTGTACTTCGTAACACTAATAGCATAAATTTACAAAGAATGAAATACACTCTGCAAAATGGTCAAGACGAACACCAAACAAAATAAATAAGATTTCAATTATCTATTTTATTCATGATGAGAGAAGAAAGAAGAATGAGAAAGAGGGGATGGACAAGAAAAAGTAGAAAAGAGAAGAAGTAGAAGAAGAAATGATGAAGGAGAAATTATCTTTCCAGTTGCTTTTAAAAATAATGAACTTCATTCTGACTGCATATAATTTTTTTCTTAACAATTGGATCTGTCGGTGTGTGGCTATAACATGCTCGAATAACAAAACTAATAACATAACCAATAACTCTGTTAACATGGTAACTATTTTTCAGCCTACTCTTCATTAATATGTTTTCCTATTGTTTGGAATTTGTCAGAAGCAGCTAGTGACCACCATGATTTCATCACGAGGCATTGAAAGCAATGACAGTGAGGTAACAAACGAACAAACATCAAATAACAGGTTTTACCAGTAATGAGTGTTGAGGTTTAATACATTCAACAGTCAAGGGAACATAAGTCGGGAATCTAAAAATCTGAACATCTTTTTTAAAACAGTGGCGTGCCCTGTACACCTAGCGAGGCAGAGGCCGTGGAACTTTTTTTCATTGTATTGTCTTCTTTTATTGCATGTTCTGCCTCTCTTTCAAAGCAAACCCATGCCCACATTTTGCATCTTATATATTTATAGCTAACAGGCAACAAAGAAGCAAAACTAAAAACGGTTTACCTTTTCATCGAAGATTTTGTTTAGAAGTCAAAGATGTATTTACAAAAAAAATAATGAATGAATATCAAACAAACGAAGATATGAATAGATAGAAAATCTGAAATAAAACAAAAACTATATGATATCGGAGATTCTGATTTTTTTTTTTGGGGGGGGGTTCAGTCACGTTTGTCAGGTAAGCGAATTCTTCAGACCATCTGAAATAATATTATTTAAAGATATTTGTCGAAGGTTTTATTGGCAACATACATCATTGTCCCTATCCTATAACTGTAGCCTATGTTAAAAAATGTTTTCCTTTTATCTGTTCTTCCTTCTCTGCTTATGTTTGGTTGATTGGCGTTTATTTTAACGGCGTTTGCATTCTAAAAGAATATTTATTAGTATTCCAGATGTGATCTATGTTCAAGAATGCATTTCTTCTTAAAATCCTTCAGCCGACAGGGTTTAGGCACACTTGATGATGAGATGATCCAATTGTGTTAATTGATCTATTCCCGACGTAACAATTCGCTTCTTCCGCCTGACGAATATTCGCAAGGAATGAATTTGAAGAAAACCGAGCGTGACGCATGCAACAAGAGGCAAGCAGGGATCTCGACCTAAGACTACTACACACCGAACCATAAAAAAAGAGAGGAAAAAAGAAAAAGAGGAAAATATGAACGAAAAAAAAATAGAACAGAAAAAATGTAAGAGAAGAGACCAAAAAACAACAACTCAAATATGAAAGAAGTTGTTCATCTTAAAAAAAAGAAGGAGAAAAAGGGCAGTGGCTAAAATAAGTATTTCTTGACTGGTTTCCAGCCAACCAAACAATAACAACAAGAAGAAAAAACAAGAGAAACAAAGTAATGAAAAAACGTAGACAACAAACGATGTTGACAAACTTCGGTTAAATAATTCTTCGACTACAGATATTCAGATATTGAATATAATCAATTGAACAAAAATAACCGAAAAAAAACATCACGACATAATCATACCCAAAATGGCTGGCCTATATTCGATACAAAATGTGTTCCCATCGATTTTTACTTTCTCGCTTTGCTCTCTGTGAGTATATTACCGACAAAATTAACCTACCATTTCAACCGCAATAGGCTATTGGACCACCGCATCACCATCCTTGGCCTCCATAGGTTAAATATCACAGGCGTGTGTTTTACGACCACAGAATAACCGAATGCTCCAATTTTGAGTTTCGCCCTACGACACACGACACATTCAAGAACATAGAAATGGGGCTTCGTGAAAGAAGTCTTTGTCAAAAATTGGTGAATCCTAGACTCTGGACAAACGACATAATTGAAATTTGTCATCAGGTCCTAATATTAGGACGAAACTGCTATTCCTGTTCACTCATTTCGACAAAAACCTCCCAGCTGTTCTTTGTCATTTGTAGAGCATTTTCAATATATTTCCTGTGTTCTTGGATCTGTCGTGTGTGGTGGATGCAAAACTCTCTACTATTGGCCTCGGGCCGATACCACAAACACGTGTTTCACGACCGCTGTGTAACCAAATGCTATATAGATACGAATCCGCAGGAAGACTTTCAACGTCGTGTAACATTTGCGGAGCTATGCTATGCTATGTTACGATTCCGGTGCTCTCGGCTCTTTGAGGTATTACTTCCTGTCAGTATCCATTTACCTGGTTTGAGTGCAGAACTTTGTAGATCATATTCTTGCTGAAGGAAATTACGACATGTCTGGGACTCGAACCCACGACCCTCTGTTTCAAAGGCAGAAGACTTATCCACTTGGCCATGGACTCTCCACGGGTACCCACCGCCGAACAGATAGCTCAACCAAAGTTTAGCCTGGACGGTCTCGCTGGGCAACCCACCTGGATTGGTGATCCATCCTCTCAACACAGTTATGATATTTTTATTATGTTTTTGTGCCAGGTGCCCCCTTCCAGAATGGCTGATCGATGCATGAGCAATTTTGTAAAAATGTTTATATAATTCTATACATGAATATACTTACTGAGTGGTCCAGTTATAAGAGGTCAGACTCATTTAACAGTTAAGCAACGAACGCAGGAAAACATAAAATGAATTAATTGTCATTAAAATAAACATGAGCACATTGGATTTTTGAAAAGACAAGTAAATATGCACTGAAAGATGTTAATATTTCCATTAGTTAATGTCAGCCCAATAATGATATACAAAAATACCACCAAAAATAGCCACCTGAACTACTTTCTGTAACTAACATGTGAAAAAAATAACAGTAAGCAATTATGTATATATTTCAACTCATGATCACGCAAATAATAATATTAATGATGATGGTGATTATGATTATTATGATGATGATGATGATACATGTGACGTATAATATACGAAGAAAATAATAGAATTAGGAAGTGATAACAATATGTTTTACAGTGCTCGAGAAAAAATATCTTCAGGAAGTCTATCATAGGCAAAGGACCTACCCCCCCCCCCCCAGGATTTGAAATGTACGCAATTAGATATCAAATCCGAACCTAAGGGTTTGTACAAACGCAGCACCCCAATGGATGCTAATGGGTAAAATTATGCCTATATACCCACCTTTAAGGGTGCAGTTAGATACATTAACCACCCAAAACCATTCAGAGATGAACCTTTCAATGAAGTCAAAAATTTAACGTGTAGTTTTATGTACCCTGAAGGTTAAAACTTACATAACACACCTTTCGGAGTGCAAATAAGCATTTATGTGTGCAAATAACAACAAAAGGGTGCATTGCTCTGCATCTCTTTCAACTCAGCATACTCAGGGTGCAAGATAATACCACAAAAGGTGCTGCAAGTGCCAGTGTCTCATTTCGCAGTTTAGGGTTACAAACCTGGAACCGTTAGTTTGCACACAAAGAAAATCCGGCATCATATCACATTTTGATGAGACACCCTGAAAAGTAGTTAATTAATGTGTGGTATTGCGCCGTAGTTAAAGGGCATCAATGGATTAACACACAGTTCGGAGAAGGAAGGGGTGCTGCGTCACTAGGGAGTTTGCTTCTCAGTGTGGAGTTCTTCGCAGGGGAACTTGGAGGGGTCCGTTGTTTGTTGACGGTCTTGATGTGAAAACCTGGAGGCGACCAAAGACATAGCTACTCAAGAGCTAACAAGGGAAAGGAAGTCCGTCGACTGTTCGGCAGCTAGAGCGACTATTAAGCTCTATCTTGAGTCTGAGTCCAAATAGCAAAGGCTCCTTAGTCAATTGGTTCCTTCGGAGCTCGTCATTAGCTGCAGCAAATAACTCGCATTTTAAGAGTCCTAAGAGTCCTGTCCCGTTCGGTTCTAAGCTCAAGACTTAAACAGGAGAGTTATCCGGAGAGACAAAGGCCACTCTCAGATCTGCATCGTCAAGGTTTAAAGTGGACGGATCAATAGAATCTCTTGGGGTCTCTTTGTGATAGGTGAAGGCGATTTTTGGACGACGTTTAGAATACAACCAGGAACAAGGATGAGGCGATTACTGTGCATGGCTTGTCTTCTTGTGGTATTAACGGAGGTTTGTGGCCAGGGATTCGAACCAGGAACCTTTCCCATGGAAGGATGTATCCCAGGATGGTCTAACTTCGGTAAATACTGTTACAAGTGAGTATGGAGGGAACTATTGGGGCGCAATAGGGGCGATCTCGGCCCTATGATTTTCATTCATTGATTTATGAATCCATTCATCCATTTGTTAATTTATCATTTATATTTATTTATATATATTTTAATCAATTTTATTTATTCATTCATTTATCTATGTATTTTATCTATTCATTTTTTCATTGTTTCATTCATTTATTTATTCATTTATTTACCAACTTATTTATTGCAGGAGATTAAACAGATTTAACCTTAAAGAAAACGAAGAATTACCTAGTAAAAATGCAAAGATTCTGTAATTGGTTGAATACCTTTTCTTTCTTTTTTTTTACTAAATTTGTAACACTTCGAACTGCTATGAAAAAACGCACAAATGAAATAAGAAAGCAGAAAAGGTTCTTCCTTGATTTTGAACAAATACGTTTCAAGTCATATAAATATTTTGTTTTCGTAGATTGATTCATAAATCTTACTTTCAAAGAAGAAAAGGAATTAAAAAAGAGGAAGATAAGGGAAGAAGGAAAAAAGAGATGTACAACTTGAAAGTTCTGGGTCGTGTAAATTGGGAATAAAATGTAGTCACCTTTAGCTTTTGGTTGTCTAAAGGTCTAGACACACGCGGCGATGCCTCTAGAAAAGGGTGGAGTTAGAATTTACCCACTATTTTGTAAAAGATGCTCTTGGTAAGATTTCTTTCCCATAACGGGGGCAAAGTGCATATTTTATGACGAAATTCCTATGCAAATATTGGATAAAATTCACACAGTGTTAGGTATCATATTACCCCCCAATACATACATATTACCCATTTACTCAATATTGGGTAAATCTTTTGTATGGTGCAAGTAATTGGAAAATGATTAACGAAAACAGCAATTAAGCAATTTACATTTTTACCTAAAAACATTAACTTTAATCCTGCCTTCTTAATCATTAATTGAGAAAGCATATTCTTGGCTAACATCAGGACCAGGCACTGGCGTACAGTTAGTGGTTGGGCCCCCATTTCAATACCAAGAATAAAAGGGGAAAAAGGGTGAAGAATATGATACATGTACGATTTTCAAACTATAATGTCAATTCCTGTCACAAAAATTAGATTTCGTTAAAAAACAAGTTTTGCTCGCTCGCAGCTTATTGGTAATTTTGACTCATAGGCCACGTCTGGCCAGCTCGTGTTTTTTTTTTATTATTTATTTATTTTTTTTTGGGGGGGAGGGGTCATTTATACGGTTCTTGAATCAGGTTAATTTAACCATCATTATCATCATATTATCTGTATAGATTTACAGCATGACGAATTTATCCAAGATTGAAAGTATCTGAAAAAAATATAGGACCGTGCAAGAGCTAACACATTTGTACAATAATTTACCTAATTCCAGTTAAATGCAACGAATTATAATGCAAAATTTCAATAGGTGGTGGCATCCCATTCATTGGCTTCAACGATATTCAAGGAAAAGTGACCACCCTCCGACGCATACCACCCCTTAGTTCCTACTCCTGTCTGAAGTTGATATTTAAAAAAAAAGTAAAATTCAATGAGCAAAACGCTGATAAAATGGTGACACAACATTTGGTCTAAATATCTCAGAGGGCATAGGATTAGGATTATAAAGCTTTTCGAAAATAATGTAAAGATTGCGATTAGGGTTTATTTTGTTAATAAGGTTAGATTTATGTTTGGCTTAACGTGTACATATCCCATCGGAGCAATTTCACCGGAGCAAAGTGCAATGGAACCGAAAAAACAATCAAAATTTGATAAAAAAAAAACAATGAATTATGATTCTTAACAATATTTTGTAAAAAAAAAACATACCGTCATAATATGCAATGTGGGTTGATGATCTCATTTCCCCCACCTTTCTTTTTTATTTAAATCATAATTTTAATTCTTATTTTTCATACTGAAAAATGATTTTACACATGAAAACTGTAGTCAGTCGTATTTTTGTATCGTTTTTTTCTTTACATTTTCAAAGGAGCCAAATATGAAACATTACAATTTTATATATTATGACAATGGCAGCTGCTTCATATGTAATGTAACATGATTTCATAAATTTTAAACTTTAATTACTCATTTTTAAAGGTTTTTCAGGAGAGTATGTGAAATGATTTGTCTTTGGTGATAATACTCAAGGCATTGACAATACAAATTTCAATTTTCTGAGAAAATGACATTTCGTTGATTTATTTAAATACGATTTGTGGGAAAGTTGCTCTGGCAAATGACATCACAAATTAAGGAAATAAAATTCTAATAACATTTTTATTCTTCGATGAATTTTGCTAAGGCCTTCACTACTATATAGCCTATATATATTTTCTTGATATTGTTACAATAACCTTGAAGGGTGAACTCCCCTTTAAAATGAAAAACAAATAAATGCAGATTGAATATGTACAAGCTAATATTAAATGACTTTATAGATAATAAAACGAACTATAAAATATATTGAATTAAGAAAATTAATTGGGAGATACTAAAGCAAGAAAGACAATCATGCAGAAATGAAAGCGAATATATGCTGATAAAATGAAAACTGAGTAATGTTTCTTCTTCTGTAACATAAATCCATTTCTTCCGAAGTCTGCAACATCACTAATTAATAGGAAATCCATAGATCATTTGAAGGGCCCCATTCCGCCATGTGTTTAATGCTCCATTATCTAATTCAAGATAATCATTTGCGAGCCACCATATACCGTTACATTCATATTTAGAATATAACTATGATTGAACAACACATGATTTGTTCGAAACAAACTTTAGAAAGGAATAATAATGTTGAGGTTGCTTGGTTTGTGTGATCCCGCAGGAAGCCGCGTCATGCGAAGTACGTCTGTTCTCTAGCTTAACACAACATGAAAAAAACACGGACGTGCTGAGATTAGTGACTGTGCTACTGAAGACATAATAAGACGGCGTTCCTACAAAAAAATAAGTAAAAAGCGAGTCCTTATTATCACCACCAGACATGCTAGGGACAGGGCCCTGGGAATAATTTTTTGAGAGTTTTTTTCTTCATGAACAAGGAAAATTTGTGATTTTGGTGTAAATTGTACATTTTAACACACCAACTTCATTTCCAGGGGGTGCTGTCAATGGTGGATGATATACACAGCACCCTAGCAAAGCGGGTTCATCAGTACCACTAGCACCCTCGCTTCCCAAGGCTAGGAATACGTTTTATCTATTTATTTGAAGAGCGCGGGAAACCATTGAATATTATGCCTAATTCTCAAAATTAATATCTCGTTATGTAGAGAACAAGGCAAATGTATCCCAAATGCTTTTAGGTTATGAAAGCCTTTTCGATTACAGTGAATCTTCTTCTTTTACAGAGTTAATTTGGTTATAATGTGTTAATATAATGATACTACCGGGTTACCAGATGCCACGGGGTTATACCACATCCCTAGATAAACCACAAAGATTAAACAATCATCCCAGTAAACTAAGCTTTTAGGACTGGGAAATACAATATCATCGATTCATAATAATTATCCCCACTGTTTCTGATTTAATTCAAATTGATTTTCATTAATGTTTCCTCATGGATTCAATTCAACTCCTGTTAGGTTAAACTTGTGCAATGCGACCGTGTAGAAGCTGTCCATATGTTATGAATGGCTTTACGCACAACTGGTGATCCTTTCTTGTGGTAAATAATATACCCTACATTAATGTATCATTGCTGATAGGTTACTCTCAAGAAAGTGTCACCAGTAATTCGTAAACTAGGTAAAGTCACTCGTAACTTTGGAACAACTTTATGAAACCCCCATCAGAGAAAAATGAGGAAAAATATTGTAAAGTTAATGTTAAAAATGAAAAAAGAATAATTGGCATATTTAATAAGAATACTAGGTTCTGAACACGGGTCGAGGCATAGGGGTGCATATGGATATACGACCACGGGTATATGAATAGGGGTGTACATGTATCTTATGAGCCACACCCATTTTATGTGCTACTGTGCAGAGTACAGAATAGGCGTACACTACGGTTATGATTAAAGGTGATTAAAGGCTTTTGGGTGATTTAAGGGCAATCTATATTTGATAATCTTAGCATGGTTCTTGGCTTAGGGGCTCAACTGAACTGTCGCATCCTGTTTACCGGTAACATTGCACATCAAACCACAATACAAGTTGAGTGTGTGTTGCATAATGTATATACTTCAACTGACTCCGGTATAAATTTACGGACTATAATAATATTCTGTTTCTGTTTCTGTTTGTGGTAACTCCCGTAGGAACTCGGCAGGACAGCATTTTTTGCTGGTAAACGCCAAGCTGGTACACTGTGAAAAAAAAGAGTAAATTTACGTTGGTCATTTTTTTGTTGGGTAATATATACGTTGGTTATTGTTTTGTTGGGCATTATGTGCCCAATACTTAGGCAAATTTTTACTCTGCCGCTGCCAAAATACAGATGTCCAATTGTTGGGCTAGTAATTGCCCTGCTGAGTGGTAAATGTTGCGAAACTTTACGATCACGAGTTGCGCTTGCAGCATGCTACACACGGTCGATAAGATATGGAGGAGCTTCTAGATGACTGGGGGCTGGGGAGCCTCGCTGAATCTTTCATAGATGAGTTGCTTAAACGTTTTTTTTATTTTTTTTATTTTGGACTTTACGTTAAGCATAATTTGTAAGGAATTTGTAAGAATAGGCCTACATACATGACATATATCTGACGCTGTTTTGTTTTTGCTTCACTCACTTGAGATATGCACTTGCACTTGTATGCAGCGTTATTGTGCATGCAAAGCACTTTCGGATAAGGTCTCCGGATCGACATCAAAACCCCAGTCAAGTAATGACCATTTGTTGTGTAAAGCAAATGAAAAATGCCCAACAAATAGTATTATTGATTGCAGGGAGGGATCATAATAACTCAACAACTTAGTAAAATTATGCCATTTTTCTTGGTGATTATTAAAGGCCTTGCCCAGATGTTGGGTTAATAACTTTATTAAAAAGTTGGGCAAATTAATGTCCCCCAAAATGTAGTTCAAAATATTACCCAACAGTTGGGCACATTAATGCCCCAACAACGTTGGGTAAAATATTGCCCAGTAGTTGGTAGGGTTGACTATCGGCCCAACGTTGGGCAAAATATTGGGTAAAATATTGCCCAATTTTTTCACAGTGTATATAACCAATTACCTTGGAAACATTTTACGTCTAGGTTTATCAGTCATAGTGGCTGACGTAATAGACGACAGATATCACTCTTGGGCCTTTTTATAAAAGTGGAGACAATGGCAGAGTTGGGATTCGAACTCACAACCTTGCGATTATGAGTCCAATGCTCTAACCACTGGACCACACGACCCGGTTTATGCAATGTTAATGATCCAATACAATATCCCAGCATTTTATTTGTTTTTTTCAAGTTTATTTTCGTTCATCTTCATGAATTCGATCAATATTTTAGGTTATACTCGTGTAATGTAAGTATGCACTGTCGATTTCAAAGAGTAAAGAAATGCGTTCCCCACTATTTTAGTGCCCTCTACGTTGATACGTTTCATTTTGCTCAAGATTATACAATGGGAAAATAATAATAATAATCACCTGGAGTACATGTGAAATTAAACCTTTATTTGAAAGAAATGTAACCTGTAAAGAGGGCGATTAAGGGCTGCAATATTGTAAATGTACCGGGAATTAGAAAATAAACAATTTTTCTGAAGCTATGCCTCTCGCACCCTCCCGCAATGTATACATTTAAATTAACAAAACTTGCATAGGCTAAACATTTGTTAAAATATTGAATGGATGTTAAGGATTTCGTTAATTATAATTTTTTTTAGTATATTTTATTTTCATTTGGTTGTCGAAATGCGCCTTTACTTTAGCCAGACTATCCGTGTCCTCAAAATGATACGATAGTTTCCAGAACGAGGAAATCACTAGTCTAGCAGGACGGAAGTAAAAACAGAGAGATAATCTCCTCCAAAACTTGCAAATGAATAATCGGTTTCGTGCTGACGCGAGACTTTTTTTTAAATAGTGTTTTATCCTCATTTCTCTATTTCTCGTAGCCTACGTTTATAGACAAGGCCATTACGGGGAAAATTTGAATTCTGGGGCTAAAAGTTGGGAACTAGTATATTTCGCACAATGTCAATGTGACAAGTCGATTTCTTATGAGAGCATGGCGTTTGGCATGTAAGTGAAACACTTAATTGTTTTAATTTGATTTAATGTGAGCAAAAAAGATTGACCTTTTTAAGTCCATCCCAACAACAAAAAGTTGATTTGACTGAAAAGAGAAAAGCCTAACATGCATAACACTCAAATTTCATTGATCCCGGGTGTAAAATAAGCTTCAGAAAAATTGACGATTTTCAATTCCCGGTACATAAACATACTGCATCCCTTAATCACCATCTTTACAGGTTACATTTCTTTCAAATAAATGTTTAATTTTACACGTACTGTTGGTGATTATTATCATTTTCCATTGTGTTAAAATAGCACTTAAAAATCACATAATGATGAAATAGGAGCGCCTAATGCTTATACCAGTGGATGGTAAATATATCTGATATTTCTATCTGGCTATAAAAGGGTACGTCGACAGGTTCATTTCGATATAAACAGTCATGAAAACATCTCCTGGCGAGATCTCTTTCATCTCCAGAAACGGTAAAACAGGCCCAATTCTTCCGCCAGTCAAATAGTTCCAAAATCCAAGCAATATTTCTTCCCCATTTGGACAAACTGACAAAAGAAGTTCCGTGAGTGCCCTTGCCCTTCCTAGAATCAGTGTTAGATGGCGAATCACGCGCATACACTTTTGTCAATCGGAGATATCAAATTTAAAAATCTAGGCATGGGTTAGGTCGAATGATTATTCTTTTGCCTTTCTGTTGAAATTAGGCTCGAGACACCTGTAAACACTGGATCCGTATCATAGGCGCGCGAAATCAAGCGATTTTAAGCGTGACCATGCGAATGAGCACGCCATCGACAGAGCTTTGTAATAATTGTCACTTTGAAAGCCCAGTATAAAGACTTGTTTTGATGCATTATATTCACCTTCAAACGGATTTGGCGCGAAATTTTCAAATTATGTTATCATTTTTTTACTGGCATCTTTCTCCCTACCACTGGCGTACATAAATGGAGGGGGGTGTTAGAGCATGGACTACCAAAATTTGAACTATCAAGAAGAGGAGATAGAAGACAGAAAAGGAAAGGGAGAGAGTCGGAATATAATGTCAATTTTCTAATATTATGTCAAAATATTTCACGAAACTAGGGAGGGGTAGGAGGTTATTAAAAATACCCGTACGCTATGTCTGCCCCCTTTAAATTGATGCCTCATTACCCCAAATGCTCCTCACTGCACTCTCTCTCTCTCTCTCTCTTCCCCTCAAAGTATTAGCAAGAACTAAAGATTCTTAGTATTCATTTATTCATTTCAGTTTAATTCACGCAGGTAGCCCTTTCAGTTATAAAACTGATTTACAAAGAGGCCCTGCAACGATGGAAACAACATATACATATTTTACAATGGACAATGGACAGTATTACAAGGTTTATATTCGGGAGATTTTACTCGACGTTGTATGACGGATTCAAGAACATAGAGAAAACATTGTCAAAGTCCATTCACGACAATAAACAACCAAATACTCTTTGTCGGAAATTGAAAAATCAAAACAACGGTTTCATCCCAGAGTCTGGAAAACAACCAATTTACAGTTTTCGTCATCTCCGAAACTTAAGATGAAGTTGCTGTTATATTTCATCAATTCTCGACAAAGACCCCCTATTGCGCTTTGTTATTTAATGGGCATTCTACATTACATTTACTGTGTCATTAATTTTCGTCGAATATTTCGTTTCAACAACTCAATCCTGGTGGGTGTTTCGTAAAGCTGTTCGTAAGAGCGACTTTAAGAATGACTGGTGATCCTTTTTTTACGCGCTAAACCATCGCCTGTGGTGTATACCATTTACCAAACGAAAGGATCACCAGTCGTTCTTAAAGTCGTTCTTATCTTACGGACAGTTTTATGAAACACCCACCTGACCTATATGCAGCCGTTCGTTCCCCTTTGCACCCTGTGTGCTACTTTCTACCAGCAAGAGATAATTCCTTTACATCCTGTAATCTTGAACTGCAATAAGTTTAAGAGCACAGATGGAAAGAGGTCAATGTTGCTACCAATAATACAAGTTCAGAAGTTTGAAGATACGATGACGGAAGAGGATTCTGGAAATGTCGAAAAGACTGTCAATGAAGACATATACAATCGTGATCAGTATTAGGGCAAATTTGAGGTTAAAAGTCCAAAAAACTGTAAGTCTTCGTGGTATAGGTCTATGACATCACCAAATGATTAAGACTTGTAAACACTACGATGTAAAGGTATAATCTTGCACCCTAAGTTGAAGAAATGCAGGAATACACCTTTTGTTTTTACTATAATTTGCACCCATAAATGCTCATTTTGCACCTTTAGGGTGCAATATACCTTATGTTATAAAAGATTGAATTTTGCACCTTCATTACATGGTTCAACTCTGCACTCTTCGGGGTGCTTAATATGGGCAACTGTACCTTTGAAGGTGCCAACCATTATGGTTCACATTTGAACCCCTATATCGTAGTGTGTGTATACCGTATTAATTGCTAGTGCACAAAAAAATAAATTTCCAGTTCTTCTACTGCCAACTCGTCCACTCACCACATGGTCTACTTTCATGTAGCGTAATGCCATTCCGTCCATCAACATTTCTTATAACAACCGTTTGGTCCAATAACCATTTGGTCCAATCATCACTTCGTCTAGTCACCATTTCGTATATGACCATTTCGTCTCATAACCAGTTGGTGTAATATCCATTTCATTTTCTATTATTTTGCACAAGATCAGCTCTAGTCTAATTAGACCAAATAGTATATAGACTAAATGGCTATTGGACCAACATGTCTTTAGACGGAATGGCATTAGACTAAATGAAAGTAGACCATGTGGTGCGTGAAAGAACTGATGGTATACCAAAATAATGATAGCAGACGAGTTGGCAATTGGACGAATTGGAAATAAACACACTAAAACAGTACTCACTATCTCGGTATTGTGGTAATTTTCTTTAGAAAAGGCAATGTACATTATTCTGGAATGTTTCATAATAATTATGTGAAAAAAATATCTTTATAATATATGGCACTTTCAAAAACAAAATCTTTGCTTCATTTTCCTTTGGCGCTTACAGATTTTTCAACCGACGAATGAACTGGCTCCAAGCACAAAGAGAATGTAATAAATATACTGCCATCAATGGCACGACCCCGAAAGGCTACCTGATGACGTCAAAAGACATGCAACATAATCGCTTTCAGCACAACTGGCTTCGTTACACTGGAGGTGGACTCAACAAAGTATGGCTTGGACTCTCCGAAAAGACAAACAACAAGTATGTTACATGAGCAGGCACTTGATCTTTCGTAGCACTGTAGTAAAAACATAAATAAATAAATAAAAGATTAACATTATTGACATGCAACTTTTAATCAACTTTATGGAAAGTTCTTAATCGAGTTCTAACCAAGTTAACAGGGAACCGGATTCAAGAACATAGTAAATATATTGTCAAATCATGCAGCTATAAAAGCACCAGGGTCAAATGACCTTTGTGGCAAAGAGTAACCAAGAAGTCTTTGTGGAAAAAATTGTTGAATCAAGAAAACAGTTTCGTCCTGGACTCTGGACAAAACGAGGTATTTGCATTTTCGTCAGCTCCGAAACTTTTGACGGAACTGCTGTTCCGGTCCACCCATTTTCGACAAAGACCTTCCAGTTGCTCTTGTCATTTTACAGGCATTTTCAATAGCTTTACTGTGTTCTAAAATCCGTTTTGCGTCGCGTTGAGAAAACTCTATAATGTAGAGTTTATGACGGGGACAGGAACATCCTACTGACAGCGACTCGAAATATAATACTCAGTGGGATAGTTCATGACTCTGTAAAAGAGACAACTCTATACCGTATTACGCTTTGCGGATTTTTATTCATTCATTCATACATTCATTTATTGATTTCCGAAAAAAAATTTCAGCCACAAATTAACAAAGAAAATACAATAAATAGATTTCAAAATATCTGAAGATGAAACGGTGAAAAGATTGCATTTTAAGATATCGTTTAAGGAAAGTTACAGGGGTTGCCACCATAAGCTTAATATTCTAATGATATTTTTGTTAGAAAAATAAGAACACGCATCCCCATGTTCCCCATTATTTTATGAAGGTGCAGTTTGTCTCCTTATAAGGTCAGCGCAAGGTCAATCATTATCATCTGACCATGATGTTTTATTGTTTTTAATTTAACAGCTACTTCTGGGCTGACGGAACCCCTCTCCTACCAAACCATTGGAATAAATGGAAAGTCGATCAACCTCAACTAAACGCTCATATCCAGGCGGTCCATACATTCGATAATACGGCTGATATGACCTGGGTGACGTCATTCTATAAGACTGACATGACCTTTATCTGTCAGTATCAATACAAGGCCTAGGTCAATGCAGTTTCTATTTGTAAATGTTTAATCCAACCTCGTTTATAGTTGGAAGCATCTGATAAAGTTACAGTAATTGTAAACAAAGAAACACAAAACAAAACGAGTAAAACTATGTTCAATATTGTTTAAAGAAGGTAAAAATGTTTTGGGGAAAACATTTTGTCCCATATTAGGCAAAATGCGTATTTCATGTGTAAATTCCAACAGAATATATGGAAAAATTCATCGTTTTACCACACAATCAAATTTGTTCGCTTTTTACCCAATATTGTAAACACTTTTTAAAGTAACGTACTGGGATTGGGTTTTCTCAGCTGGGATACATTAATTGGCCGGTATAAAGCACACCAAATTAGTGCTTCCACTCTTCATTATGAAAGTACACTGACATATTCAATCAATTTCCGGAAATGTCGTGATAATATCCAAATGGGTTTTTCCCATTTTTTCCCCTTAATTTGGAGGGAGGTCATTGTATGAAATAAAGCCTAAAAACGCCCTAATATACAACCCCAGAGACAAACATATAAAAATGCTTAAAAGTAATACATATACAACGGAAGGGATACAATATATTCATCACCTCATCTAGCGTCTATAAAGCCGAGTTGTAATCGTCATTTCTTTCTTCATCATGAACTTTTGCCTTTCAAAAGAATATATTAACCTCAAATTTATTTGACCAAAACTATATATTCTAATGATTCTCAACAGTCTATTGCTTTCATTTTGTCAGAGAATTTCAGCACTTGTATCTGATATAAAGTTTTTTTTGTAAATCTTTATTTCTTTGTTGATGTTTTGTAAATACATTTGTTTTTTTATTCGTCATAGAAGTTATATCTGATATGAAGTTTTACGAAATTACTATTTTTTCATAATTCCTTCATTGTAGTATCAATACAAAATGTTCTGTTTAATGTGGCCAAACATTGTATAGAATAGAAAATGCACTTCTTATTTTGCTTTATCATGAGTGTTTCATGTTTTCATTTTTTCCCATTCATTTTAACTTCAGACCTAAAGTCTATTCCATTTTCTACTGTTTTTATGTAAGGAACGTAGTATGAAACCGATCGATAAATAGGATTTTGGCGAAAATGTACTTATTCTCTGGACGACATAATTAAGAATATTTTATATATTTTGTAATTGTTGCGTTGATGTTAACACTGTTGTTATTAATTATGAAAAGTATTATTAGGAGATCTTGTTATTATAGTTCTTGCAATTTTCGCAAATAGGCCTGAAATAGAAGTCATGGTCATTTTACTTGTGTTGATTTTTGTACTCAGTTCATTGTCTTCAAATAGAGATTGTGTGCTTATTCTTAAAGTATTATTTTTAGAAGCTGTTGTGATTACAAGTTTCCCACTGATATTGAATTCGTTATTTTCATCATTGTTATTATTATTATTATTATTATTATATCATTATCAACACTATCATTATTATTATTGTTATAGTAACTTGCTATCATTAATGTTGTTATCATTCATGTTTTATCATTGTTTTTGTTATAAGTCTTATTGTTAATATTGTTACTAGTGTTATGATTACTATTTTTTTGTAATGATTATGATTATGGTCATTGTTATTATTGTTCAATTTTTTTTCTGTTTTTTGTATTTTTTTTTGTTTTTATTGGTTTTCATAAAGTGTTATGTTCAAATAATTTTTTTTCTGTTTTTATTGGTTTTCATAAAGTGTTATGTTCATGTATTGTACATAGTGTTTTTGGACTAAGTGGAGTAAAGGCATGTAGGGTAAATTCGTTTTTAAAGTTTCGATATATGAACATGATTAATAAAACCTCATTTATTCAGACAAGCTGTCTAGTTATTCTCATCACTGTCATGGTTTCATCCTCGATAATACATGTATTCATCATGCTCATTGCATTGAAGCGCCTGTTACTATATCCAGGATATATGGGGAATTAATTATTGATGCATAGGTTCGATCCCTGGACACGTCTTTCGGATGGTGACGTTAAAGGTCGGTCCAAGACGTAAATAGTCATCTGATTGATACACGTCTGAAAAAACCCTAAATTACATAAACATACACACACGCGCACTACACACATACCCACCCACGCACACAGTATTTTTTCCCACGGTGAGTGTAACAACGTTAATTGGAACCCGGTAATTGGGAATAGGGCGGTGCATGAAATTTGCCATCAATAATTGCAAATGTATTTGGGATCTACAAATTAATCATATGTCTTACAATTAATTGCAAATTTAATTGCAATAAACACTCGCACTATTCCTCACCGTTTCTTTCGCGCTCTTCCACACACCCCTCGTCATACACTTAAACAATCTTAAGATCTTCACTCGTTTTGGATTTCCCCGTGCAATTTTGTTGAGACCTGCAGACAGTTGGACCAGTGATTATTATAAGTAACCATTGGACTGCAACTTAAAAATCTAGCAGCAGGCCCTAACCTTTACCATCTTCTCAAAACAAAAAGATAGACGCTTTGGCCCGTATTCTGAAGTCGGGTTTAACTTAAACTCAGGTTTAAAGTTGTGGTTTAAGTATGGACAGCCAATTGGTACATAATCACTAACAGTAGAGACATCATACTTCAGTTCATTCAGCTCTCAAATCATTTATAATTGTGTAGGAAGTATAAATAGATGACCGTCTTTACCATCGATAAATCAGGAAAGAGCACAGTAAACATAAGAAACATGCGACTCAATAGAAATGTTGATACTTTTGGCTTTCCATACTTAAACCACAACTTCAAACCTGAGTTTAAGTTAAACCCGACTTCAGAATACGGGCCTTTGAGTACAGTTGTCATGATCAGGTGCACCATTTTATAAATTGTTTGATTGACATTGAAGGTTTAGGATAAACTACGGTGAGAACACGGTAGTTTGTAGAAAGTGGTGCTTGGTTTCTTCAAATAATTTGTATTGTCTAATTGGAGGTAATGATAGCGGACCGTGCTTTACGAATTTAGGCAAGCAACAAGCTAATTAAAATTGATGGAAACCTTTCTCTATAAATAGACAGCTCCGAGATTTTATCCTTTCCATTATACATCCCAGGGAGGTTTCTCAAACAATGGGGGCTTAAATGGGTTTAAATTGGAACAATATCAAACTAGAAAATGGGCAGGAAAATAGGATAGATTTATAATGAAATATTTCAAGTAAAAAGAAAAGGATACAAAATTATATATGAACATACACTACAAAAATAAAACTATTAACGTGATTAAGGACAAATATCTTCCAAATAGAAATCTGAAAACCAATTTCAAAGTCGTAATTCCATTAAGTAAAAACCATCAGGCTTTGATCAAGGGGAACAGAGAAACGGAAGAAGAAGCCTACTCCATTAATACCTTCTTTTGGTACATGTAGTTAAGACCTTTATCATTTTATTGTTGCGTTACTTGTCGAATTCGGGGGACAATGAGCACCATGTTAAAAAAAGAAATCTGTATCCTCGGATGAAAACTCTTTGGAAGCGCATACATTCGTAATTCCGAAGCTTCGTTATCCCGAAGGTTCGGATATTCCGAAGGTTCGTTATTCTGAAGGTTCGTATTTCCGAAGGTTCGTTAGTCCGAAAACAAAATGAGGTTCGTAATTCCGAAGGTTGGTTAGTCCGAAAACGAAATGATTAATGAACATTATTTCGTTTTCGGACTAACGAACCTTCAGAACAACGAACTTTCAGAACAACGAACTTTATTTTGTTTTCGCATTATCGAACCTTCGGAATAACGCCACAAATGTTCGGATTAACGAACCCTTTTACGTTTTTGGATTAACGAACATCGAGGTATAGGCAATTTACGTGTTTCGGAATTACGAAGTGTAACTGTTTGGGAGGGGGGATGAATCGTATCTGTGTTTACAAAATACAATTCTTCACTCAAGTACAACACTATCAAGAGGAAAGCTGTTAGCCGGCACTCAAACATCTATCACTAAACTATTTTTGTCTCTATTAGTAAGCATACATAATCATATCATCTTGCTATGATTATTAAGGATAGTAAAGAACTCCAACATCCAGTAGCCATTTACGTTTAGAGTTACATAATTAGATTATTGTAAGATTTCCTGTTAGTGGGTAATGCGATCCACTCTTCAGTGTGAGTATGGAGTTAGGGATTCTATTTAATACCCGTTTGGCATGCTTACCTTAATACAAAAAAAGAAGCCCGCGCTCTCAAGGCAAGCATTTTCAAGTCTTTTTTTGTTATATTCATACTGCTAATATCATATGAAGTGCGTCCCACATAAAAAGGGAACCCGTTTTCAGAGAGAAATTTCACAATTATTCATTATGTTTATTTACTTGAAACTATTACAAAGATTACAAACAATAAATATTAAGGTATATCGGAAACAAATTGCAAATAAACAAGCGTGTGAACCTGAATCAATCGTCATTTAAGATATAAGTGAGGGGAACTTAAACAACGAATACAAAAGAAATGCTAATGAGCCACTCGTCGAATTGCTAAATCGGTAACCAATTTCGTTATTTTTTCCAGAACAACCAGGTTTGGCATTAAAATTTCAAGGTCGTCTCGCTCATTTATACGTGAGGTGTTCGTCGTCTCATATTAGGAATAAAAAAATCGAAGAACAATTTAATGTCATGATGATGTAAATGAAATTTCATGATTCATTTGTCTTTGATGAAGAAAGCAATATAAATCTGGGTTTCATGTTTTATGGGACACACTGTATATATGACAAGATAGGGGTACACACACCATAATATACACTAGGCTATAGTTCATTCTACTTTATTTTATTTTAATTTATTAATATGTTTTGGCATCACATTGTTTAAATTTATATTGGAACAATACAACATACAGTATCTATTGGACCACCAGAAAATGCATTTCCGATTTGGATCGATACAATTTTCAAATGGTTTTTATCTATGAGTCCAATATTTCATTTCCTTATTGAAATCAATAACTCTAACAGTTTTTATTGGAATTCTGACCTGGGGTCCTCCTCCCAGTGTCGCGTCCATGTAAAGTTCAACTGACGGTTTTCACATCAAATTCTCACAATAGTATTTCAAAAGACATGTAACCATGGTAACGGAAATGAAAACTCTCTTTAATCTACTCATACAAAGGCGAGGTTTGCGTTTTGTTCTGACTGGTTTTCTTATTTCCTATAGGCTATAAGTTCAGTAAGGTCATGCAGAGGACTTGCAAGTGCCTATTAACTGGGTATTTGTTCATATTCGAGAGTTTTCGCATTGCGACGCAGGACAGATTCAAGAACAGAGCGAATGTATAGAAGATGTCCGTCAATGACAATAAACAGCTGGAAAGTCTTTGTCGAAAATTAGTGAAGGCGGAACAGCAGTTTCGTCATAAGTTTCGTGGCTGACGAAAAGTTGAAAATGTGTCGTTTGCCAAGACTCACGAACCAAACTACTGTTTTGATTCACAAAGTTTCGACAATACTTATTGACAATTTTGCTTAATGTTGATGTTTTTCTATAATTGCTTGGCGTGAAATGAGCGGCAAATCAAAGAAAATATTTGTTAACATTCAAATAAACTTGAGATTACAGAAAACCGTTCTGAGGCACTTTGGTTATTCCATATATTGGAACGCTTGAATAATCATCGCAGTTATTGATCCTTTGCGCCATACTGAAAACATTATCATTACACTTAATCCAGAGTCCAGGATCAACTTTGTTCTTTTTTTAAAAGGAGCAATAATAAATTAATTGAATTGTTAAGGCTTTATGTTTGAACCATCGATCCTCATGGAACAAGCTATAGCAAAATAGGCTTAAATTTTCAATGATATTCTAGAATTCTATACATTAGAACTTCTCTTTTTTTAAGGGGGACCCGAGTGACCTAATTCATATAGCTTTAACAAATGTCTTGCGATTCAAACAACTCTTCTACCTTTTGTACCAAATAATATTTTCATAAAATAAAACTGCATGCAGTCCCACGGGCGAAAAAAGACAAAATCTCAAGACCGACCAAATCTATTACTTTATTCCCATCGTCATCATGGTCATACAATCGGTTTGCTTGGAGATGGTTCCATTTGTGAGAATATAGCTTTACGATTCTTGGAAACAAGGATTAAATCGGTGTCTCTGTCAATAACTCAACGCTTCTATAAATCAAATTATTGAAAATATCAATATAAACTTGACCCAGAGTTACTGACTATGGTGGGAGCGGCAACGCAGATTGCGCCGTCACTGGTAGTCTTATTAACCTGTCCAAAACCATTTTAGAAGACTTCGCACTCCCAAATGTCAACACTCTGGAATCCCTGAGCGCACCTATCCTAAGTAACCTTCACTGACCTCGCTCCTGAGTACTTCCGGTTTCAAAACCCAGGTGACTTTGGTAACAAAATAGGAGACATCTGGAGTTTGGGGTTACATCGATCTGCAATCTTTGGAGCGCAGACACCGATTATTGCTACCAAGATGAGGACCCTTATTACAGTGCTTGTTGTCTGTCTTCTGACGGGGGAGTCCCTGGCTGTAACATGCCCGGCAGGATGGGCCACCTTCGGCTACTCCTGTTACAAGTAAGTGATACCTTGACGCCATCATAGTGCTTTTTTGAGCTTTTCTGTGTTCTCTCAAAGCTTGGATTTTTTTTGGTAGTAGTTGTTCATTCATATTGCTTTTCTGAGCTTTTCTGTATTTTCTCAAAGCCAGGTTTTTTTCAGTAGTTGTTCATTCATATCGAATGTTTGATAATAATAATAATTTACTCATTACATCTGTATCTAGTGTTTTAGGGTAATATCTTTAAGATCACAGACACCTTTAACATGTTTAACTCATTCCACTTACCGAAGGACAATTTTCACAGAACGGTTGGAAGTGTTCTATTCGATTTATGTACTGTAATTAACGGCAGGATATTACATTTTGCTGTAAATTTCTTACGATTATCATTGAAAGAGCGACAGTACAAAAAATGGCCTTAACTTAAATGTGTTTTGACAGTGAATACTTTTGGAAAAGTCATTATATACTGTATAGGTAGATCCTTCGAGAATGATCTGTTATCTCGACTTCTGGTTATCATAACTTATTTATAGGTAGTCTAACAATAGTTATAAAAAGGTGTGTACATCAACAAAACCAGTATGACTGCCACCTGTCTAAAGATAATATGAAGATATATAATCTACAAATATCATAAAATAAGAACTTTCTTTCTTATGAATTTAGTGTGATCATAAATAATGATAATTAACATTATTTGTATAGCGCTTGTCGCAAAATATGTCTCTAAGCGCTTAGGAAAAATGGAAAGAGAGAAGAAATTTCAGCAAAGATAAATAAATAAACACTTAAGGTAACTGTATAGTTCACAGTGGACTGGGGCTTCACATGTGAAGGGAAAGGCTATCTAAAAGTAGGGTCTTAGCATGGATTTGAATTTTTCTGTTGAATCTGCTTGTTTTATACTTTGTGCCGGTAGATTGTTCCAGATTGAGGGGAAGCAGAATAATAAAATCGTGGACAATATAAGACTGGGTATTGGTGACAGGAACTATTAAAGGTGATTTGTTTCTTTTTCGCAAGTTGCGGGTGGGTGAATATTCTGATAATAATTCTGTGTGTTCTTACCTGCTCAACGGGCATGTTGGCTCAGTGGTAGAGCGTCCGCCTCATGAACGGGAGGTCGTGGGTTCGATCCCCGGCCGAGTCATACCAAAGACTTTTTAAAATGGGACCTTCTGCCTTCTTGCTTGGCGCTCAGCATTTAGACTGGAGAAGGGTAATAATATTATGTTATGCAGGGCCCGCTGGAAGAGCAGTCTTATGATTGAAGTGGCTACCCTGGGTAAATAAAACGTTATTATTATTATTAATGATGATTGACTTGCACCTAGATCATGATGATGGTTGGAGATTTTAAACACTTCGAGTACGACTTGATTTATGGTCCATTCGTATTACTTTCACGTTCCTAATATGTCTTCTGTTTTGGGGGAATATTGAGGTTGATATGCCATAGTTGCATAAAGTTATCTCTGTATTCTTGATAAATATAAGACAAATTATTAGAGTAATAAATAATTAGGCAGAAAGAAACTATCGATCCCAGGTAAGGGTGGCTTTATTTAACTTTTTGGAAAAAGAAAGCAAGAAATTAAGTGGATGTGGGATATTGTAAGAATAAAGTAAGACCACATGCATTTTTGCAATCTATCGCTTTATGTTTATTTCAGTGACCTCTAGAATATTCAAGACCATAATAAGAAGGAAAGAACAATGCTTAATCTTCGTCTTATTCCCATTTACATCGACCCATTATTTATTACAATGTAACCAGTAGACATGTCGTGCGTGGGTTTATAATGCCCTACTTGAGAAACTTAATACGATCGATGGAAAAATTATTTCCATGGAAACTGATGACAAGGTCCTTAAAGTTGAATTCCTATCACTTTCTCGTCTTTAAACTAAACTTATAAGCGGTCTGTAGGCCTATATAACTGATAATGAAAGAGATTCGGAAAGAGTCAGCGGCGGATCCAAGATTTATCCGGATGGGTGGGAAGGGGGGTGGGGATTTCTGATAAACAAAACAGACGTCTAAGGTCTTAAAGCACCGACAGATGTGAGAAGGGGGCAATGCCCCCCCCCCAAAAAAAAAAAAGAACTGGAAAAAGGCGAAGTGTGATATTACTAGTATTTTCTGGATAGTATGCTAAGCTATATCACAGATGAGGTTTTTTTGTGGCAAAAACATTATAAATGTTGACATATTCGCCATATGTCTGGCATGCCCCCTCAAATTGTTTTTCTCATTACATTATTTACTTCAAGCACATTGAAAGCACAAGGGGTAGGCTGTTTAATAAAATTACTACAAGTAATGCATTTAGGAATTACTTCAATTTTTAATCAAAAATAGGGTAAGCAAAATGACTGTGTCGTCAAAAAAATGATTTTTTTTTATTTATTCATTTTTCTACACGCCATCTGGGGCCAATAAAATAAACTCAAACTCTGAGGAAACGGTAACCTTGCCATTACGGTAACGACCGTAAATACTTGAGTTTGATTGGCCGCTGAGACCAGTTAGGTAGTCACCATGGTATAGTTACAATATTGGCAAAGTTTCAACAATTAAACATTTTCTTAATATGGAACGAGCCCAGTTGTAATGAATTCCTGACATTTTATGAGTCCTCTGCCTGTATCCTACTTTTCAGGCCGGCAAAGTAGGTATATAATTCAAAATAAACAAAAATACATATAGAAGGGTGGGTAGAAAATTGTAAATTTTTACTACTATGACTAGATACAAACGCATGTAATGATTACTCAATTAATTATAATGAAGTGATAATAATAACAATAGTAGTAATGATGTATAAATTTATAGAGTGCAGAATTTATTCACTAAAGTATGTATTCTACTCATGAAGACGTCATATAATCAAAACAGCAGTAAAGCCCATTATCGAATTTCGCTCCCCCCCCCCGAGTAAAATAAAAGATGATTTTTTTTCAAAGGGATTTTGCAAGGTCGTGCTCTACAACGAACCGAACTGTTTCGCACACATCGACACCCACGCAAACAAAAGGACACCCCCCTCTCTCTCTCTCTTGCGCATACACACTCACACACACCAACGCCCTCATCACGACAAACATACACAATTACACACGCGCCCACTCTCTCTCTCTATATATCTCTCTCTTTCACACACACACACCCACATCACCTCACTCACACATACACAATTACACACGCTACTACTACTCTCTCTCTCTCTCTATTTATCAGCGATCACTCTCCTTTCACACACACACCCCCACACTCATCACCTCACACTTACATGCACAATCACACACGCACCATCTCTCTCTCTCTCTGTTTCTCTCTCCATTTGGCACACGCACACCCTCATCACCTCTCTCCTCACATAATGCGCAATCACACACGGGCCCACTCTCTCTATTTATCTCTTATACACACACCCACACACTCATCACCTCACACATATCATACACACGCACCCTTTCTCCATATATCTCTCCAAGGAGGTGATATCTCCTGATCTCTCTCTTTCCAACACACGCACACCCTCATCACCTCATTCACACATACACAATTACACACGCAACTACCCTCTCTATCTATTTATATACCTCTCTCTTTTCACACACACCCCCACACTCATCACCTCACACACAATCATACACGCACCATCTCTCTCTCTCTCTCTCTGTTTTTTTAACATGTTTTTATTAAGGATTTCATTCAAATGAAATACATAAACTGCAGATAAATAAAAAAAATAAAAAAATCTTCATTTCATATCAACAAGGATATGCAATAAAAAGTACATATATATTTACCAAGAACTGAAGCAAATAGGGACGGAATGAAACTCCTTAAAATTATATTTTTATATCTGAAAAAAGAAATTACTTAACTGAGTCCCCAATCCTCTATGTTTTTAATAATAATTAATATTAAATGGCTATATAAATTATTTGCAGGAAAACAGAAATCAACCATTTTTAAATCAAGCTTCAACATAACTTTACATAAGTATGTACACATACACACACCCACATTAACACCCATACAACCATGCACATACCATGCATACGTAAACAAACAATATGTATACAAATCTGCATAATGAACGTTTAACATTAGGCGCAATACAGAAAGAAAAAAAACCATGCAAATCATATTGATACAAGAGAAGGGGAAATTGAAAAGAACTAGTAAAAAAAAAGAAAATCATCAACATTCACACCAGGATTCACACTCGCACCACACTAGACACTGTTTCTCTCTCCATTTGGCGCACGCACACCCTCATGACCTCACTCACACATACAGTGCACAGTTACACACGCAACTACCCTCTCTCTCTCTCTATTCATCTATCGCTCTCTTTTCATACACACCCCCACACTTACACAATCATACACGCACCATATCTCTATCTCTCTCTCTCTCTCTTACACACACACACACACATACACACGCAGCCACTCTCTCTTTGCATCTCTCCCCAACTCTTTCTCTCTTACACACACACACGCACACACACATACGAAGGAGATAGTTAAAGGTAATTTAAGTATTCGCATCTCATTTTAGGCCCTACTGCGTTTAATTCCAAATCGGGCCGCATACAAATGGGAAGGAGTTGGATGGCCTGGCTGTAGGGTGTTTTAGTAAGTCTTAGGAGATAGAATAACTAATAAACTACATTTATAATTACTTTGACAATTAAAAAAAACCCCCACAACGATATCTGACTATTTCTCAAGTTTTAGACAATAAATTTAGAAGTCTTCGACAATTTCAGTCATATTTCACACATGTATATGTTATGCAGGTCCAATTAAATGACCTCCCTCTTTTACATGTTCCACGTAATTATTCTACGGAATAGAGATTTTGTGGGCTAAATAAAGATGCTTGCAGCTGTTTTACCAGAGTACAAAGTGTCACAATATTCACCCCCCCCCTTGGCCTTTGCCCCTTTTTGGAATTGACTATAGTTCTACAATGATTCATCAACATTCCACTTTCCCTCCATGTATTATTATGGTCTATGCTACAGTTATACTAGCACAATCGAAATCAGATTGATCAAAACTTTTACTTTATCTCCGGTTTGGTCTCTGTTTCATTGGTGACTGGCTATAGCATCAGTGCGGTACACTTTAACTTTCAAGAATTTAAAAATTAATCCAGATCAGCTGTGATAGCGATCAGCCAAATTTTTAATTTATTTTAAAACTTAAGGATTGACTTTTACATCCCAAAAAGTTTTAAATTCAAATCTTAGATTTATGTTTAAATCAACAATGTTGAATTCTAAACCTAATATTCGGCTGCATTCGATCTGGATTTATCTTAAATCTTGCATTTAGAGTGTACAGTGTGCAATCCATTATGAACCATCCGGGACTAATCTCCGGATGAATGACGGAAATAAAGAACTTTCTTCCCGGAACAAATCATATTACTGACGCCATACTCCCTGGAAACTAACTTTAAAAGAATTTAATGCTTTTAAAAATTGCCTCAAAACGAATTCAAACATTATGTTTACAAGTAAAAAAAAGTTTTAAAGATAATTGGACCCCCGATGCCCCTAACCATTGGCTATAATTATGTCTGCATCCGCCTCTGGATACAATTGTCAATGTACAGCAATATGTTATATGTTGACACATAGGCCTAGACAGTACATTTCTTGTTAAAAGCTCTACAAATTTAATAGCTTAATGTTTCTTTTTATATACTTAAAACAAATCAACTACTGCTTTTTTTAAACATAACAAATCTGATATCGATTTAAGGACGTTTTTCAATCCTTAATCGTATAATAGCAGTGGACCTGAAAAAAAAAACGCACTAGCTGATCAGAAACGACCCATGTCGCTCCCCCATCCAGACTGTTGGTCAACATCACTGGCATCAAATCACTCACTGGAGAACAGATGTGGCTTGAGTCCCCCCCCCCCTCCCCTTCCCCCCTCCCCAATAAAAAATCATGATCAAGTAATAAAAGGAAAAAAAATAAAGGAAAAGGCGTGAAAGTGAGCTTTTTTTTAATGTCATATCAAAATCTATCACAAAAGTACATATATCTTTGTGATAAAAGATCGAATGTTTTTTCTCTCTCGCTTCGCTAGTTTGCAGCTTTGTTGACTCTTTGAAACATACGACATTTCTCAATCTCAAAATTTTCGCTCATTTATTATCTAGGCCACTGTTTGAACTAAAATTTTACATTGAATGTGCTTTTAATAATAGATCATAATTCAGGGTCAAAAGATACAGAAACGAACCTCGTTGCTAGGCCACCGACGAATAAACAATGAAACAGGGAAAGGCAGGTTCCGAATCAAGTGTCATATCTGTATTTCTTAATACACCTCAAAACAAAAACACAATTCATTTCAATCTTGTTAAGCTGACCCTGTATTTCCTATCGATGTAAATTCACATCCGATGATTCATAACAAGAGGAGCTACTTAACAAGTTCCTAACTTTTTAACAAAGTTTACAACTACACCTTCAAAGAGAACAAAGGGTTAAAATTCACACCTTACAGGAGGGGGGGGGGGCTGACCAAAACGGTTAAGGCTTATTCTACAGCTTATAATAATAATAGTAGTAATGATAGTAACAACGATAATAATATTAATATTAATGATAATGATGAAAATAAATGAAGAAGAAGAAGGAGAAATAATAATGATAATAGCAATAATAATAAAAAAAATAATGATGATGATAAAAATAATAGGCATTTATATAGCTATGGCCATCTATCTAGAAATATTCTATACCGAGGCGCGTTGTTATTATTATTGTTACCCGGGATTTAGCTCGAGCTGCCTTTCAGCGCTCATGCATTCAATGAATTAATCCTGCCGGGTACCCATTCACCTCACCTGGGTAAAGTGCAGCACAACGTGGATAAATTTCTTGCTGAAGGAAATTACGCCATGGCTGGGATTCGAACCCACGACCCTCTGTTTCAAAGTCAGAAGAATTATCCACTGGGCCACAACGCTCCACATGATGATGATTGAAATAATAATAATAATATTCTGTTCATTTATTAACTTCCCAATAAATGTAGGTATGTAGCAGAGAGAATGTCATGGATTGATGCACATCGCAGGTGTAACCAGGTCCGGGAAAACGGGCCAGATGGGCGGATGTATATGGCGGACCTGGTCTCAATTGAGAATCCAATGGAGGACAAGTTCGTTTATAACTGGCTATACAAGACAGGAGGATCGCTAAACAAAGTCTGGACCGGTCTGGTAGAGAGATACCAAAATCAGTAAGGACTTTTTCTCATTTCTAATTCCACAACGGATTTGATTGAAAGAGCAACGTCAATCTGACGTTGTTCAGTGGCTGCCGGGTCCACGCGTCAATTCGGCAAAATGAATTTTCGCAGGATTTATAATTCTGATTTCTATTCCGAACAATAAAGTAGGGATTTTATTTGGATGACAAGATGTAAAATGAAAGTCCATCCCGTTTTCAAGACTGATTTGAACAAAGCAAAACTGAAATAAAAACGATAAACCGAGAAAACGATATCATTGGAAGTTTGACGAACGTCCAATTTAAACTCACAAAGCTTTTGAAGATTTTTATTTTGTAATGCCAAATTCTAGCACCCCCTGCCCCCCCCCCCCCTATATGATTATCGTCTAATGGCAGTTATGAATTTCGATTTCATAATGGTTCGTTCATGTTGACTGTATCATTTATTTATATGAAATCATGTGTTTGACGATACATTGATTCTTAATAAATCATAATTATTTTGTTCTTTCTGAGAAAATGTAAATTTTGTTTAACTTAAATTATACATGTAGAAACACTACTCGCATTTAGATGAAAAAGGGAAATTTGTAATGACGATTCGTTTGTTTTAATGAATGCAACAAAATAAAAAAAAATAATAATTTAATGAAGTTTCGAGGAAAACATGTCAAGGAATGAGGCGGTAATCAATTTTGGAGAATGAAAGAGCTATGAATTTTTGAAATTTTGTTTTTGTGACGTCACAGACGAGCAGCTTATTCATTTGTCGTGCGATATAAATTTTAAAAAAAAATGATTTTTTTTGCAACAAATGTGATTTCATTTGTGTGGTGGATATAACCAGAAACATCAATTCACACCAACTTCTACAAGAAAATATATATATATATATATTTATTATGTTTTGAAAATGACATTTATGTTATGTATGATATGGTTGAGCTGCTCGCATATGCGTAAGAAATTAAAAACTTAAATACAAACGTTTTTACACTTTCTTCAACACCTTAAACAATAATTAATTCCTTAGTTTTTAAGTGACACACACAAACAGTTTTCTGCTAGCATTTTTTGTCATTTGTTTCCGCAGAAGGGCAGTCAATTCGTTAAAAGAAAAATATGGGCTATTTACGAGACTTCACCATGATATCCCTTGAACTAAGTCACGAAACCGCGGTTAATGTTCATGTCGAAGAATGGGATTGAATTCAATTCCATATTTACAATAATAATGATAATAACAATATTGATAATAATGATGATAATGATGATGATAATAATAATAATATTTCTGTAAAGCATTAAGAGACTACGTTGACAATATTATTTTCAACTTAACGGCGCATCCATTTTAAAACCTTGGTTATAGATTTTGTAAATTTTGTTCCTTTCTGAAATTGATTAGACTGTTGCTAATATCAGAAGTAAAATAATATCCGATTTATTATTTTTTTTACTAAAACACAATATATATATATATGTTTATGTTTATTGTTAGGTATGTATGGATAGACCGTACACCTGTGAGGTACACAAACTGGAAGCAAGATCAACCACAACTAAACTGGCACCGACAAGCCGCTCACATCTTTAACGGTCGGGAACTTCAAACCTGGGTCACATCCAACTGGAAAACACCAATGTCCTTTGTCTGCAAACTTCGATTTGGACCACCTTACGGAGGACCAGGAGGGGGGAATCCATCCGGCAACCCGAACCAACCGAGTGGTCCAAATCGTCCCACCAGGCCTTTGTACCCGAATCGGCCAAACACGCCCATCGTTCCAAACGGAGGGAATCCGCCTATGAGACCTAATCGTCCCATGAATCCGAATCAACCCAATAGACCGATGAATCCGAATCAGCCGAACCGACCCGTGAATCCAAACCAACCAAATTGGCCTGTAAATCCAAACCGACCTGTGAACCCGAACCAGCCAAACCGACCGTTCAACCCGATGAATCCGAATCAGCCAAACCGACCAGTAAATCCAAACCAACCAGTGAATCCGAATCAGCCAAACCGACCGTTCAACCCGATGAATCCGAATCAACCAAACCGACCCGTGAATCCAAACCAACCAGTGAATCCGAATCAGCCAAACCGACCGTTCAACCCGATGAATCCGAATCAACCAAACCGACCCGGGAATCCAAACCAACCTGTGAACCCGAACCAACCAAATCGACCGGTTAACCCGAACCAACCAAACCGACCGGTTAACCCGAATCAGCCAAACCAACCTGTGAACCCGAACCAACCAAACCGACCGGTTAACCCGAATCAGCCAAACCAACCTGTGAATCCGAACCAACCAAACCGACCCGTGAATCCAAACCAACCAGTGAATCCGAACCAGCCAAACCGACCTGTCAACCCGAATCAGCCAAACCGACCAGTGAATCCGAACCAACCAAATCGACCGATGAATCCGAATCAGCCAAACCAACCTGTGAATCCAAACCAACCAAACCAACCTGGGAATCCAAATAGACCGAACCAACCACAGAATCCGAATTGGCCAAACCGACCAAATCAACCACAGAATCCAAATTGGCCTAACCAGCCGAACCAACCACAGAACCCAAATTGGCCTAACCAGCCGAACCAACCACAGAACCCAAATTGGCCGAACCAGCCGAACCAACCACAGAACCCGAATTGGCCTAACCGACCAAACCAACCACAGAATCCGAATTGGCCGAACCAACCAAATCAACCACAGAACCCGAATTGGCCCAATCAACCGAACCAACCACAAAACCCAAATTGGCAGAATCCCAATCAACCTCCTTTCCGCGGTTAAAAAGGTCGAATCTTATACATGTAGGCCTTCTCTATTAATATGTTTGGCATTCATCAAGGGAGCAGTTAGTTGCTTTCATTCCTAACACGTGACTTGAATGAATCTCTTAAATAAGTAAGAACAATGAACAGAACCACAACAGGCAATAAAACTGAAATCTTATTATTTAATGGAAGTTAAAAGCAAGGTAGTAATATCATGCTAAGCAGGGCCCGCTGGAGGAACAGCTCTTTCGGACCTAAAGTGGCTCCCCTCGTTCCGGGATTCATTTCTATGTATCGAAATAAGGCTCATATTTTCGAAGGGTTTTTTTCCCGAAAACAAGATGAGGCTTATAGTTTCGAAGGTTTTTTGATCCGAAAAATCAAGATTCGCTATTCCGAATAGTTGACGGTGAGATAATTAGCACTGCCTAACCTTTGGAATAATTTGATCGTCGAATCAACAAACTTCGGAATGACAGCAATCCATACATCCTATTCGGAACGCACATTCGGAATAATGAACGTATGATGTTGGAAAATTATCAATTTCAAATTAACGTAGGCCTTCAACAGAATTTGGAACAATCGTCTTCAACAGTTTTAATTTCGATCTTACAATTGTTGGCATTAAGCTGACAAACTTCGGCCGTGATTCCCAGATGAGGATGTTCCGTGCGGTGTAATCACAAGAGGTAGTGTATTATGATCCGGGATATGATCAGTAAGACATGTAGTGAATGTCCATAAGTAGAACATTATTCCAAATAACAACTTCCTCCTGGGTGCACAGCAAAAACTGTGGTGTTAACCGGTGTACATAGACGACCACACCAGTTATTTTACACCGGTGTTAAATTGGTGGTGTTAGTTTTACACCTATAGGTGTTATTACAACACCTATGGTTACATTTACACTCTTTGGTGTTATGTTCAATCTCTAGGGTGTTATTTTAACACCTCAGGGTGTAGTCCTCTATTAACACCAATTGGTGTCAGTTTTAACACCACAGTTTTTACAGTGTGATGCCACCGGTGAGATGAACACTTCCAATAAGGTTTAACTACATATTAAGAAAACCTCAACATACATTATATCAAAATCAGCTGTATGGACCAGAAAACGAAACGAACAAGGTGTAGGCTACGCGTCGAACCGTGAACGATCATGTGACTTTGAGTTCTTGCGTGTGTGCTTGAGAAGAGATTATCCTAAAGTAAAACCAAGTTTGGGTGATTTACTTAAAATATTAATCAAAACGGAAACACAGAAAATATTTGGTATACTAGGTGATTATTTTTGAACTTACATTCTCCTATTACAACATTACCGATAATATTGGAACCCTTACAATGATGGTTGCAAGGTCCTTTTGAAATGTTACAATGACAAAAGAGTATCATCTTGCAAAGAACAAAAAGTGGAGATTTCATGTGCAGTACCTAATTCGTCTCATTCCCTTCCCGTTGCTTTGTAAATATTTTTTTTTTCATGATTTGTATCTGTCATAACTTACTGATGACGTTGCTTTATATTCAAATATTGAAAGATTTAAAAAAAATAATTCATAAAAGGAAATAGAGAAACTGAGTAAGGCTCAATGTATTAATGTACCGCATACCCAAGTGTACGACGCAGATTGTTTTCTCGCCAGGGGCCGTCTTTTCATAAAGCTGTTCGTAAGTTAAGAGCGACTTTAAGAACGACTGGTAAAACTTTCTTACGCACTAAATCATCGCCAATGGTGTATACCATTTACCAAAAAAAGGGATCACCAGTCGTTTTTAAAGTTGCTCTTAACTTAAGAACAGCTTTATGAAACGGCCCCAGGAATGCTCCCATTATCCATTGACCATTTCAAAATCTTGAATATCAGCCCCAACTTTGTATATTATGTAAAATTCAGTGTAGTGAATGAGCTATGTACTCGAATATATACGCGTTATATTAATTATTTTAATTGAGAATCTGATGTGATGACATGAATCGACAGCTCAATTTCTGTCAATTATTTTCACAACTGAAATAAAACACTTTTGTATTTCTTAAACATGCGTCTCTTTTACATGTTTTATGATTTCTTTTATCGTCGTATAATAGTTCGAAAATAAATTATCGTCGTATAATAGTTCAATTTTTTTTTTCTTTAAGTCCCTACCCCTATACCTCACAATAAGTCGTTCGTGAATCATTGCCCTACTAGCTGAGTGAAGCACCAATCACGTACCATGATCAATATGACGTCGAAAGGAGGCATGGGTGGGGGGCAGGCGGACACGCCCCCTACAAGTGAACAAGAAAAAAAGGACGAAAGAAAGAAAGTAAAAAAGAAAGAAAGAAAGAAAGAACGAAAGAAAGAAAGAAAGGAAAAAAGAAAGAAAGAAAGAAAGAAAGAAGGAAGGAAGGAAGGAAGAAAGAAAGAAAGAAAGAAAGAAAGGAAGGAAGGAAGAAAGAAAGAAAGAAAGAAACGAAACGAAACGAAACGAAAAAGAGAAAAGTAAAGAGGGGAAAAGTGAAAATAAGATAAAATGAACACCGGGTAGAATTGAAATCGATCTCCCTTAGAATGTGCTATTAGTAGTAGGGACGGAGGTCAACTCGATAGGTGGATACCCCTCCTCAAAATGAAATAAAAAGGGCCCTTTTTAGTTAATGTGCGCTATTTATGCTCTTCTGTCAGATATTTCGTTTTTTTTTTTAATTATACTAACAGGCATTTTGCGTTAAGGCATAATGTGAGTATGGATGACATTTGGTTAATAAAAATAAGCGAATCAGCACATGAGCTCTCAATGGAAATGCGCTCCTTTAATTTCCATCATATATATAAATGAAATAAATCCCAATAATTTACCACAAGAAAAAATGGACAATGTATCTTCCATTGGCGTAAATCCGTGACGTCACAATATTCAAGTGGGGGGGGGGGTGAAACAATAGATCACTACAGATTTGCGCCCGTGATATCTTCCCATAATAATGTTCTTAAAGATTCACTGAAAAGTAAGTTTGTAGCAAACAACTTTTCTTTTCAACTATTATTTAAAGATAAGAAAAGGGAAACACTTTTCTTCACACCTAGAAGATGAGTTTTTGGATCGCTCACTTCTCTCACTCGCAAAAAAATGGCGTAGTTAAAGCTTTAGGTAAAATGGCAAGTTTAAAATCCCCTTTTGTTCTGTTTCAAGTAATGTTACTTTTCTCTGCTTTATTTGAAGAACAACAAGAACAACAATTGATTGCAGAGATATGGACAGTACACATACTTTCCTACCCCCTTGCTGCTTATTTAATCCTTACTTCATGTTTGAACCTTGCCACCACCCCGCTTATATTCGGCATCAGTCATCCCCTAACCGCCAAATGGATTTACCACCATGATACAAGCTACTTTCAAGCCGGGATAGAAAAAAAATGGCTTGCTCTCCGCGAACTATTTCTTTTTCTGTTCCTAATTTGTGAGGCTATTTTTAAAAATGAATGATAAATTAATAAATATTAATGCCCTTTTGACTCCCTTAAACCAAAGTGCATTATTTGATTTAGAAGACGCATGCAAGACACATCTTTCGCCGAGTCGCACGCCCTCCTGCCAAAACCTGGAACGGCGTAATAATTTAAGCTTGCTATTTCACTTTTTGTGTTTGTGTGTGTGTGTGGGGAGGGGTAATTTAATTATCAGGGGTGGGTCCAGGATCTTAAAAAAGGGAGGCACATTTTCTAGAGGAAAATTAGACAAGCAAAAAAAAATCACCAAAATTTGTAGGTAATTTCATCCACGAAAAAAATTGACAAGCAAAAGAAGAAAAATAAAGGTCCTTGCTTTCCAAAGGGGAGGGGTCACACTTTTGTTAGAACAGTATAAATTTTTATTACGCCTCTCAATGGGGGGGGGGGGGGCACGGGCAGGATGTTCGCCCCCCCCCCCCCTGGATCTGCTATATAGTGAATCAGCTTAGCATATGAAAATTAATGCGATTTAAAAACAAAAATTTGCGACTCGAAATAGCGCTCCATTGTTAAAGTGAAACGTGAAATATTGAGAGAAAGGGGCGTTTTTAACTTTAAAACAGTCATATCCCGCTTATGCATGCCGACCTATATAAGTCTCTACTATAATATTAGACCAAAAGCTTCGGTCTCTGTTATGTTGGTTGTTCAGCTGAACTCCGTTGGCTACACTCACCAAATACATAATTAAAAAAATAAAAAAATGTTAAAAAAACTCCTCGAAACAGACGGCTGCCAACTGTCTACTATAATATCGAAACTGAATATTTCGGTTTTGTTTGTCCGCTACTGATAACTGTTCCCATACCTTTATACCGATGTAAAAGTTCTAGGAATAATTCATATTTTAATTTATTATAGAAAATTGCATTTTCATATTAAGTCCTACTTTGAACTGATTTGCCATTCATTATTTCGTTTCAAATCAAATCATTATTAGACTCTACGCCTCCGTGTAAACTTGATCCCGGTCGCGCATTGAGAATTTTTTTTTTCGTGCGGACGTTTCGGCGACACAATAATATTGTTGGCACTCGACTCTCGTGTTTTTGTTGTTTTCCGTCGACGAATCTTCCAAACATTATATTCTAACTTTAAAGATAAAGAATTAAAGATTACTTTAACATAATGGCAGCATCAACAGTCTCAAGTGGACAAACTACGTCTACATCTAATTCTGTGGAAGCTATTTTTGATAATATGGAGTACGGACCTAACCCTGAAGCGCCAAATGCTGCGCAGGTGAGGAAATTGTCTTTATTGTCCCATGTATTTATTGTTGTGTAAGCATTGTCTGCATGAAAAACGCGTAGGCCTAGCCGATACCGAACGTGCGTTGTTTGAAGCACTCATTCAATGAACAAGGTTATAATAATTAATATAACCTTGTTCTCAGTTATATCTCCATGTGTGACAAAATAAAGGTGGCAATGTTTGGCTTATTTTCTCTTTTTCTTTGGGGCAAATGCTTGATTTTTTTACACTGACAGTTTCCACACTCTAGGCGACAACGCAATACTTACCCGTGTTAAGAAACTGAGACTCCACTCACGCGCATTTGGGCAGCCCTAGCTTAGAACTAAGCTTTCTTTCCGTAAAAAATCTTTATTCTTATGATTCAATAAATGTTAATGAATATATAATTACTCTTAAATCGGTACTCACCGGTTCTTTTCTTGAATTTTCTGCCAAATTCCCACGCTTCTGGCTTCAATTCTGCGATGGATTCTGTTGCCATAGACAGCTACACATGCAACTCTATTTATAAATGGAGCGCCCCTTACGAGAGTTGTTAATGCCGCGGAAAAATTGTTAGGCATTTTGGCCTGTGGTCAAGGCGTTCTTTTGTTCTATTTTTTTTATAGGTATGAGATCGAAATCACAGCGACTATTCACACTGTTCCATAATGATTCCGAAAGGAGGTGCAGCACCCCCCACCCACTCCTAGTACCAATGAGGTCCAAACATTACATGTATGGACCTCATAGGCGACATCAGTGCTAAAATTGGGTTAGAGATTTATGTGGATCTAAATTTATTGTAATTTCAACAAAAGTACTAGCTAAATTTGAGGCTTTTGTTGAAATTTTGCTTTAATGATACATTAATGCTTCAAGAAGTAACAAAAAATTGAAAGAAATGAAGGGGAACTTACATTTTGACGACTTTTTCCTGATTTTCTTGGCAGTTGTCCTTCACTTCTGACTCTCGATCGGACCTGATATGCAGATCACGTATACGCGTTCTCGTCAGGTGATCGGTCGGTTATTCTTTTCGCCAGATGTTGATAATTATATATTTCATAACGCAGCGTTCATCGCAAATTTAGCTGAAAGAGATTGAAGTTGAACAGCGCAAGCTTTAATTTATTCAGAAATAACGTTTGATTGCACAAGTTTCGCCTCGGACATTTAGGATCATTTGGTCCCATATTGGCGTAACTACGGGGGGGGGGTGTCCCTACCACCGTCCACACCGGGCGTCCACGTACAAGCCAGCAATTATCTTTTTTCTCTTTTTTTAACCAAAATGCTTCCCCCCAGAAAAAAAGAACCAGGGTTAAAGAGAAAGACAATTATGATAGAGGAACACAAAATACTTTATTTTTTCAGCTTTTAATGCATCGACTTATAATCAAATATTAAATGGGGCTTAGAACATTTTTTTAAAAAGTCAATTAATAAAAATATTCCGCTCTTCGGGATTTGAGCTTTCATGAAATATCCGATCTTTTTCATGATTACCGAAAATACTTCAAATGTCAAAAAAAAAATTATCGGTGTAGTAGCTGATACCTTGCGCCCGCCTTAATTATTTTAATGTTGAGATACTTTGCTTTAATTTAATGAATTCCTAAAAGCATTAATTCTCAGATCATTTGTCGCAATCGAATGATTCGATTGGTAAGCTAGTTGTATAATTATTATGATTCATGAATTGTTTAAAATGTGTCTCTCTATCAGTTTTGAATATTTAAAAAAATGTCAGCTCGTGCTTTTTGCTCGCAATATTTTGATTAGTAAGAAATTCTTGTGTATGCGAGTTTGATACATAAATAACTAGAGAGAGAGGGGGGGGGGTGTCCCTCAGCTACTTGTCCTTGCTTATTCCAATTTTTTTTATTATGCTCGTGTTGTGAGTATTTCAAAGTCTTTTCTTTTTCTCACCATTTTTATTGTCTCGGAGCTTCCCTCTATTTCTTTGCTACGATGTATAGCCCATCTTACTTGTTTCATTTTTTTATGTTCTCATTTCATTGAAAACATAATTATTAAACTGACGTAGAAGACTTTACAACAAAATTTTGATATTGTTTTTTCTTGTTTGTTTGGCTTTCTTTTTTCTTCTCCTCAGTCCTTTTTCTAATTAGTTTCCCTTTCCTTATTTTATATTATTTCATTTCATGAGGCATCCGCCAACTTATATACAACAACAAACGTTAGAGGCGGATATCCAGTAAGGGGGCGTGGTGGTGTGCCCTCTAAAAAGAGGAAAATAGGAAGGAAAAAAAGCAGGATTTATCTTGGTGAAGATGATAGTGGTGGTGATGGTGGCGGTGATGATGATGATGATGATGATAATAATGATGGTGGTAGTGGTGATAAAGATGAGAATGAAGTTGGTGACGATGATATGATGATGATGTAATTTTGTCTTTAAAAAAATAATAGTGCAAAGGCGAAATCATTTAAAGTTTATTATGAAAATAGCAGAAAAAAATAATTTGAAAAATTGTACGTATGCGTATGGAAAATCTATCCCCCACCAAAAAAGAAAAAAAGTGAGATTTTGTTTTGTTATTTGTGACGGCGTATAGGCCTATGCGAACAGCTGTGTGATATAATTATGGTAAAAAAAGTAAATGAAATGCCAAGAAATACATGATAATGACTTTTATTGTACATTCAGTATATCAGTAGATAAATTCATACTCGTTCCAAAAAAAGAAGAAAGTGGGTATATTATGGACCATTAAAAATGGGCAGTTGCTCTATATATTATATTACATAGAATATATAGAGCAACTGCTCGTGTGTAGCGGTAAGTTATTCACCTGATCTACATAATTCATGCGGCGCACGGCGCGTGCGCAATGTTTAATAATTATTGTTGTGAATACAATGAATGTCATCAAAAACATAATAACACAGATCAAATAGTGCCAGCTCGACGCGCAAAATGAGAAAAAAATATATATTTTCTGCCCTGATAATTTGATAACCCTAACCTAACCCAATTTCTAAGTATTTTTATCATAAACAGGATAACTATATACAATGATTGAAATTAACTTTATATTCTTTTGCGAACAAAATGAATATGAAAGACAGCTTTTTGATAAAGAACACAGTTTTAGAGCGTTAGAGCGCGATTTATACCTACAACCGCTAACATAGGCGGATCCAGGGGGGCCGAGGGGCCCGGGCCCCCCTATTGGCGGAAAAAAAAAAAAAAAAAAAGAAAGGAAAAAAGAAAAGGAAGGGAAAAGAGAGGAAAAAAGAAGAAAGGCAAACATAAGAGGAGGAACATGATTAAATGAAATAACATTAGGGGAAGACTCTGAAAATAATTTTTTTTTAAATCTATTTGTTAGGATAAAAAATTTTCGCTCGCGCTTCGCGCCTTATTGTCTTTTAGGGTATTTGCATATCTTGCTCAATATGGAGCTTGAAAAATCAAACTTTGAAGTCATTATACAAAACATATTTCAGCTGGGAAATTGAACTTTCATTATTTTGTTTCATTTACAAATTGATTTTTAAAAAGTGCTCTGTAAAAATGTCTGTGATATCATCTGAACATTATCATTTTCTGCTTGCGCTGCGCGCTCGCAAAATTTGAATTTTCAGGTACGTATTATTTTCCTGTATTCCATAAAGTTCTCAAAATGTTCCCTATTCAGGTCAGATTGTTAAAACGTATCAGCTAGCGCCGCACGCTATAGCATTTGGATTAGTCGGTTATGTATATCCCAATATTAATTCTAAATCAAACTAATTTGATGACAGTTTATCAAAAACTTCGACTCGCGATTTCTGCTCGCATTGATAGATATATAATGCCTCTTATGCATAATTACAAAGTGCTTTAAATGTCCAGTTTTCAGGCCATAAAATTAACACATTTCGCGCTCCCATGCGAGAGAAATAGGAAGATGGTCATCAATTTCATATGATGACATAATGCCCTCATAGCATGTTCCGGTCCTATGTAAAAACTCAAAGTAATAAAAATAAAATACATCAGCTCTTTTTTAACTGTGATCCATCACAATTCACAATTTTCCCACAAAGTGTTTGCATTACAGAGCTTAAATTCACCCTTTGTTATATCATATATTTTTAGCTCGCGCTTTGCGCTCTCTTTATTGATTTTCATGATAAGAAAGTTACTTAGAATACCCAAATTCTAGGTCGAAATCTAAAACACACGTTAATTCAGATACGCAGATTGTTCTCTATTTAAATCATTATCCAGTTTCAGATCACAATATCAAAAAGTGTCTGCTCGCGGATAAATAACTTATCCTTTTCATGATAAAACATGAATAGTGCGTCCAGAATCTTTCCCCATAATTTTGTTTACCCATCACATTTCTCCTATTTTCTCCTCCCTTTTATTTTCCATTAATTTTTCTTTCGTTCACTTTTTTTCTGTCCTCTTTTCCCATAATTTATTTTACCCATCACATTTCTCCCTATTTACTCTTCCCTTTTATTTTCCATTAATTTTTCTTTCGTTCACTTTTTTTCTGTCGCCTTTCCCCTTCTAAGTTCTATTTTTTTTCTCGTCTCACCGCTTTTCCTCATCCCCAGCCCTCGATCGACGCCCGTGCAGATTCGCAAACAATATCAAGAGTATATGTCTACTTGCAAGGGCGGAAATCTCTCCCCAAAAGGTAGGGGGACCAGGGGCTGGAAAATTTGACAAGCAAAAAACAAACAAAAAAAGAAGGTTTATCACCCTCTAAAGAAGGTCATCTTGACCAAAAGAAATTTGACAAGCAAACAAGCAAAAAAAGGGGGCATGCCAAAAGTAAGATCGTCTCTTCCAAAATACATTTCGAATTTGAACGACATGACCAAAAATAGTAGGGGGACATTTCATAATGTGCCCCCTACTATTTTGGGTGAGGGGACATGTCCCCCGGCCCTGGGGTTTGCGCCCATGTGGGTGGGGGTGTTGCGCCTCCCTATCGGGATCATATCACAGCGAGTATACACTCTTCCATATTGGAAGAGTGTTTACTCGCTGAGATTTCGATCTCACACATAATTTTATAAAAAAAAATAGAACAGCTACGCCTTGAACACAGGCCAAAATGCCTAACGATTTCTCCGCGGCATTAACAACTCTCGTAAAGGGCGCTCCATTTATAAATAACGTTGCATGAACAGCTCTCTATGGCGACGAAATTTACCGCGGAATTGCAGCCAGCAGCGTGGGAAATTGGCAGAAAATTCAAGAAGAGAACCGGTGAGTACCGATTTAACAGTATTCATGTATTAATTAATATTTATTTAATCATAAGAATAATTTTTTTTTACGGAAAGAAAGCTTAGTTCTAAGCTAGGGCGGCCCAAATGCGCGTGAGTGGAGTCCCAGTTTCTTAACACGGGTAAGTATTGCGGTGTCGCCTAGAGTGCCCCCACCCACATGGGCGCAAATCCCAGGGGGACACTTCCCCCTAACCCAAAATAGTAGGGGCACATTATCAAATGTCCCCCTACTATTTTTGTTCTTTTATATATGATGGAAAGAAATAGGCCTACATCATTTAAATCGAAGTAAAACATGTATTTTGGACGAGACGACCTTCTTTTGGGGGTGATAAACCTTCCTTTTTTTTTTTGTTAGTTTGTTTTTGGTTTTTTTTGCCTGTTTTCCAGCCCCTGGTCCCCTACCTTAGATTTCCACCCTTGCCTCCCACTACTCTTGATATTGTTTGCGAATCTGTTTTGTAAATTAAAGGGGAATTTCACCCTGATAAAAAGATGATGAAAATATGAGAAAAATCATTTCAAAATATCGATGAAGGTGTTATTTGACAAAAAATGGAGTTGATAGAATTTAGAATGCTTGATTTATTGTGACGTCTATAACGAGCAGTTGCTCTATCCTAAATATAAAATGCCCAAATTTCCCATTTTTAATGGTCCGTAACGACCCACTTTTTTCTTTTTGATAACAAGTATGAATTGATATAGGCCTACTAAAATGTACCATAAAAATCATTATCATGTATTTCTTGACATTTCATTTACCTTTTTACCATAATAATAGCTGCTTGCAAAGGCCTACGCCGTCACAAAAAAACCCGGGGGGCCGGGGGGGGGGGCACTTACATTGACGAGTGGATACCATGCGCGACCAAAAAAAACGTAAAAAGGATGTCCTTTTCACGATAGGGCACGTTACCTACGTAACGTGATAAGGGTGTCAAAAACACAAAAATAACGAAAAAAGGGTATCTATTAATTCGCTAGGAAAACCGTCGTGTTTAGGGTCTAATTTGCGGGGATGATAAAACAAAATCAAAATGTTTTATAAAGGATGTCCTTTTTGCTCCAACACTTCGTGTTTAGAGTCCGATTTGCGCGAGGTGTAGAAGGTGGGGTCGTACTAAACCAAATAAGGTAAAGCCGACGACCGAAGGACCCGTAACAATAAAACATTCCTGTACTTGTTTAGGGGTTCATTTCAGGGAATATTTGCCAAGAGTATCGTTTTGTTTCCAATACTTGTTAAGGGTAGGGTTTCACACGCCAATACTTGTTAAGGGGTGCATTTTCAGAATATGGAAATTACGTGTTTAGGGTGCTTTTCGAGACCCCATGGTCGCGCATGGTATCCACTCGTGAATGGAAGTGGCCCCCCCCCCCGGGCAAAAAAAAAAATCTTACCTTTGAAAAAGATTGGTGGGGGATGGATTTTCCTCGAACGCATACCAATTTTTTTTCTGCTATTTTCATAATAAACTTTAAATGAATTCAACTTTGCACTACTTAATTTTTTCAAAGACAAAATAACAAAATTACATCTCATCATCATCATCACCACTATCATTAGCATCACCATCATCATCACCACAACCGTCACCACAACCATCATCATCACCAAGATAATTTTCATCATCGTCATTGCCATCATCATCTTTTTTTTTTCTTTATTTTTTCCCCATCCCTTCTTCTTTTTTTTTCTTCCAATATTCCTCCTTTTTTTAGAGCGGCACACCGTCATGCTCCCTCACTGATTATCTGCCTCTATATGCTTGGTGTTGTATAAATTGGCGGATACCTGAATGAAATACTGAAGAGAAAATAAGGAAAGGGAAAAAGTAAGAAGAAAAAGAAGATGAGGAGAAGAAAAAAAGAAAGCCAAACAAATGAAACAAAACAATGTCAAAATTTCGTAATAAAGTCTTCTACATGTACGTCAGTTTAATAATGATGTTTTCATTGAAATGAGAACAAAAAAAGAATTGAAACCATAGGCGGCGGAAGCGGGGACGTTCCCCCCTAAATTTGTTGTTGACCTTTTTTTTTTGCTTGTCAATTTATTTTCCTACGTCCCCCCTAAAATGTTTGGGTTGAGAGCCTTTTTTTTTTGCTTGTCAAAATTTTTTAGGTTGTCCCCTCCTAAAATTTGGGGCTTCCGCCGCCAATGATTGAAACAGGACTACATTATAATATAGTGTAAAGAAATAGAGGGAAGCTCCGAGACAATAAAAAGGTTGAAAAAGAAAAAAATGTGAAAACACAAAGCTCTCACAACATGAGCATAATAACAAATAATAACAAATAAGCGAGGACAAGTAGCTGAGGGACCCCCCCCCCCAACTCTCTCTCTCTAGTTATCTATCTATCTATCCGACTCGATTATATAAGAGAAGAATTTACTAATCAAAATATTATGAGCAAAAAGCACGAGCTGATATTTTTTATGAATATTCAAAACTGATAGAGAGACGCAATCGAATTATTCGATTGCGACAAAATTGATGATCTGAGAATTTATTGTTTTTAGGAATTCATTAAAAGCATAAAGTTGATCAGCATTAAAATATGGCAGGCGCAACGCATGAGCTAAAGCTTTATAGGCATACACCGATAAAAAATTTTAAGTATTTTTGGTAATCATGAAAAAAATTGATATTTCATGAAAGAAAGCTCAAATCCCGAGGAGGAATATTCTTATGAATTGACTTTAAAAAAAACTGTGGTAAGCCCCATTTAATATTTGATTATAAGTCGAATAAAACAGTAAAAGCTGACAAACGTTCGCGTGATATTTGGCAACCTCCCCCCAAAAAAAAAAAATAAATAAATAAATAAAAAATAAAAAAAAGTTTTTAACTATAATAATGATCGAAGGTAATTTTGTCTCGCGTAGAACTGGACAAATGAAAAAAAGATTGTCACTAAAAAAATGAAGGTAATTTTGACCCACGTAAAATTTGGCGAGCCCCCCCCCCCCAAAAAAAGGAAAAAAGGTTTTAACAAGCAAAAAAAGGCTAAAAAGGAGAAAGAAGAGACAAGAATAATTATGAACGAAATATCCCCATTACAAATAATGCTGTGATCATCATAAGGGAGGGGTCGCATAACTAGTATGAACAACGTATTTAATTCCAAAATATTTACTACAAATCTCAATAGGGGGATCGGGCAGAAATGCTCACCCCCACCCCCACCCCCCCCCCCCCCGATCCGCCACTGATTCCAATCAATAATGACATTTATCTGCAATACTGATACTTTGGAATCAAGATACTGAAGATTGATACGCTTTACATAAATTATGAACGTCTGACAAAAAGATAATCTACCGATCACCTGACCGATCAGCTGACCAGTTCGCGTATCACTTCGGAGTTGATCACTCGTCGCAGCTGTGTGGAACGCTCACCGAAAATCAACAAAAAGGGCCTGAAATGTAAGTTTAATGATAATATATTTTAATTTGAACTACTTAATTAATACTTTTAATGTCTCCCCAACAAATGAAAGTCATATCACGTAACTCCAATTTGTATTAAGGCGTACATTTACCAAAGTCTTGGGTTGGAAATCAGAACAGCATTGTCTAACCCATATTTTTGGGTAATGTCGCCGATGAGGTCCATACATGTTAATGTTTGGACCTCATTGGTACTAGGAGTGAGTTTCCATTAGACCTGTTAATTCATACCGCTTTAGCTCTTATTTAAATTTGATTCTTTATATCATTTTTTCTTAATTAAAGGAAACCAAAACCCAAGAGGAGAAGTAATCTTATTGGAAAGAGTAAAATGAGAGGAACAATTTAAAAAAAAGTTTCATCAAAATCGGTTATGAAATAAGCAAGTTATGGGAGTTTGAAAACTCTTGTTTTACTTTCTATGGGCATCCTCAAATTGGCAAACGTGCTTCAAAATGGCTGATTTTGTGGACAACTCTCCATTTGTTTTGTACACAAATTTTCAGATTTTCCTCATTAGCTTTCAAATTGCATCTTGCCTCCTTCTGAGCACAACATATGTCATGGGAAAATATAATCCACACCATATATGACAATGTCAGGTGGAGATAATGTGAAATATGTAAAATAAAGGGGAAAATCTGAAAATATGTGTACAAAACAAATGGAGAGTTGTCCACAAAATCAGCCATTTTGAAGCACGTCTGCCAATTTGAGGATGCCCATAGAAAGTAAACCAAGAGTTTTCAAACTCCCATAACTTGCTTATTTCATAACTGATTTTGATGAAACTTTTTTTTAAATTGTTCCTCTCATTTTACTCTTTCCAATAAGATTGATTCTCTTCTTGGGTTTTGGTTTCCTTAAAAAATAGAGATAAAAAAATGAAAATTTTCTTGCCATATTACTTTCCACCAATAGAGGGCGTACACAAAAATATGCCCAAAATTCAAGTTTTTGAGCGCTCTGGTGAATACAAAAATTATTCCCACATTACTAATGATAAATAAATTAAAACTGTATGGAAATTAGTCATTTTGGTCACAAAAGTGATATTTTAATGATTTTTTAAAGTGTGTGCTCTATACAGCATTGGCATACCAGGCATAGTCCTACCTGTAGATTCTCCACAGGCTAGATGGTAGCAGTGAACAAGTGGTTTGAAGTGACTGAGTGAGTGAGGCTCTGTCTTTAAAACGGTAGTTATAAAAACAAAATTTAATATTACATAGGCCTAAGCGTTTTGTTATTTGAATAAACAAAACCTTTTTCTGTTGGTTTATTTCTTTTTGTAAATGAAATGATCAATAATGCAACTTTCGATCTGTAAATGTAAATTACATGAAATTAACATTTTGAATGTTTAAACTTTAATTTACAGAAAGTTGCATTATTTGATTAATTGAATTTTTTTAAACATTAAAAGATTTTTTTTTATTCAAATAATACAAAGTTTTTGGAGTTTATAATTTGCTTAATAAGATCAAGATGCGAACTCATATAACATGCATAAAGTTTAACTTAAACTTTATGATTGACAGATTAAAAGTAAGCCTCTTGATGTTCATGATGTTTTTGATAATTTTGTGAGTAAGTTACTGATGACAAATTTCTTTCCTGAATTTTTGACAGAAAAAGGTAATATTTCCCCCAAATTACTACTTACAAATCATGTTAAGTGAATGGTTTGAAATTAGAAAAGGACATTTTCGAAATTTGCATTAATCTTCTAGGGTCTGTATTTATGTGTAGTCCCATGGATGTTGGGGACTGACAAGAGTTTACACAATGGTACAAAGCAAAATGACAACTTTTTTGTTTCAAAACTAATGTTTCAGAACTAAATATAAGGAATAAAGTATGAGAAGAAAAGTCAAACATTCATCTAGACTTGCATCCACACCAATTTAGAACTCACTTGTCTGTGCAGTGTTTTTAAACACATTTTTAGTTTTTAAAAAGTTGTTTTTAAACATGTTTTAAAAATGGTAAAATGTGTTTTACATTCCTATTTTTCTCTAGATTGTCTGTACCATAAATTTCTTACCATATTTATATTGCTCGTGAAATTCTTTTTCAAGTGATTTGTAACTTTTTCAATCACATTTTGATATCAAATTTCAATGTAAATTTCCGACATTCAAAAGTATATTTGTTATCACTGTTTGGTATCCCCTACTCATTGATCCCATCCATTCTAATTTCCAAACTTCTGTATTATGCAGGCATGGCTTGATAGTCATGAGAGAAAGCTTGGCCACTTCATTAACAACAAGTGGGTGCGACCAGAGAATCGTAAGACCTACACAACCCGTGGACCCGCGGCAGGGGAACCTCTGGCAACCACTGTCCAAGGGGAGGAAGAGGACATCGAGCTGGCAGTGAGCTGTGCATCCAAAGCCTACGATTCATGGAGTAAGCTCCCATGTCATGTAAGAGCAAGGCATATCTATAGGTGAGCAATTATCTTTACATAGGGGGTGAGACGGGTTATAAACTACCAAGCCATGTAAGGGTAAGGCATTTTCTACAGGTGAGCAGTCCTCTGTGTATAGAGGGAGGGGCAGGGGGTATAAACTACATGTACCATGCCATTTGAGAGCAAGGCATATCTACAGGTGAGCAATCCATTCTGAAGGGTAAGGGGGGTGGGTGGTAATGCTAAGTTATCTTTGGTTATTCATCACTATTTAGAAATATATAAGACCTGTATCAGAGAGCAAAAAAAAAACAATACGCCAAAACTTCTCTTTCATGATTATGTTGACAGGCGAAAATTATTTTCTATTTATAATGCTTTTCACAACTTGCTGTGTAAGTCTGCAATATTGGAGATGTTTAGTTGCAGTGAATAGGGATTTTTCAGGGTCCTTTTTTCGTTTTCCTGTGCTCTTTTTGAGCATTTCAGGGACAAAATTGCCCCAATTCCACTGTGTGATTTTCATTTCCCCTTGATAGGATGCTCCAAATCTCTGTATCTAAAATTGAAATTTTCACAAAGAATTAACGGATGAGAAAAAACTTACATTCTCAACATATTTGTGAGTTTAGTAATGATTCCCCAGTATGATTTACATTGCTAAACCTTTACCATAGCCTAGGCACTGATAATATATGTAGTTGTTGATTTATAAGAGTTCTTAATTTTGCCATCCATTCTGAAATTAGTATCGCCCGTCATGTTCAGAAGCATCATCGTCTGATAGCGGTGGTTGAATCCCTCGACAACGGTAAACCAATCAGAGAGACTCGTGATGCTGACATCCCCATTGTCATTCGTCATCTCTACCATCATGCTGGATGGGCGGAGCTTATGGACACGGAAATGGCCAATTGGAAACCAGTGGGTAAGTTCAATTTTTCATAGTAGAGCGTTGTGGCCCAGTGGATTAGTCTCCAGACTTTGAAACAGAGGGTCGTGGGTTTGAATCTTAGCCATGGCGTAGTTTCCTCCAGCAAGGAATTAATCCACATTGTGCTGCACTCAACCTGGCAGGAATTTAATCCTTGAAATGCCGAGCACGCTTGATCTACAGCCAGGGTAGTAATATCCAAGTCCTTTGAAAGCGCGTAGAGGTGACTGGGTACCAGGCAGGAATTTATTCCTTGAAATGCCACCGCGCTGTAAAAGGATGCAGGGCTAAAGCCAGGGTAATAATATCCAAGTCCTTTGGAAGCGCATACAGACGTTATTCATAATGTGTTATGCGCTATACAAGAACTGACTGAATCAGCCCCCCAGTCTTTTTAGGGTTAAAGCAGATACGAACCAAATAGTGCCATCTCGAGTCCTCAACGCCTCATACCTGGCCAGTTTCCTGACCCATAACGCTATTGTAGTCGAGTGATATAGACCCACATGCTAATTAACCACTTAATACATTTATACCGTAATGATTATGTTACCAAGTAGCAAATAATTCCTTTTTCTCTCAAAACATTTTAATTTCTCTATACAAATACAATTATTGGTCAATTTATTCTCTGTAGAATTAGTATACATGTATATCTAAAAACATATATTTCAAGACTAAATATTTATAACACACAGTCAATGAGAGACCAAACACGGTTCACTCTCCCTTTAACATGACTTATTGTGATTATTTTATTAGGTGTGGTCGGTGCCATAGTTCCTTGGAACTTCCCCCTCATGCTCCTGATCTGGAAAGTGTGCCCCGCCTTAGCCATGGGAAACACCGTGGTCCTCAAACCCGCAACGTACACCCGTCTCAGCGCCCTTCTCTTCGCCCAGATCTGCGCAGAGGCAGGGCTGCCTCCCGGTGTGCTCAACATCGTGACGGGTAACGGTGCATTCGGTAGTAAGCTGGCTCTTCATCCAAGGGTTGATAAAGTGGCCTTCACAGGATCAACAGAGGTGAGATCATCTTTTTGTAGCAAGTGACACGATTTACCTTTAAACAAGAAGGAAACCCCTTTTTAACAAGTTGAATTCATATGAAACAGAAAGATCATAGAGTAATGAAATTTTGGGGAAGATTCAATGAATAATAAGAATGTTAACAATTTGAATAATAAGATCACTAATGCCATGATATGTAGATTCTCCTATGTGCAATGCTTTCATGATGTGTTGCGTTGAACACATACAACTTTGTCATTACTTTAGTACATATTTACTTCAATTTTCTACAATTTGTTGCAAGATTGGAGGTTCTTTTTTATGAGAGGGTGTGAAAAACGGTTCCACAAGAATGTATCATGGATGTATTGTTTGGTCATATCATTAGAATGGGCACAAAAAGAGATGCTTTGGAGGTAAAGTTTCATTGTCCAATGGGAGAATTGTACATATGTGCAGCATCGTCACAGATCTTGTTCACATTGCCAATGGGAGGATATCCATAGCATTTTAGGGTCATACAAAGTAATGTAATTACTTTCCTATTTAAACATATTTCTCAGAGTGAATAGAAGCATTATTTATTCTAGATTTTAAAAAAAGATATTGGAATAAGGGTCGTGTGGTCCAGTGGTTAGAGCATTGGACTCATAATCGCAAGGTTGTGAGTTCGAATCCTAACTCTGCCATTGTCTCCACTTTGATAAAAAGGCCCGAGAGTGATATCTGTCGTCTATAACGTCAGCCACTATGGCTGATTAACCTAGACGTAAAATGTTTCATAGGTAATTGGTTATATATCAGCTTGGCGTTTACCAGCAAAATGCTGTTTTGCCGAGTTCCTACGGGGAGTTACCACAAACAGAAACAGAAAATATTTTAATTGAAGTGTTTTAATTTGTGCTTGAAATATAAACTTTTATTCTGGATGGTTGCTGTTTCTTTGACTTAACTTTATTTGATTTTTATTAGTTTAGTTATGACTTGATTCGATTTGACTTTGTAGGTTGGTCAGATCTTGAGACGAGCCACTGCCGGATCAGGAAAGAAGCTATCCCTTGAGCTTGGAGGGAAATCCCCCTTTGTTGTCTTTGAGTCAGCTGACCTTGATTCAGCTGTAGAGGGCATTGTTGATGCTATCTGGTTCAACCAAGGTCAGGTATGTAACATGATAATGAATGATCTATGTAGGTTTGCATGGTGGAGTTTATAACATAGAGAAGGTTTATGGTTCACCGTGTGTAATGTGAAGAAGGGAAGGAAATACAGGCAGAAAGATTGAAATTGAAAGACGAGATAGGATGAAAAGAGGAAATTACAAGTAGTCTTTCTTAAATGTGAGTGAAGTCTTGAAAAGGACTGTAAACCAGATTAGATGAGCTGAATATGGCTTGAGTAGCGATGGTTTGAGAAGTAGCAGGTTGAAGTGAAGAGAGGTTACTTGACATTTCGGGCAGGTTGACTGTCCGTCTTCAGGAGTGAAGGATGCTAAACGAGCGCGGTGTATTTAATGAATATTTATAATGAATTTTCAGACTCAGCGATATATCCTGTTAATGGCGATATTTTGCTGGCGTTAATCAACTAACATTGAAATTTAATATCAACCAGCACTAGTAATGTCGTCATAACAATTTTACAATCAGATATGATTTGATACCGATTTGAACTTACCCAAACTTTTATATTACCAATGCAATTTTTATTTGTACAATTGATTTGAACTTCAAATAAGGATATTATTTCCTATCATTTTTCATGAATGCAGTCTGACCTCTCTTATCCAGCCTCCCTTTATAAATCAGATCTCTCTATTCTGGGGACGCATTTTAAATTTTGTTATTTTACAATAATCACTTGGAGAAGGGAGATTCTTATATAAATATGAACTCATACACAAATTTGCATGGATTACATGTTATTTCTTCTTAATAAATTTCATTTAGACGTATCTGGACTAACCCCTTATTAATTATCCGGAAGGGCACCTGTCCTTATACGATAGGTTGAACTGTAAGCAAAATATGATTGAACACAGAATACTGTCACTAGTTAAGGATTATCAAATATAAACGTTTTTAGGCTTCTATCAACCTACTGATTTAGAAGCAAGCTTGGAATATTACAATGATAGTCTTATAAGCATACCTGCAACATGTTTACTATGAAACTATCTCTCTGTGCTTGTAGGTATGTAGCGCTGGATCAAGGCTTATTGTCCAAGAGACGGTCATGGCCAAAATGGTGGCAAAGCTCAGAGAACGTATAATGCATCTTCGTCTTGGTGACTCCCTGGATAAATCAGTAGACATGGGTGCAGTGGTCGACCCCTCACAGCGTAAGACAGTGGAGGAATACGTGGAGGAGGCCAGAAGAGAAGGAGCCGAGGTAAATTATTCTCTTTTAAATCCCACTCATAGCTTTCCAAAGCTCTCTTTTTGCTAGTGATATGGTAATATGGGGAGGTGGTATATCTGCCAGTGTTTCATATGAAAACCGGGATGCATTCAGTTTTCATTGAAGGCATTTGTCAAATATTTCATATGAGGGAGTAAGTTTTATCCAATGGTTCCAGATCAATTCAGTTCAATTAATTTATTTCCAATTAAAAATCACTTTATAAAAATTCATAAAATACATAATTGAGCAAATGTAAACCATATTCATGTAAATGTATGTCAAAGTCTTCCACATAAAATATATATGTTTACAATAAGTTAACATTTTAAACAACAGAGGAAATAAAGAAATAGTAAAACCCCCAAAATAGTCTAGATAACCTCCCCGAAAGGAATTAGACAAAATATAATTGACATAGTAAGAAACTTATTTGCCCACAATTAAAAACAAAAGAAAAACCAAATAAAAAAATCAAGGTCAATCAATAAAGAGGAACAAACAAAACATAACCAAACAAACCCTACACAAAAAAAGTAAAAGGTGGAAAAAAAATCTACACAAGCAGAAGATTGATTTGTGCTTCTGAGCTTAGTCCGAATAACGGTGAAGGTGAAGTGGAAGGCCAGGTCCCTGTTGAATAAAAGTAACTTTCATGGTAATTTTGCCATCCAATGGTATCTTTAATGAAATCCTTGATTTCAATTGGCTGATGAGCACTGTTACCATGGTAGTTACCATTGGGTGGTAGAGTTACCATAGAAGTAAGTTTAATGCAACTGGTGCGTGTTTCATAAAGCTGTTTGTAAAGTTACGCACGACTGGAACATGATACATGTAGGTCCTAACTCAATTACTTAGGGATGCATCACTTGGCATGAGAAAGGGTTACCAGTCCTGCGAAATGTCATTCGTATATTACGAACAGCTTTATGAAATGCCCACCGGGACTCAGGCCTGGCCAGGTTGGAGGAAGACAGGATGGATAGATAATATCAGGAATGGGACAGAGGGTGGAATGGCCATGGCAAAAGAAAATACATACATGAGAATGCATGGCTGCAATGTCTGCCCTTAGATATTTGTTAAAAGAAATAGCCTTGAAAACTTATATTTTAACTTCTCTTCATACTTGGAATCACAAATCTCTATGTTTTTTTTCTAAAAATCCCAGATCATTCAGAATCCTGATTGTGTACCAAAGAAAGGATGTTACTACCCACCGACTGTCATCACTAATGTTCAGACATCATCTAGAGTCGTCATGGAGGAAGTATGTTCAACACCCTTTAATTTGTGTTCTTCTCTATTTTTTTTTATTACTGTGCTTTGTATTGGCTACTTAGGGAAACCAAAACCTTAGGGGAGAATCAATCAGAAAAGAAAGAGAAAAATGAGAAGATTATGGTAATTTTTTAAGTATTTTTATTGAAATTGGTGTGAAGTATGGAATTGTGAAATGTCTTGTTTTACCTTCTATTGGGATCCTCAAATTGGCAAACATGGTTCAAAATGGGCCATTTTTTGTGGACAACTTCCTATTTAATTTGGACACAAATTGTCAGATTTCCCCCATTATTTTTCAATTCGCTTCTTGTCTCCTGAGCACCACATATGTCAAGGTCAGGAAGTCAGTGCTAATTTGAGGATCATTATAGAAGTGGTTCCAAGACTCTTCAAACTTCATACTCTAGTAAAATATAACCGATTTTTTATGAAACTGCTTTAAATTGCTCCTCTCACTTTTCTCTTTCCAATGAGATTGATTCTCCTTGGGTTTGGGATTCCTCTGAAGTTCAAGTATCCATTATTTTTATCTTTTATATTTCATATGTTTTATGTACAGTATAGGCTACCGTTATTTAGTGATCTTCATTGTGATTGTTTTTCAGCTTAGATTTTATGATTTCACAAAGTTCACTTTGTGTAATGTAACTCTACCAGATATAATAATGATAATGATAATAATAATAATGGTAATAATAAGATAATAATAATAATGATAGCTGGATTTATAAAGTGCTTTTTGCCAGAGGATACAAAGCGCTGCTATTATTACCCCGGCTTTAGCTCGAGCTACCATCACCGGCACTCAGTGCATGCAAGGAATTACTCCTGCCGGGTACCCATTCATATAAATCCAGGATAGTCAAAATTAAGTCTTGTTTTGACAGACCTTGTGAAATTAGTGTTTTCTCAAACTACTTCCATTTACCTTTCATGTCATCAGATATTTGGTCCAGTCCTGGTTGTCCTCCCATTCCGCACAGCCAAGGAAGCCATAGCCCTCGCCAATAACACCAACTACGGTCTAGCCGGCAGTGTCTGGACAGAGAATGTCAGCCTCGGACTGGAAGCAGCTCTGAGTATCAAGGCTGGTGCTATCTGGGTCAATGCTCATAATATGTTTGATGCAGCGGCTGGTTTTGGAGGCTATAGGCACAGTGGATATGGCAGAGATGGTGGCAAAGAGGTAGGTAACGGTTCTATTCACTGTTTGATATATTATATGCAGGTGAGAGTAATACCATGCGGGGGTGCAAAAAGGGATCCCCCTGCCCCTTACTAAAAAAATAATAAAAAGAAGCAGGAAAAGAAGATTTTGAAAGAAAGTTTTTCTATTTTTTTTCTGACTTTTCCACTGCATGTTATTTGTACAAATTAGAAGCCTTGTTATAGCTTTCGGAAGGCTGTTAAGGAAACTTATTTGGAAAGCTTATACCTTTAGTTTAAAGCTCATAAGTCCCCAGCATAGCCATTGTCAGTGTGAGAGGCAGTTGCCCAGAATTGAAACTTACATCTTTGACTGTATGTTTTGGGATATTTTTGGTAATTCATGAAGCTCATCTTGTTTAATCCCCTTTCTCCATCCTGGTAGGGTCTGTATGAATACGTAGTACCATCATGGATGAACAAGACTAAACCTGGGACGGTAGACATGGACATCAAACTCTTCGGCAGCCATGTTCCCAACATTCCAACTGACAATCCACCGGCGCCCTCTACTGTCCAAGTTGATGGATTCTCTATGCCCAGCATCGATCGTACCTATAAGCTTTACTACGGCGGTGCACAGAAGAGGCCAGACGGGATGTACTCGAAACCTGTCATGGATGCGGAGAATCAGGTTGTCGCGTTGGTCGCCGATAGCAACAGGAAGGACGTAAGGAACGCTGTGGAAGCAGCTCACAAGGCAGCACCAGGGTGAGTTCACAACTTCACACGGCTGTGTCCCGTTACACATACACAATTTTTTTTTTAATTTTACACTCCACCAATCAGGTTGAAGGATTTCAGTAGCTTTTAACTGCTATAGCAAATTTGTTAGCATAACAAGTTCTGTGAAACAGAGAAATCCATGACTTTACAAGTTTGGAAATTTTTTATAGAATTGACTGCTGTAGGCACATTGGCTATTATTTTGGCTATTGTCAAATACCAATGGATGTGATGAAACGACTGTTTTAAAATGAATGTGAAAAATTATCAAATCATGAATGCTTATGTCAGTGAATTTTAAAACCACCTTCATTATTTATTTGTAAACTGCTCATGCGCATCAGCTAGCTGTGAACTGGCTTATTGTACCATGTGTGTAATGCCCTTGATGAATTGGCTATCTTCATAATATTGATATGTATTTTTTCTGTCTTATTCAAGTTGGGGCAAGCGAGCAGCTCACAACCGAGCTCAGATTGTTTACTACATGGCTGAAAACCTTGAACAGAGGAGGGAAGAAGTCGCTCAGGGTATCGCTAGGTTGACGGGTCAAGATATGAAGAGTGCCCTCAACGAAGTTGATCTGTCCATTCAAAGGCTGTTCTACTGGGGAGCCTATGCTGATAAGTACGGTGGAACCGTTCAGGTAAGACCAGGGGTGGTATTCTGAAAACTTTCTTAACTTTGTTCTTATCTTTGTTCTTATCTCAATGAGATAAGAAGACGCTAAAATCATTGCAAATCGGTATTCTGAAAATCTTCTTAACGCGTTCTTATCTCTGTAAGGACTGCCCCCTTCTTATCTCCAACACGCCCATTTTTAAGATTTTACCAATCAAAATGCGCTTTATATTGGCAGTTTAACCAATAGAAGCGTTCCTTATGTGAAGAGAATATCATGGGCGCTGTGCGTCCACCGTTTCTGGCGCATTGCGCGAAATAGGCATTTTATACGCAATGACTGATTTTATTATTTCGAGACGTCCACGTGCAAAAAAAGTAAGAAAAGTAAATAAAGCAGGTACGAATAAAGAACAAAATATGAAAAAAGAAAGTAAGTAGGTATGAAAGAAAGAAGACAGAAAAGGGTCAGAGTGAAGCAGAAAAAAAAGATGAAAGGGACAAAGCAGAAAATAATGAAAAAATAAAGAGTAAACGAAATAAAGCAAGCAAAAAGAATTCAAAAACAAAAAAGAAAGAAAATAGAATGAATAAAAGAAGGAAAAGGAAGAAAAAATAGAACAATTTCTATGATAAAGTGAAGGAACAAAAATGAAGAAAAAAAAAGAAATTAACTAAAAGGAATACACACAAAAATAGGAAAAGGTCAAACTAATATAAGATAAAATAAATTAACAAGGAACCGAAAAAGAAAAAAAGTCTAAAAAAAAACGAATGAAAGAAAGTTAGAAAGAAATAAAAAGAAAGAGAAAAAAGGGAATAAAAATGTAAAAAGTGAAGGAAGAGAGAGAAAAAAAATTAAACAAAGAAATAAAAATGAGAGAAAAAAATGAAAGGAAATTTGACGCAAATATGAAGACTACAAAAAGATAAAGAAAGAAAGGTAAATTCATAGAAAAAAGAAAGAAGGAAAGAAAGAAAGAAAGAAAGGGAAAATAAAAAGTTGGGAAAAAAAAACGAAAAAAAATCAATGGAAAGAATAAAGAAAAAGTTAATAGAAGAAAGACAGAGAGAAGAAAGAAAGTAAAGAAAAAGAGTAAATAAAGAAAGAACGAAAAAAGAATGAGCAAAATAAAGAAAAAAAAGAAAGAAAGTAAAAAAGACACAAAAGTGTCAGAAAGCAGAAATAAAAAAATAAGAAAAATTAAGAATTATTAAAGGGAAGGAAGAAAAAGGGGGAAAATGAAATGAATGATTAAAAAAGGAAAAGCATGTATAAAAACGAAAGAATGGAAGAAAAATAAGGAAGAAAAATAAAGATTACAAAGAAGTGAAGGAAGAAAGAAAGAAAAAAGAAAAAGAAAGAAAAGGAAGAGAAACGGGGGGAAAGCAGAAAAAAGACTCAGTAAAGAAAAAAAAGAAAGGGATAAAACGAAAAGGGAAAATAAAAAAGGAAGAAAGATGAAGTATAAATGAAACAAAGCAAAAGAAAAAAAAAGAAATTAAAAGATTCAAACAGAACAAAAGTAAAGATATAAATGAAGAATGAAAGAAAAGAAGAAAGACAGACAGATAGGAAGAAAGACAGACAGATAGAAAGGGAGAAAGACAGACAGATAGAAAGGAAGAAAGACAGACAGATAGAAAGGAAGAAAGACAGACAGATAGAAAGGACAAAAGACAGACAGATAGAAAGGAATAAAAATGGAAAAGAAAGAAGGGATAGAAAAAAGAGGCGGGCAAAATAAAGGGTGAATGAAATAAATGGTGGGAGGAATACTTGTGGGTACTTGTTACTACTAGAGGCCATCGATTTTGAGCAAGAAAAAACGCGGACATCGTGAGATGTGATAACCCTCTAGCTATCTTAAATATTATCTTAAATATCATGAAAGATAAGAAAGAAAAAAGATAAGAACGATTTCAGAATACCACTTATCTACATTCTGTTCTTATCTTTTAGCGCGCTTTGGTATTATATGCGCGAGTTGTAAATTTACGCGCTCAGCATTGGGTGGAGAGCAAGATAAGAACAAAGATAAGAACAAAAGATAAGAAAAAGATAAGAACGTTTTCAGAATACCAATTTAAGAAAGTGACGTAGATAAGAACAAAATTAAGATAAGAACGTTTTCAGAATACCGCCCCAGGATTTCACCATGTTTTTGGTGTTATGATGATGCTGATGATGATGTTGATGATAATGGTGATGGTAATGATGATGGTGACGATGACGCTGATGATGATTATGGTAATGATGATAATGATTGTGATAATGATGAGAATGATTTGACGATTTTGACAATATGAAGAATAAGAATTACTTCTTTCTCCTGAGGACGACAAGAACAAACTTGTCGAAACGTCAAAATTGGGTGGTCCTTTTCAAGACCAACACTTGCCCAAGAAAGATACATGGTGTACCATGAAACCTACTACACTATTCTTCTTCACCATGGAAAACTTCAGTAGTTACAAATTACTTTTTATAATTTTTTTTTCAATACAATATCACTATTTTGGCTAATTACAGAGAACCGTCCCTAGCGAATTATTGTTCGTTTGGGGTAGCTAGTCACAATTACTATGACAGCGATGATGATGGTGATGATGATGATGATGATAACGATGATGGTGATGATGACTGTGATGATGATAATGGTGACGACTGTAATGATGATGATGATGATAGTCCTGACGATGATGAAAATGATGATGATGGTCCTGATGATGGTCATGATGGTCATGATGATAGTCATGATGATGGTCATGATGGTCATGATGATGGTCATGCTGATGATGACAATGATAAAGGTAATGATGATGATGACTGTGATGATGATAATGGTGACGACTGTCATGATGATAGTCCTGACGATGATGACAATGATGATGATGGTCATGATGATGGTCATGATGATGGCCATGCTGATGATGACAATGATAAAGGTGATGATGATGATGACTGCGATGATAATGATGAAGATGGCATGTGATTGTCTATATTTTCTCTCAACAATCCACAGGAGACCACTCTTTACGGAGCTACTGTTAAGATCCATGAACCGGTTGGGGTAGTTGGTATCATCTGTCCTGAAGAGAGCCCTCTCTTGGCCTTTGTTTCTTTGTTTGCTCCTGCTGTCATCAGGGGTAATGTTGTCATTGCCGTGCCAAGTGAGAAGTATCCACTACCAGCTCTTGGCTTCTATCAGGTCAGAACTAATATTTGATTGGTATTTTCTTTCCAACCCCCCCTCCTACCTTCTTATTCCCCCTCCCCCTTTCCTCACCTTCCCCTCTTGGCAGTTGCTTATCATTTTGCTTTTTTAAACTATCAGTGGTTGATCAAGGATTTCAATTTAAAAAGGGGGGGTTGCAAGTTTTTACTGGAGTTGGTGGGGGTGGGGGGTGGTCTGAAAAGGCCCAGTTGAATTTGGAGTGACAGTAAAAGTGATGATTATTTCAACTTGTCAAAATTATGAACACCAAACAATGGTATTTTGTTTTTCCGTAAATAGGGGAAATACAATTCTTACTCTTCAAATGCATTAATGGTTTGTCTTGTTGCATGTTTCCCTCTCATGCATGTTATCATACAGTCTCAGAAAGACTGTCATTGACACAGGCATTGCATGTTTAATTTCTTAAGACCAGAATAATTTAAAAATCGTATTCTTCCTTCACAGGTATTTGATACATCTGACCTCCCAGGGGGCGTGGTCAACATCCTGACCGGCGACAGCAGTCACATGACCAAGTATCTCTCCGAACATCAGGACATCCAGGCCATGTGGTACTTCGGCACGCCCGAGGGGTCAAAGTTCGTAGAGCACACCTCGGCCGATAACCTCAAGAGGACGTGGGTGAACTACGGAGCGAGCCGCGATTGGTCGGATAGAGCACAGGGGCAAGGGGAAGAGTTTCTCTACCAGTCTGTGGAGGTTAAGAACATCTGGATTCCAATGGGAGATATCTATGCTAATTAGATGCAAATTAGATGTACTCTTTATCTACTTCCATGTTCTTCTGTATTTCTCTTTTCTTTCTACCTCGTGTTCTCATTGTACCTGTAGATGTGTGCTTTGTTAAATAGAATCTAGTATTGTGTTTTATATTCTTTTTATTCCTCCTTTCCCAATCTATTATCACTCTTCTGTAGTTCTCTTTTCTTTCTTCGCATGTGTCTTTTGTACTTGTAGATGTGTGCTATATCAAAAGGATCCTGCATTGTTTTGTTTTTAACCTTTCTTTCTTTCATCTTTCATTCCCAATTAATTCATCCTTGTCTCTCTTTTCGTTTTTCTTCATTCCTCCCGTCTGTCTTATATAACTATCTGTACTGACCTGCACGTTGATATTCTCTTTAATTTTTTTTCCCCAAATTCCTTCTTTCTTATCTCTGTTTCCCACTTTTTTTGGGGGTCATTTTCTCTTCATTCCACCCACCATCTGTTTATCTTCCAACAATTTTCTATGGTGACCTAGTTCTAGCATGGGCAGTCTAGGGAATCAAGGGCTGGTCTTACTAAAAGTTGTTATTGATCCAATCAACCTCAACTCTATGGAAATCCATCTTTGTCATCATTTTTCCCACAGAAAATTTGCACAATGTCCCACAGGAAATTTGTGAACAAAGAGGGGCACACCCAGTCGTCATGTCAACGATAAAAACCTTTAGAACAGAAATGCATTTTAGATGTTTACCTTGCTGGCTTTCCATAGTTATGGTTGATCAGACCAATCTGAACTCTTTGTAAGATGGAGCCCTGACCTCGACCACTGTGAATTCGGAGGAAATTAAATGAATGTTTGACAATTCTGTGCTTTTGTTTCGTTATGTATTTTCCTTTTTTTGTTTGTAACTCTACTCCACAGTCCAATGGGAGATACTGTGTTTCCCCATTTTAAGAGAAATGCCAGTAGTTGCAGTAAACGCTGATTTCATAAGAAAGTCTGTAAAACCAGGCTTAATTATCAGAATATCATAGAGGATCAAGATCTGCTACAGATACATAAACTGAACTTTGTGAAATCTTGAAATCTACGCTGAAAAACTGAAGATCACCGACACAGATAGGCACACGTGGGACAGTGTATTATTATCGCTGGAATAAAGACCCGACGGAAGTGACCGAATCTGCGCTTATTTTGCTTATTTCTCAGCAATTACACAATTTCTCCCAGAATCCTTTGGCACATATTTTTTATTCATAAAAACAGACACTTGGGTGGTCATTATACTACATTCTGTAAAAAGTCATTTTGAGATCGTTACCAAAACTGGAATTTATCTGTAAGCAAAATTATTCTTATGTTCTGGTAAGTGGCTTGGGTGGTCTGTGAATCATTATTGTGATATCTTGTCAGTCAAAACTATTGTGATGCTATCAGGGTTGCTATACACTGTCATAAATGACACTAAACTTACTTGTTACAGAATAGTTCTGTAGAAAAGAATCATCTTCTACCTAGCTGTAAGTGTTGTTGCTGGGTTTTTTTTACTTATCACCTCAAAGTGTGAGGTAACAAATAAGAGCGGGAAGGGGGGGGGTGATTTCCAAGTTGTCTTTTTTTTAAAGTCCCTTGGTATTGATGGGCTTTATACCAGTACTACAATGTGTGGTTTATATGAATTGATTGTATAAGCTCTCACATGGGGAAGGGTAGGAACTTGCCAAATATTTCATGATTTATGTTTACCAATAAGGGTCTAGACTTGATTTTATTGCTGATGTCAGCAGTCTACTTGTATTTTTGTAAATATATTTTCTTTGAAGTTAAAAGAGGTCTCATTTTTCTGTGTTTGTGTCCAGAAGATGAATTGGTTTTAGGGAGGAAGTCGGTAGTTTTACGTAAAAAACGATATGAAAATTCGCTTTTTATATAGATACAAACCAGAACTTAAAAATCAAGAATGTTTCTTGATTTTTAAGTTCTGAAATTCTTGAAATTATACTTGCTTTTAATATTCTTATGTCTATTTTATATGTTTTACCACACAAAACATGTATATAGGACAATAAGTGTCTCTTTGTGGTTGTTTAAGGAACTTGATGAATCGGAATTGTTTATATCTATGATTGTGTTTTGAAATATTATACATGCTATGTTTTGCATTTTGTTTTCATTATTTTCTTTGGGAGAAAAGAAAATATGCAAAAACCACATTTTATATATACTGAAATTTTTCCCTTGTACACTTTTTTTTGCCTTCATAGCAGAACAAGACTATAGGCGCACACATCTAGATCACTTGATCATGGTCAAAGGTAATTTTGGGTCAATGGACACAGTATTTCATCATCATATGAATCTTTTCTTTTGTGAATAATTATTCAATAGCTGTTTTTAAAGTCAACACTGCTGCTATATCGAATCGCGAGACTGACAGCGGCGTTCCACTTTTTTGTTAATGCTTTGTATCATAAAGAGGTTCTTAACAATTCATTTTGTGTACATCTATTCCAACAAAATGTATGGTAATTCTCTCATAATCCTCTCAAAATGAACATTTAGGTGAAAAATAAAGTGTGAAGATGTTCAGGTAATATGATGTGAGTAATTGCATTTTGAAAGCTTAAACTCTTAACCTACAAGAATTGGACTGGCCCTTTACAAAGTCTATGGGAATTAGAGAATACAATAATGTATGTTAACCCATTATCATTGCCACAACTGGCATTTATATCTGACACATGGATGGAGAGAGAACAGGGGGGCGTTTCATCAATATTTTCGTCCGACAAGTTGTCAGATCTGACAACTTTCCTGGATTCTGATTGGTTGAGAAGCACTGTTACTATAGTAACTGTCGGATAAAACAAGTCTTGTCGGATAAAACGTCCGATAAGTCCTTTCATGAAACGCTCCCCAGGTGTGGATTGATGCCTTGTCAGAGGATGCTAGTGCTGGGTTGGGATTCAAACCCATGCCCTTCTGATTACAAGGCTAGTTTCATAACCAGTACACCACCATCCTTCCACTCAATTGCATCAGGGGCCCGTTGCAGAAAGAGTTACAATCAATCGCAACTCTAAAAATCATGCGCAACTTGATCTTCAACCAATCAACAGCGCGCATTTTAGACTTGCGATTGATTTTTTTTTACTTGCGTTTAAACGCAACTCTTTCTGCAACGTGCCCCAGATCATTCTTACAAAGAGTTACGATTGATCCAATCAATCTCTTTCAACTGTATGGAAATCCATCCATGCCATAATTCTTTCAACAGAAAATTTGCACAATCTCGTTATTCAACAAAAAGAATCTCACTGAATCTTCAAGAGAACAATGAATGTATGAATATACATCATATCTAGAAAATATTTTGAACAACTTTGCATTTAAGATGTTGATGTTCTGGCTGTCTATAGTTGTGGTTGATCGGATCAATCACAACTCGTTGTGAGACGGGGTCCAGGTTAGCCTGATCCAGAGGCTTTTTTGTGTGTGTTATGGGGCATCGCAAGAAACTTGTGATCAATTGCGAGTCTCTTTTTGTCCCTAAAATCATTTATAAGTCTTGAAATCAAATTTGCATTTGATTGCTTCCCAAAACAAGGAGTGTAATCTGATTTGCTACAGTTAAAATTGATTTATTTATTTCAAAATTGCAACATGATATTTGCAATTGCAAATATTTTCTTGCAACACCCCCTAAGTCTAGAAAAAAAAATATATATAATTTTTTTTAGGGGGGGCATACATGTATATATTTCATCTGTTTGTATTAAATGTACAAAATTAGGAAATTGTGGTCTTCCAAGATAATGTGTACTGAATAAGTAAATGTTTTTATCATCGATTTGGCGATGAGGACTCATATTGTGAAAAACTAGGTATTCAGTAGGTATACACCTGAATTATCTTGCAATTAAATTGTTTGTAAACCTTTGTTGGTGATTGGTGTTAAGATTTGGATCAAAGTTTGGCTAAGAGAAATAATGCCATTGCTGGGATTTGAACCCACAACCCTCTGTTTCAAAGTCCAAAGGTTTAAAGGTGAAAGTCTGAACCACCAGACTGTAGCCTGAATGTAAATACAACGTATTGTAAAATTTGATCTCTTGGTTCTTATGGCAGGTCTCTTCAGTAAACAAAATTCATTATGGTATTAATTTTTTTTTAAATGATTTTTGTGCTAGATTGTGCTAAAGTTACCTAAAGTTGATTGCTTGTGTTGAGCGTGTGTGTCATTACAAGTTTTATTTTTCCAATCATGAAATAAAAATTAATGAAACTAATGATACAACTTGCTTTTTTCGGTTTCTATCTCCCTCTTGTGTGCAATCTCTATCTCATTCGGAACCCCTCCCCATCTCTTGTCCAACACCTCTCTCCTGTTGCAATGCCCTGCCCCGCCCCTAGCTTCAGTCTGTAATATCTCTTGTCCCTCCCCTATCTCCTGTCACCAATAACTCTTTCCCCCCCTCCCCTCCCTGCTAATATCTCACCATGCCATGCCCCTCTTACCCCGCCCATCCCGCAAAAATCTCTTTTGCCCCTCTCCTCAATCTAAATTTTGTTTAACTCTAGTTGCTCTATTTGCCTTGCCCTAAAAATAAAATTCTCTGCTCCACCCCGTCTGTAAATGCTTACACACGCAACAGCACCACTGATTGAAAAACTTCACCAATCACACAGAAAATTTAATGAACTTTCCATGAAAGTTTTTAATATATATAGCATCTCAAAAGAATCAAATCAACACATCGGTATTGGGAATCGGAGGACGGGGGCCAGCAACAGGACTTCCCCTTGATCAGTTGCTGTACAAGATATTCCTGAACACCAAAGGGCACCCCCATTCATATACAAACATGACATGCACTTTGACATGTTTACCGTCACTCTGAATTCTCTTAACTACCTGGAAAGTATTTCATGAAACAAAGTCGATTTTTCATATTTGTTAAAAGCTACTGAAAAGCTTTGCTAAGAGAAAAATTATCAGTGAATAAAAATCAATGATTATTTGTTTCATGAAAGACTCCCCTGGATGACATCATGACCCTACTCTTCTACACGTTAAAGGCTTCCTTGTACCATACCACTATCTTTACCTTCATAATTTATTAGAATTTCTAACTGAATTTTATATCATAAATGTGGGTCCTGGTGGGTGTTTCATAACGCTGCTCGTAAAGTTACGCACAACTTTACGAACAACTGGAACATGACTTATGCCCTAAATGAATGACGTAGGGATGAACCATTTAGCACAAGGGGTCACCAGTTGTGAGTAAAGTCATTTGTATCTTACAAACAGCTTTATGAAATGCCCACCAGGTAGGTATTTCATAAAGCTGTTACGAACGACTGGTGATCCTTTTTAGGGGCTTATTCAACATCAAAGAAAATTTTGGTGTATATATCATTTACCACAAGAAAGGATCACCAGTCGTTCGTAACTTACAGACTGCTTTATGAAACGCCCACCAGATCCTTCTGATTATCTTCCATTTACACATCAATGGGCAACAAATTGAAGTCCTTTCTACCACTGGCAGTATTGAACAGCCCATCTGTTGGACACCTTTAAACGGGTGTAACTTATAGTGGTGATCTTCTTTGCAAACATACCTGGAAACACCAAATCAATTTTAATAGCTATACACCAATCAAATAGAAATTTTTTTTTCATTGCTTTGACCCTATTGGACTCATTCTGGTCCAAATACAATTCTCTGTTGAAAAGCTATTGCCTTTGTGTATAGTGACTAGGTGGTAAAATGGGGTCTACGCAAAAAAAGATCCTTTTCACAATCCCAAAAGAAACAGTATTAAAGTGTATCATTGACATTACCTGGTGTAAAGGCTTCATGCTCCATATCTGAGATAGAGTCAAAGTATAAGTGCCAACTTGTTGCATGAAATATACCAAATTTACTATTTACAATATGAATGGCTGGCTTGATGCATATTTAGCTTGTAATTCAGGCATCTGTTATTGAAAATTTGATATAGTGTAGGTTTTAATGAAAAAGGGTACTGGCTCTGATAGCAGAGTATTTGAAATCACAATTCCTCTGCTTGCAATAAGGATGTAACTAACAGAAGGCCTTCATGCAGGCATCTGATGGATCCTCATTAACTTGAGCTAGGGAAGGTATAGTGCTTGGGTGTGTCTGGCACGGCGCTTGGATCTCCGCCCTTCTCAATGTAAAGATTGTTGTATGGATATTGCTTAGGGGCCTACAGAGACAAAGAGAAAGAAAGAAATGTAGAGAATTGTTAAAAAAGCACATACACACAGATTGAACAATGTACAAAACTACAACCATTTGAAATAATGAATAATGCAGAAAAAACAAGAGTAGTAAAAAAAAGATTACCCATGGGCAAAGGCTTAAAAAAAGTAAACTTCAATATTGTTAGCCACAGGCATGCAACCCTCACCATAATAAAGAAGAAAATATTGAACCTTCCTTCCTCCATAGTTCACAAGTGGCAAACGGTCCTACCTTATTTAATTTGAATGCTTTGGGAGCAAAAAATAAGACTTAAGAGAGATCTCACAATGCAAAGGATGGCTAAAACAATAATGCTAGCTTTGTTGAATTCGACCAATGAGGTGAGACACGAGAAAATGCATTTCGACCAGACTGCACAAGTTTTTAATTTCCTTTCATTTCAATAAAGTTAAGATTATGAAGGATGGATTATCTACTTTATTGCAAGCTTTAGGGAGAAATCTCTCTCAAAACAAATAGAATTCAACTACAGAAAGGTTTTCCAATGAGGGAGAATTCCGAGTTAGCGATGCAAGTTTAATACCCCCCCTACACAAACATTTTCTCCCCTCCCCAAAGGGGGGTGGAATCAATTCTTCATCACATTTAGAACAGCTTTGATCACATCTGAAAGGATAGAAGGAAGCAGTTTGCTGATTTAGAGAAAATATTACAAACTTCCTTCTATCACCGTACTGCTGTAATACATGTAATTCACTTTCTAGCAGAATATCCGGAATAGATCGATATTTTTTGTATTTTAGAACCTTTTCTTCCTTCATCATTTCTGCATGTGTGTCGTGTGATGAAGACAAGTACAGGTGGAAGGGATATATAATAAAACAAATATTTTTCGGAACAGTAAACTAGATAGAGGAAATATTTATGCTTGATCCCTTTAGTGCTGCAACACATTGTAATTCACTTACCACAGGTAGAAAATATTTGTATTTTTGTCCAAGAATACCAAAGGTTGCTAATGTTGTGAGGATCCCACCGAGTATCATGACTTGCTTGAACCTGTAAATGATGAAATAAAGAATTATGAGAAATATACAAGGGGAATATCACACATGAAAGGGTTGCCATTTAGTTGTTGCTTGATGAAATAATAACAATAATGTTAATATAGAGTATTTGTTAAGCCCCTTTCACAATTGGTGGTGCGACTGCTTACAACCGTTGCAATTCTGTGCAACATATATTGTGACCAAATGATTGCAAACGATCGCACGGGCAATTGTGAAAGTCCCTTAAGGTGCACTTATCCACCTTGTTAGGGGCTCAAAGAACTCATATTACCCTGGCTAAGCTAGTCTACCAATTCCTGTGCTCACAGCTTTCTGAGGGATTACCTCCTGTCACTACCAATCACAACTGGGTTGACGGCAGCACATTATGGATCGATTTCTTGTAGGATATTACGCCCTGACTGGAATTCGAACCCACCATCGTTTCAAGAGACCGATCCACTGAAAAAAAGCTCCATAGAAGGTGACAACCCATCGTCAAAACTTACAAATAAGTAATTCCAAACTATTGGACAAGTCTAAATATTCGCGTTGTGAAAATTTTCGCGCATTTCGCGGCAAGATCGGCGAGCACGAATTTAAAAACACGCGAATTTATGAGCATCTATTTTAATGCAAGTTTTGAACCGCGGTTCAATTGCGTGTATCGTTTTGGCAAAGAGATTGCACAATTTGATCTAAAGAGGGCAGCATTTACGCAAGCAAGCTTGAGCTCCAATATCATGTGCATCGCGAGAATTTGTTCTAAAAGCAATGCGATAATTTTTTAACAGTCGCAGATCGGTATTTAAATTATGATTTTGGTTGAAATATAAATTGCTTTTGCTGTTTGATTGGTGAGTGTTTAGATCTGTTTAGTTTTTGAGAAGACGTTGGGTCGATCGCCCGTGTTTGATTGATCCCATGCACTTCGAATAGCCGTAGTCCCCCCGATCCTTACCCGGTGCTCGGCCGTCTATACCAGGCCAGCAGCTAGCAGCGCCTCCGTTTTGCCTTTCCCGATGTCCGCCCCGCAAAGAAAAGTTGCGCTAAATGTCACAAAGCTCATGATTAGATCAAAACAATGTTGAATTATGCCGCCCTAGAGCTAAAATTATGATCAGAAAATACAATTTCGTTGCTGAAATTTTAATTAAAACCATTCTAAATTGGCAAGAAGGAAGTGACTTTGTGATTATGGAGTGTGCAGTGCGAATTTAAAAACCCGCGAATATGTTTGAAGCCGCCCAAGCGCGAAAAATTAATCCCGCGAAAAGAACAGCGTTTACAGTATTGGACAAGTCTAGTTTTATTCATTTTTATTGAGTATACCATCCTGATGAAATCAATTTGTGGTGTAGGGAGGTTGATTGATAGGAACATTGTAATATTGTACTTTCATCAAAACCACGTATCTGCCCCAGTCAATTTTTTTGTATCATCTAGCTGGTTTAAAACAGGTTTCGTATAATCTGAGCCATTTCATAAAGGACTTGCAACTGTTGTAAACTTGTTATTATGGCAACTACCATGGTAAACTTGATTTTGATTGGCTTCTGAGCCCTGTTACCATGGTAGTTGCCATTATGTACAACACTTGCAAGTACTTTATGAAATGGGCCCCATGTCTAAGATATTGCCTTGAATTAACCAATTATTCCACTTCTAAAAGTCAACTTATAAATACTTGAAAATGTTAGCCCACATGTCTTCTTGATTCACAATATACATTTACATACAACAGCTATTATACCAAATAATAATAATGTCTATGAACATGATCAACGCAAATTATTACATGTTTTGCCCAGGGTATATGGTAGGGTTAGATTGATCAAGATCTTTTGTTTCCATGAAACTGAAATATATTTTGTTCACACTTGACCATCTACACTGAACTCTCAAGATACTTACATGGGGACCTTTCTGTTTTCCTTATATGCATTTGGACGCTGCCTAACGTAGAGATCTTGTTCTATGTGCAACTGTAAGAAGACAAAACAAACGGAACTTTAATAAAATCATAAATGTCTATCCACAGAATTATCAACAATTTCAAGAGATGCGTATTAAGTTAGGCTATACTTCTCTAAAAAATGCTGCTGATAGTATGAAATGTACACATTTCTTCCTAGGTATTAAAGTATAAATTAACAGTACCCAAACTTTCTGGGCAAAATGGAAGTAAAATTATACAAAAAGGCAACAAAAAAATGAAGGTACACCACACACCATGCAAGAGCTATCTTTCCTCAACTTCACTTCGGAAAGATAGCTCAATCCAACCGGCTCCAAAAGTGTCAGTTTGCCCATTACTTTCACCAATGGTTCAATATTATACAAATATATCCTCACCACTTCACCCCAGTTTCTCCTGTCCTCCGGGAAGTCCCAGTCCCCATGCGGGTCTCTATCATCGGCATGCTGATTCTTCATCTTTGGATAGTCACCCCATCCCCAACCGTCATCGGCGTAGGGCTCGTAGTCCTCTATTCTCATGCCGTACTTCTTGGCTGCTGCAGCCCTCTCTTCGGGGGTCTGCGGGTAGGGACCTGGTAAGCTGACATCACCTGTCAATTACAATCACATCAAAGAAAAAATGGCATCGATAAAGCTGCTGAAATTAACAACATTTCTGTAAACCGCCAGCGCATATTATGAATTTTTTTTTCAAATCTTCAGTTCTAAATCCAAATCATGTGGTGTAGATCTAGAATTGAAATAGAGTAAAAAAAATATTACAATTCTACATTTTTTATCCTTAAATCTTGGTTTGATTTTAAGTTTATTATCACTATGATGGTTTTTCATTATGGCCATGCATCTTGATCTCACTCCACAAAAAGGTGGTGGTGTTACGCTTTTTCAATTTTCATTTGGTTTAACATGCGATATCTCAGCTGAACAAAAAGATATTGTCAAGAAATTGGGATCATTTCAAAGGGTCAAAGCTGAATATAAAGTGAACTTTATCATGTCTGTAAAAATGAGCGCAACTGCATCTTAATTTACGACACCCCAATTGGTAAAATAGTGAGGGTGGGTGGGGGGTTAGGAAGCAGAACACTATTTTCCAGTTTCAAATGTAAATAATTTTGCTATACAAGGAGCTAGAGACTTAATATTGGTTTCATTTTAAAGCCTGATGTGATTAGTATAATAAGGCAACACTCTCCACAATTTATTTCAATTAATTAATTGTAATTAACAATAGTTACTAAAAGCAATCACTTCAAGCAATGAAAAATAAATAAAAAAATCTATATGCCTTGAAGTTGAATGAGCTTTTGTTCGTTTGTCAAGAAACAGTCCATCAAAGTCTATACAAGGCCAAGTAAAAAAAGATAGTATTTGATTGTCCGGGTTTTTTGAGAGCGGTGATGAGGGAGGTCCTTGCTATTTGCTATCTTACTATTTTTTTTAAGAACACAGAGGCATTTTCTCAGTCCAATTTTTGACATCAGTGATGAGGGAGGTCCTTACTATTTACTATTTTTTGGCTATTTTTTATTCAAATGATTGTCAGGCCATGTCAAGCTCGAATTATGTGATCGATGTATGCTCAATAGTAATAATAAATGATTAGAAATATATAAATACATATTATTATATATGTATGGAAAATAAAATCTATTGATGTATTATTACTGATGTATACTGGTACTGTATTGTTGTCAAACAGAATGTTCATGTCAAGTGAATAATTTAAACATTTTAATTTATGTAAGGGTAAAAAAAAATGCATGGGGGGCCGGGGGGGGGGTCTTTTTTATTGTCATGGAGTCTTGTTCAATTTTCCAGAGCCAATCTCATTTTTAGCTCTGGGTATGGTTTCGCATCGCAGTTTTCTGGTGCTTGTTCGTTTACATAATGTTTAATACTACTGCTCAATTTTTATTCATTTTTAAAATTGATATTGAATATTAAATCCCTCATTGAATATTCGATGCATTGCCTCCTGACATTAGAAATACAAATTACGTCATTGGAATTGATTTATCTGCGCCATATTTCAAGAGCATGCAACGGATTAGTTCAGATTCAGTAAGCGGGGTCCCCGAAAATGCACTAAAAATGAAGAAATCCGCGATCTTTTCCGAGTTTGCAAACTTTATTTCCTCGCTAATTTATGATGGTATCTTCAAAATCCAATAAAAAAACAAATCAGAATTTTTTTCTTTCTTGCAATTACGGCGATATCGGACTTTGCAATTGTTTTTGAAGTTGCAAGAGAGATCCCAGAGTAATCTTGTGAATTTTTTTGTTATTCAGGAGCCATAAAAATAGTTAATAACAAGAAAATTGATGCTGCAATTAAAAAGGGAAGATGGCGAGGACGAGAAACAACACAATTTTTTTTTTTTTTTTTTTTTTTTTTAGAAAATAGTAAATAGCAAAAATTTTCATGCGGCGGCCAAAAGTGATGCGCGCGAGGACGATCAACTACTTTCTTATTTTACTTGGCCCAATGAAGACTGGAAACTAAACCGACTTGAATTGCGTAACAACAGCTGAGCTGGCCACTGTCTGGGCGCTAACACAGATTCAGACCGGCAAGCTTCCTGTAAATTTTCCCACCAGAAATTGTTCACAAATGTCATAGCAAATCCCTCAATCGCATTTCAAGTTCAATATAGGCCTACAACCTCTTTTCCGAAAATTGTGATTGGGAATAACTGTATTTTGGGTTCGATCTCGACGACATCATTCATAATTGCTCTGCTTGGCTTTGCCATGGCATGTTGACATGTAGCCTAATGGTTGATAATGGACAGAAGTTAGTGACCTGACCAAAACATTCTCTTGCGGCATGCTGGCAGATCGTTCGCTAGGTTCTAATGATTTGGTTGCTAACTTCACCCATATCAAAATTATGGCAAAGGCGATGAGAAATTGAACGATGGCTTTGATCTCGAAGCCGAAATACTGGGTACACTCTGTGTCCATTCGTAATAGTTGGAAAAGCGATGGTCATATTTATTGTTTACTGACCTCGATCTCGAAATGTGACCGAGTCTGAGAGACTTGGCTTGCCAATTTGACAACTAACTTATTTGTGGACAAGAGTCAAGAATAACCGTAACTCATATCTGGGGATTTTTAAATTTAAAAACAATTTCTGACATTTTACTATTTTAATACTATCAAGTATCAATCCCCGGCCCCATTCACCGTTCATGTATTGGTGAGTGAACCAACGCAGTTCAGCAGAACAACCAAAATACAGACTGAACTTCTGAAGCTTGTTTGGGTCTAGGCCTACTCTAATTTGTGTACAATTTCTGAATTCTGGACTTTTTGAAAAATTTGCTCAAACTTTGGCCGGTGGCGGTGCGAAACTGTGCATGTTTCGACATTTTTGGGGGGGTTAAACATTTTTACAAACTTTTCTTCTCCTCTGTATTAGTGAGTGTTAAAAAAATGGCATGACTTGGATCTACAGAGACCGAAGTTTAATTTTGGTCTGTGGCTGGCATAGCCAGTCGATCGCGATCGCCAGCAGCACCGCGGAGCAGCCATGTAGCGCGATATAGCGCCAGTGGCAGTGCCAGGCCGGCTTCTTCAGGCGTTCAGCCGCGCTAGCCGAGACAGCTCGACAACTCAGCGCTCGACCCAATTGGCCATCGCGACAATGGCATGGCTTGAATTCGAATTCACTCTTTTTTAATATCACTCAACTCCAGAAATTGAAAACAAGCTTATGAAAAATAGTTACCGGAAGCATATCTCCCAGTAGACACAGTAAGAACCGATGACAGCCGATCAAACCGGAGACATCGGGCGCACCGAGCCAGCGCCATTTTGAAAGTTTAATCGATCCACCATCGATATCCGTCATCGATAGCCGGCGAGCGCGAGGCCGAGGTTCCGTGGCTTGGCCGAGTGGCCACGACTGCACCATGAAAGTCTGGGGTTCGAATCCCGGTTCTTGACCAAGGCAGTTCACCTTTAATTTTGCATCAATAAATTAAATTGCATTATTAGGCTTATTTGTGCACGTGTTAAAATAAGTAAATGTAGTTGCCGTGCATATGGTTGCATGGACATGATGGAGCTCTAGCGGGGGGGGGGGGGGGGTCGAGCTAGGGGCGGGGTGCACTTGCTCTAACCCCCCTCCCCCTCCCCTAAAAAAAATATTTAGGAAAATTTACCCTTCTTACAAAGTAATAAAATAAAAATTTGAAGTAACACTTTTTTTAATCCGCGCATAATATGCGCGGATTAAAAAAAAGTGTTACTTCAAAATTCAAACGAGAAAAAAATATTTGGGGACAACATATTATGTTGTCCCCAAATATTTTTTTCTCGTTTTTTTCTCTGTGTGCGAAATAACCCCCTTAGCAAGTATTGTGCGAGCTTTATACATTTCGTCCCCTAAACGAATTGTTGCCAGAATATAATCCCGGGGAAAAAAGCTTGGGGGAAAAATACCCTAAACAATGCACGTTTGGCTATAGTCTTAAAAAAACCTTTGAAAAATAAAAACCATATACCGGGCCCAAACATGCTACGTTTGGCCCGCATCCCAAACTGAAAAAAAAAACACATCAATTTGTTTGGGCTCCTTTTTTGCAGTGCGTAGCGTGTTAAATTATTTCCCTATGGAGAATAATAGAAAATACGCCGTTTTTGAGGGATTTGCTAAGATATCTCCCAAACGCGTCAACAAGGTGATCTATCAAAACAGAATAGAATAGAGCAGATTCTCACCTTGAACATGATATGATTTTCATTTAATTTTAGTCAAATTAAGTTCTGTCACTTTTAAGGTTTTTGGATCGAACCTTTCTTGATGATTTTGGAAATCCATTTGTACATGAGCCAATGGGCAAGTGCGGGAAACGAAACGTTTGGTGCGACTTCACATTGTTGTAAAAAAATATATACGTCACAATAGACCCTATCAAAAAAAGACATTTTGCAGAAAATGCTGTAGATTGCGAATACCTAAGAATGATTTTGATTGGATAAAAAAAACCTCTGTCACTTTTCACATTTGCAAAAGCTTTTGCAATAATTGGTCACTATAGTTTGGCGGGTTCAGCCGATGGCATTGTGTGTACACAGTATAGTACACAGTACACACGCATAGCTAGGCAACGCAGCGCGTGAAGAATTTTGCACGTTTTCATTATTCGTACAGCGACGACTTGAGTGTATGTTGGATAGGACCGTACCATTTTTGACCCGGGGGGTGTGCCAATTAATGCAAGTGATCAAGAAGAGTTACAAAACTGAAGGGAGTGAGAAAACAAGGAAAGTGAGAGGGAAATTTATGAAAACAAGTAATGCGAGGAAAATGACAAGAAAAGGAGAGAAAGGAGAAGAAGTGAAAACACGCAGCTGAGTGCGCTCACGATATGTAAATTGAACACCCCTGCACCACAATGTAGCAGCCACGCCACTATACACGTAGACTGCCTGCACGATGCGAAGACAGTGGCGCGTATATTAGTGACTGTCTAAACGTCCCATTTCTATGCCTTATAAGAGGACGTTTTTTGTACACAACAAATTGATATGCCCACAGTTTAAACGTGTTATTTTTGTAATCTGGCGCATAATGCTACTTTTTCTCTTTTTTTCTGTCGGGTCCCGATGCGTGAGAAAAATGGGTGCCATGCGTGAGATCGTGAGACGGACCCTGAATGCGTGAGTCTCACGCACAATGCGTGAGACTTGGTAGCTCTCTAAATGTAAATAGCAGTTGTTAAAGGTCAATTAAGTCCCCCTCAGAAAAATTTCGATTTGAATCAGTAAAGAAAAATTAAACAAGCACAATGCTGAAAATTTCATCAAAATCGGATGCTGTAAAATAAGAAAGTTATGACATTTCAAAGTGTTGCTTTAATAATTTTAACAAACTAGTTATATGAACGAGCCAGTTACATCCAAATAAGAGAGTCGGTCCCTCACTCACTATTTCTTTTGTTTTTATTCTTTGAATTATACAACATTTCAATTTTTTACGAATTTGATGATTAGTACCTCCATGCCTGAAGAACAAAATGTTTAAAATAATGGAATTCCACGTGTTCAGGGAGGAATGAAACTTAATTTCACATGACAATGACGAGAAAATAAAAATATTTCATATAATAAAATACAAAAGAAATAGTGAGTGATGTTATCAGTTCCATCATTTGCATACCGACCGAGATATGCATATAACTGTTTTGTGAAATGAAGCGAAACTTTAATATGTCATAGTTTTTTTTATTTTACATCCGAAGTTGATGAAATTTTCAGTGTTAAGCTTGTTGAATTTTTCTCTTTTATTCAAATCAAGTTTTTGTTGGGATGGACTTGTCTTTTAACTTTTCATATCACGTTGTTGTCTAGTTTGTAATCCTATAATGCTGGTTTCATAACTTCTGCGATTTATGTCTCATTTTGATGAGCTTCTCTACCTCAATCTGGCTTTCTGTTTCGGTTCTTATATTGTTAACGAAATATGTATATACATTTTTGTTTGTACTAAACGGCCAACGGTGAAGGTAGAGGCAATAATAGAACAAGTTAAGAAATTAAGAACGAAATGTATCTTTATGTGCGTTATATAGCAAGATCGTAATTCAACTTAATGATTAAATACGTTTTACTATTATTGTTATTTGGAGAGCCCATTTAATTGTTCCCATTATTGTTATTTCTGTAAAGTGCTTATATTTTCAGATTTGTTTTTAATTTTAATGATCAATCAATGTTTTATTCTTTTCGATTATTATGCCTCATTTCTTTCATTGATTAAAACAATCAAAGAATACCAATCATTAATTCACGAATTAATATGACTACAATAAGTGTTTTGTCCTTATAACCTCCCTCTCTGAAAGTCAACAGTGAAACAAATATTGTGTACATTCAGTCTGTGGCTGCACCGGGATTTTAAAGTGGGAGGGGGGGGGGGGCGATGGGCAAGTGGGGGAAAAAAGTATAAGAGTTTTTAGAGCATTATTGTAGGCATACCGTATAGGGCCTATTTGTGAAAGCAGGGTCGTATATCCACAATGCCTACTCTTATATCAAATTACTATGTCTATCTATCTGTCTATAGCCATTTCCATATCTATCTGTTAAAAATATCAAGATTACATTTTATAAATTAAGACATTCGAAAAAAAATATTTAAAAAAATAAAACGAGACACTAACATATTATTCCGATCAGTAAACAGAAAAAAACGCCGGTGTCAAAACTAGCCAGGTGCATGGGTGTTTCATAAAGCTGTTTGTAAGATACGAATGACTTAACGCACGACCTTTCTTGCGCTATATCCCTATATACAGTGGGTCCCACAAAAACGAAACCGAGATTTATCATAACTTAATCACAAATACAATAGAAAAATGACCTATGTAAAGCTTAGAATCTCCTTTTTCATCTGAAATAAGGTAGATTATTTCTCATTCACGCATGAGTGAGCAAAAACTATTTGAAGAGGTGATACCAAAAAGTCATTTGGTGGGCAGTGTATCTGGGTTTCAAAAAGAAAACCACATTAAAAAAATCAATTTTAATTTGAAACCGCAATTACAGAAAATGGTCAAGAAATAACAAAGTTCTAGTTATTTGAAATAAGACTTAAATTTCAATAATTTCATAAAATGAAGAGGGTTTAGAGGCTAGCGTTAAAACTCACTCGACACTCCGTTTTATTGACGATCAGCCATGCATTAAGTCTTGTGTTACCGTGCGATAGCGGCTGTTGGAAACCGGTGAAAAAAGGTTTATTTAATTAAATTATGGAAATACAAGTATTGCTTCGAGGGAACATAACTTTTTTTACTTCTTGACAATTTTCTGTATCAAATTTAGGAGCAGATATTGAACTTCTTAGGCATGTGATTTTCTTTTTGAAATTCGGACCCCCCCCCCCCCGCGCCAAATGAGTGTTTGGTATCCTTTCTTCATATTGTTTTTGCTCACTCATGAATGAAGAATAATCTAAGTAATATCAGGTCAAAGAGGAGATTCTAAGCTTTAAATTGGTAGGTCATTTGTCTATTGTATTCATGATTAAGTTATGATAAATCATAGCAAAATCTCGGTTTCTTTTTTTTTCTGAGACGCACTGTATAATTGATTTATGACCTAAGAACATGCTCCAGTCTTGCGCAAAGTCGGGCGTAACTTTACGAACAGCTTTATGAAGCACCCACCTGGTATATTCTATACTTAACCTCTCACCGATGTGGACCCATATTAGATGAACACCGGCGTTTTAGCAGTACATGCTTCAAAGGGGGCGACTCTGTAACCAAATAATACACCTTGTCTAGAGTGAGATTAGACTCCAAACTCTCTGTCTGTGCCAATAAGATCGAGGCAGCTATGGTAGTCTCAATACTTCAGACTCTGCATTATGCATGCAAACTGCGAAAAGTAAAGGTCTGTGCCTGTAGACTAACAAGATATGATGCTGCTGTATAAGGAGATACTGGGTGGAGGAACGCTTAAGTATATTTATTCGCCCCTTAGAAACCTCAGATAGAATAGGCTACGTCATTCTGAATCCTACATGGCGAGTTTACTTTCGTTTCAACGATTACGTAAGAATGCAAACATTTCTATTCATTTTCTGTTTTAAAGCTCATTGGTGTGAAAGTGTATGAGTTCTTGTATGAACAGTGGTTAAGGGTAACGCCCCAATATTACAGGCCTATACCGTATGACAGCAAAGAGTGTTTTACTCCTTGGGGAATAAATTCATCATTTTGAAACTAGTCTCTATCACTGCATCACGATGCGGACACTCGCTGTCTTCATCCTCTTCACTTTAGCCGCGTACTCCTCCGCCCAGGTCATAGGTTTCGGCGGATGCCCCGACATCGCACCGGTCGACGGATTCAACTTCACCCGCTACGCGGGGCGGTGGTACGAAATTGCTCGTTTCTACTATGCAAGCGTAGACGGGGTAGAGGGTATCCGATGTCAGTCGGTCAATTACACCTTGGGAGATCAGTATCTTTACGCCAATAACTCCGGATTCGCCAATGGGAGAGCCTTCTCGTTCAAGATCCCGATTAGAAGGCCGACTGAAAACTTAGGAAAGCTATGTAAGTAAAAAAAAAAAAAAAAAGGGGGGGGTGGCTCATGGGAAGAATTGGAATAAGGGAGAATTTGGGTGCAATTAAGGATAGATATTTATAAGATATCGAGAGGGGAAGGGGGTGGGTATATACCGTACCTGCAGAAATGAGATTCGAGTGGGTGTCACGTTGGTGTGTGTGCGCGATGTGCGAGGGTGGGTGCGCGTGTGTGAGTGTTTGTGTGCGGTAAACCATCTTTTGTTTTTCAACCAAAATAAAACCTTTCAACATTGACGTACGGGTGGTGTGCATTATCTTTTTTCAACAAACGTGTACAAAAACGTTAAAATCATCATCTGATTGTGGCCATGCATTTGCATGGTCAGACCCCCCCCCCCCCATACCACATCCACGTTAATAAAATGTTCTTTGTTGAGTTCGACCACATGCACACTTTGTGATTTGGTTTGATTTGAAGCAACTTTGTGGAGCAATGTTTATATCCTGCATGTGATGTATTTCGGCTGTATAATGATATACAGTCCGACCTCTCTTATCCGGCCTCCACTTATATAATGATACTGTAGTGTTCTTCATATGTTATCATTATGATAAAACAAAATGTTCGTGTCAAGTGAATAAAGTTAATAAAGGAATTCAATTCAATTCAATAAAGCATCTCATTTTTAATTTAAAGTACAATCTTCTTACAGTCATATACCCCCTCTCTACAAACCATTTATATTTCTTCTCTCCCATGCATTATGTCTTTGCAGACTACGAAAATGAAAACGGGCCTGGAGAATTATCTGTGGCTTTCGTGGACTACGACAAGTACGTCATGCTCCACGGATGCACCGAGTACCTCTGGGGCTTCATCAACGTCCAGATCAACTTTATTCTCGCCCGTCAACGCAGAATGTCCGAGGAGGACTTCGATGACGCTCTCCGGTTCCTGACCTCGAGGGGCGTCAATGTACGGAAGTTTATAGGGTCTGATCAGCAAGATTGTCCGTTCTAGGGAAACTATAGCCCCGGGAGGGATGACGACGACGACGACGATTATGATAAACGAGATGATGATGAAGAAGGATATTTCTAATTGATAAGAATGAAAAATAATTAAAATTCGTTCTCTTTTTCTTCTACCCCAGATCTTCCAATTAAGGCTCCAATAGTAATGACGACAATGTGCATTGTCAATAGCGAGTTTTCGTAATTGCAACGGGATGGATCTAAAACAGAGTATATCTACACTCTAAAAAACGAACAGCTACCAAGAGCTAATTTAGCTCTTACAGAGCGTGATAGTGACTGCACTTCGGAGTGCTGATTTTTCTCGTTCAAATAGGCAAATCAGCACTCCGAAGTGCAGTCACTATACACGCTCTTTAAGAGCTAAATTAGCTCTTCGTGTTTTCAGAGTGTATTGAAAATGCCCGTCAAATCACAATAAACAGATTTAAGGTCTTTGTCGAAAATTGGTGAGCAGATCATCCTAAGATTCAGAGCTGAGGAAAATGAAATCAAATATGTCGTTTGTCCAGAGTCCAGGGCGACAATGCTATTTTGATTCACTTATTTTCGACAAAGGATGATTTGTCATGAAGGGCTTTTGACAACAGATTATCTGCGTTCCAGAAAGTGTCTGTGCAGTGGATGCGAAAACTCTGTCTGTATATTTTTAGAGTAATGATAAATTGACGAGATGGTGATGAAAACGGAGGAATACTAATTAAATTTCGTCCTGTTTTTGTTTCACTCCAGATCTTCTAATTATGGCTCCTATAGCAATGATGATTAAGACCACACTGACTTCTGAAGTGTCTGTTGCAAACTTATTCACTAATTTTGAGAAATTAGAAGCGTCCCCCAAACAATTTTGTAATTAAATGAGGAATAAGAGAAAACAGAATAATTGTGACATGAAATCGATGAATACCTGCACGCATTATATTTCTAAATGATATGAATGAAAATATAATGAAAATAACAATAAGTGATTTCTTGGACAATAACACCTTGGACTTGATCTTTATTTTAGCTTTTAAAAATACTCCAACACCGATAATGCTTATATCCCTGTCATTGATATGCTAAAAATAGATTAAAAAAATAAGTTGGGGCACATATTTTTGTCATAACGAATGTATCCGTTATGATTTTTATAGGCCTATTCGTGTATCTGATTTATGATGACAAATAAAACTGTTTTTCTTATCATAACATTGAATTCTCGATTCGAAATTTTATTCTTATACCTTATAATCTTACGTTTCATCCGGCAATGCAATATGATTATCGTGAACACAAGAAATGTTTTCACCTTATGATTATTATTTTTCACCGATAGCGACTATGACGTTGTCTTTTAAGTATACTGGTATACAGACTGAGGCATATTTGACTGTTTGATAAATGAATGATTGAAAAAAAAATGAATTCCGGCGTTAATTGTTCATGATTACCTCAGTCATTCGTTTATTGACGGTTGTATATTGATTTATTGATTGGTTATAGTTGATTGATTAATCGATCGATAGACTGATTGATTATTTGATTTTTTTATTGATTGATTGATTGAATGAATGATTGATTAGTTGATTGATTGGATGATTGATCGGTTCAGGGGCCGCGGAACCGGGGGGGGGGGGCTGGGGGGGCTTCAGCCCCCACTTTTTCCCAAAACCGTGTACAAAAATGTAAAAATGACCATATGGTTGTGATTTTTAGCATGGTCAGCCCCCCCACTTTTGGCTCAGCCCCCCCCCCCCACTTTCAAAACCGTTCCGCGGCCCCTGCCGGTTGGATGATTGATTGATGAGTTGGTTGATTTTTTAATGAGTGATTGTTTAATTGATAATTGAATGATTGATTGATTGATTAATTCATGAATTAAAATTGAGTGAATGATTGGTTCATTGACTGTTTAGATTAGATGATTGATTGATGGATTGGTGAGTGATTGATTGATTTATTGGTTGATTGATCGATCGATCGATTTCATGGATCAGTACAAAAAGTGCCAATATTGATTAATATTGTTTGCTGGGCTGACATTTCATTGGAGGATCACGAAAGGGCAATAAAAGAAATGATTTTAAATTATGTTATGAAATGCAATATAGGTGTAAAACCAAATTAAATAAAAGTAATATTTTTAAGGATAATCCAAGAAGGAATGGTTATATAGCATTAATTTATGAGGCGCCGATTTATCTAGCTTCCTATTCAATGGCGCACAATAACCGGCTGTAGCCGGGGTAATATCGCCTTTTTAATTTCAAAAGCATTTTTTTGCAATATTTGATTAGTGAGATACCTATCATATTCCTGATTATTCGGGACTACAGTGATTCCAAAAAATGTTTGAAATGTGTTTAGGTGTATTCTTAAACATTAATCAGCAAGCAGTTATGCTCGCATTACATGAATATGGTGAGATAATCATGTATGCTCTTTATGAATTCCTAAGAAAATCGTCCTTAAAAATGTCCCTGTTCAGTACGTGGGGATCAATAATAGGACACTGACACAAAAATTTCAGCTCGTGCTTCGCGCTCGCATTGATTGTTTAGTGAGACATGCTGCCCCCCCCCACTCAGTGTTATTACGCCTATGCTCGTTCCCTCCCTTTGAAAGCACCCTAGCTCTATCGAAGGTCTGCCAAAATTTATGAACCCCCTTTCGAGGGATTTTTGCGGGCTCTTTCTGGCTTGGAGACCCCCCTAAATCAGGAACACTGCTCAATGTATATACCCACTATCTCAGGTGAACTCTCATTCCAACAAAATGTCCGTACTTTACATTTTAAAATGAAATAATCCTGAATGAGCTTTCAAAACTATCAGGAATTTGATCCCGGGATTTGATTAATTTTTCTACGTTATTCAAAATATTTTATAACCCCCTTTCGTAATTTTTCAGGAGTCCAAAGAGAGGGACAATCTCGGGTGAAAATACAAATACAACCCCTTTTTTACAATTCGCGGGCCGGAGTTGTCCCGCGAAAAAGTACTCCTTTAAGGCTTTAACGGACATTTTGGAAACACGCATGCGGTCCTTCCGACCCGGAGGGGGGGGGGGGGGAGACAGGTACGTTCACGCCTTACAAAATTTAAATTTCCACAATTTTCTCTATTTGGTCAGTATACCTGGCTACTGAGCGCGCTTCGAGCGCCCACTAAGTGACTCAAATTTTTGCTGGTGCCCCCCCCCCATGCCGTGAACCATCACAGCAAAAACTGTGGTGTTAACCGGTGTACATAGAGGACCACACCAGTTATTTTACACCGGTGTTAAATTGGTGGTGTTAGTTTTACACCTATAGGTGTTATTACAACACCTATGGTTGTTACATTTACACTCTTTGGTGTTATGTTCAATCTCTAGGGTGTTCTTTTAGCACCTCAGGGTGTGGTCCTCTATTAACACCAATTGGTGTCAGTTTGAACACCACAGTTTTTACAGTGATGGTACGCCACTTTTCCACACTGTATATTGCAGCACATACTGTGGGGCAATGTATTCTGTCCAGTTGGGAACGGCCTAATGCTATGGCCTATGGGCACTGGCAATCTACCTTGGATAAATGAAAGTATATAACATCGTTCTTTTACAGAAAAATAAATTGCGTTTATTCCAAAGAGATATAATGCAAGTATGCTAGTAAGTAGACTAATCAAATGTCTATGGTTTAGTTCAAATTTCTTGCTTGATCGATGCGATTATTTCAAAACATTAATGCTTTTAAAAAAAGCAGTGGCGCAATGAGTAAAAAATTGTAAGGGGGCTCGATATGGCGTATCGCGTAAAAATTAATAAAATAGTTGTGAGCGAGCAAAAATTTGAATATCTAAGCAAAAATCCATTAAAAGTTCGCAAGTTTGTAATAGATTTTGACATTATCTTCAGAAAATCATATCATATTTCACCATAATTCATTTCCTTTTCTTTCCTTTTATCTCTTTTTTTGCTTAGTCTAAATTTTTTTTGGGGGGGGCGAGAGTAGGCCTACCCAAAGGCCGCCAGTTTTTTTTAATAACTGAAAATGGACCTCTTTATTAAACCTAATTTAGCATGATTATATGACTTTTGTTGGAATGATGAAGAGGTCGGAAAGAAGTAGAAAAAAGTCTTCATCGAAGGATTCTGATTGGTTAAAAACAAGGGTAAAGCTCCGCCTATGAACTAAGGCACGATCGATACGATTCGTCAGTAAAAGTTGAGAGTTACCTGCATGACCAATGAAAATAGTTTTTTCAAACCCCGCTACATATGCGATTGCTCGATAACACTTCCGGGAAAAACAATTTTTGACCGTGATTGAGTTCAATCCGAGGCCGAGCTAGGTTTTGTCTTTTGAAAAACGGTGAGCTACAGAATTATGCTCTCTTTAATTGTTTTGCAGGATATAAGATTAGTGTGATCGTTAATCGGAGTGACCGTGTGGGAGTGTGACCCTTTTCTTACGGTACGGTATTAAATATCGAAAATTTTCGACAGTTTTCCAGCCGACACTCGACAGGGCCGGGGACGGAGCTTGGGCCATGCACAGCGGCGCAGCTGCAGGGATGTTGGCCGCTGCTCTAGACCAAAAGCTTCGGTCTCTGTGAGCTGTGTTAATGTTGGTTGTTCAACTGGGGCCGATTGCACGAAAGGGTCTTTGCAAGGACCGTCTTTCGTGTCGCCCATCTTTTATGATGCGCCATGTGAAATACATTTTAAACCAATCCTCTGCAAACATATTCTATTCGTCCTTTGAAATGAACAAAATATTTGTTTATAAAATGATGTAATATATCATGAAATTGTATAAAATTTGATTTAAGAACAAGCTAACAAATCTTTTTTTTTATCATAAATTTCAGAAACACTCCGCTTATAGCGTATCATAAAAGATGGGCGACATGAAAGACGGTCCTTGGAAAGACCCTTTCATGCAATCGGCCCAGAACTCTGTTGGCTTCATTCACCAATACAGAGACCGAAGTTCTAGCGCGATCTGTACAGGGGACTCATTGGCCATATGTTTATGTACAGTACTTTAAGATCAGATACAGTATAGGCCTAACGGGGAAGTGAATTTGCGCGACAGCCGAAGTTAGTTAGTCACTGTTTTTGTTCCTTTTAACTTGATTTTCTCTGATATTTGGCAATTGGGTCTAATGCCAAGAGAAGATCGAGGGAATATTATATTATTATTAATTTGCATTTTGGTCGCGTTAATTTTCAAAATTTTTATTCATTAAAGACAAAAATTGAAGAGCCCCGACGGGGGGATTTTGCATTGCAAGTCCCCTAATTTACTATGGTGGCTGCACGATCACGATAGCGAGCCGTCTGTGTACGAGGAGAAATAATTTAAAAAAATGTTAAAAAACTCGAAACAGACCAGCTGTCTACTGCTGCTCAAGCCTCAGCATTGATAGGATGGGGGTCGGGTGTCCGGACAGTTTATATTTTTGATAGCCTTCTTTTTTTGTCTTTGGATTAAGCTAAACATATGAATTCAATAGTTGTAATCGTCTTCTATTTTGTTCTCTATTAATATTCCCTAACATTTCGTACTAAAATTTGATGAAACTTTCATTACTTTGCAGTTTGCTTAGTCTAACGTTAGTGCTTTACTGATTTCATTGTAGGCCTAACTTGCTTAAGTTGTAATTAGGCCTATCCATTTTTCCAAATCCAAGGCAAATGACTTTAAAATTGATCGTTCGGACACACAACAACTGGGTATACTGAGATCTAGATCTCATAGTCACAGAGGCCATTCTTAAACGCTTTCTCTAGTTTACTGGAAACCGATTCAGGAAACCAGTTTGGAAGATCAAAGATCGTTTTGCGAGCATTCCTACTTGATCACACGAAAGTGGTTTTCAAGATCACTTCATGTAAAGCGATGTTGTTGCTATGGAAATACTCTCAGTGGGGTGACATGTTTTGCGCGAAATTCAAAACTGCACCGTAGGAATTCTACACCTGTTGTGTGGAGTAGTGCGCTAAAAATGTGCAAAGATTGCTTCCTGAAGAAGGGTTGTATCCTCACTTATGCTAAAACCAGTTTAACGAGGCAAAGAGATCTTAAAAACTACTTCGCGATCGTGAGGTGGTTTTCTGCGCCTGTTTGGAAGATTGCTTCCAAAATCGCTTCCACCGTTCTCACTACACGTTAAACTTGTTTCCAGTAAACTAGTTTTAGAAAGGTAGTGGGAACAGTGTCTAACTGTTAGTAGGCCTACGTCCTACATTGTCGTGACATTGGCACAGTAGCAATTGCCATTGGCAACGCGACAATGCCGGGGGGGGGGGGTCTATGTTTGGACACTTTAAAGGGATGGTCAAGGCTGAAAGTATTTATAGCTTAATAAAAAGGGTAGAATTCACTGAGCAAAATGCCAAAAATTCATCAAAATCGGATACCAAATAACAAAGTTATTGAAGTTTAAAGTTTAGCAATATTTTGTGAAAACAGTCGTCATAAATATTCATTAGGTGGGTTGATGATGTCACATCCCCACTTGTTCTTTTGTATTTATTATAAGATATAAGGTTTATTCAAATTTTCCTCCAAGAACTAGAAATATTAGATTGACAACTGATTTAGTGCATTAGATATTTATTGCTGCAACTTATTTCATTATAAGGGAGACATATTTTTCACACAAGTATGAAATAATGAAAAAATATAATTTCATGTAATAACATAAGACAACGGAAAGTGGAGATGTGACATCATCAGCCCACCTAATGCATATTCCTGATGACTGTTTTCACAAAATAATTGCTAAACTTTAAACCTCAATAACTTTATTATTTGTTATTCGATTTTGATGAAATTTTTGGCATTTTGCTCAGTGAATTCTACACTATTTATAAAGTTATAAATATTTTCAGCCCGGACCATCAAGTAGATGAAATTCTTCAGTTTTGGATGTGGTTTTCTGATTATAGAGATCTAGACCTGACATTAGACTCTACATGTAAGTCTAAATTAGTAGGCCCTATTGAGTAGAAATAATTCAGTTTATGCAACACACATTCGATAAAAGCATTTCATGCGTGAAGAGGGCTGATACGGGGTCGAGATCTGAGTGAAGCTGATATCGTTTAAAGAAAGAAAATTTTTACTTTTTTTTCCAAGGGTAGATCTATTTGTGTAACCATGGTGGAGGTTTTTTTATAAATCTCAAAAATATAGGACCTTTTTTTTATCTAATGTCTTTAATGATTGAATTTATTTATGAAGTGTTTGATAATGCGATCATCCACCACCATGTCATTTACAATTGCAGTCTAATTCAGGATGGAGTCGGACGTATCGGGAAGAGATCATCATCCGGAAGACGCCAAAAGCTCGGAGGAAGAAGAAGAGAGTCCTGATGAAAACCAGAACCTCCTAAGACGTTCAGTCACCCATGATGGGGATAACAGGAATACCTTGCAAGTTCCTGAGGGGCGAGGGCGCTCTCTCAGCTCGCCCATCAATCCTAATATCCTACTCAGCTTCTCGGCAGCATCAGAATCTGTCAGGAGGTAAAAATTTTAGAGAAAGAAGAAAGTTATTCAAGGGATACGACCCTGGGAGTTGGTTGTGAGAATCAAATTTTGTAATACAATGAAAATGAATGCAGAGTTGAAACACTACTCCACCATGGGCGGAAATCCCAGGGGGACGCGCCCCCTCCCCCCAAAAAAAAAGTAGGGGGGAACAAAATATCAAATGTCCCCCTTCTATTTTTTTTATGATGGAAAGAAATACATTGATTCAAAATCCAAATAAAACGTACTTTGGACAAGATGACCTTACTTTCTGGGTGATAAACTTTTCTTTTTTTTGCTTGTCAAATTTTCTGGCCCCTGGTTCCCCCTACTTTTTGGAGAGATTTCCGCCCTTGTACTCCACATTCACCTACATGATTATGCCTTGTAATAATGTGAAATACATGTTTTGGGGATTGAGTTAGCCAGCAATATTGAATTTTTGAGCTACCATTTTCTAGTTGTTGGTTTGAAGACTTTAGATGTAAGAAATATTAATGGAAAACTTTGGCAAATTTTGGACGGATCTGTGAACAAACATTTTGCATATTTTATCACTTTCAATTGTAAAGCTGTTCCCCAATGAAGGTACAATGTAGATTGTAAAATGTAGTGGACTCCAGTAAATATAAAATCTTTTGATATGTTTACCAAGGTATTTCATTTCATTGCCACCCATTCATCCATCCACCCACCCACCCATTCATCCACCCACCCACCCACCCATGGCATCCATCCACCCACCCATCCGTCCATCCACCCACGCACCCACCCATCCTTCCATCCATCCATTCATTTAAAGCATTCATCCATCCATCGGGGTAGCGTTTCATGAAACAAATCTTTGTAATTTTCACTGACTATTTTTCTATAAACCAATCAGATGCAATGATATCAGTAGCTTACAACAAATAGCCAGTGAAAATCACTGACTATTTGTTTCATGAAATGTTCCCCAGATTGTCAGGAAGCAGTAGGATCTCCTACCAGACCTTTGACTGGGAGTCGGCTAAACTCAATGTTGAGGAAGCAGAGGAAACCCGGATAGAGAGCGTCATCAAAGCAAGCAGATCAATGCTAGGATTCCAGGTATGACTTTGGGTGACAGACGAAAGGCCCATACTTTAAAGGTTAAGTCCACCCCAACAAGAAAATGATTTGAATAAAAAAAAAAGCCAACAAGCATAACACAGAAAATTTCATCAAAATTGGATGTGAAATAGGAAAGTTATGACATTTTAAATACTTTTAATACTATACGATTCAGTCAAGTTGGTCCTTATATGGTCAAATCTATAAAAAATGAAATATTGTATAATTCATAGTATAAAAAATAAAAGAAATAGTAAGGGACATCATCGACGGTCTCATTTGAGTTGTGCATATCTCTGTTTTGTGAAAAATAGGCAAAACTTTAAATCTAATAACTTTCTTATTTTACATCCGATTTTGATGAAATTTTCAGCATTTTCCTAGTTTGATTTTTCTCTATATATTCAGATCAACATTTTTCTGAGGTAGACTTGACCTTTAAAGAGGGAAGTAGTCTGCAACTAAAGTAGGAAGAAAATAGAGAGATATAAATGTATTTTAATGAAGCTTGCTAAGTTTTGGTGAATTCCAGCTTGATAGCATCATTCAAGATTACATGTGAGCAATCAGATAAATGCTAGGATTTCTTAGGTCCCGTCTTTCAAAGAGTTATGATTGATCAAATGAATCTCCCGTATAGGAACTCGGCAGGACAGCATTTTGCTGGTAAACGCCAAGCTGGTATATAACCAATTCCCTATGAAACATTTTACGTCTAGGTTAATCAGTCATAGTGGCTGACGTTATAGACGACAGATATCACTCTCGGGCCTTTTTATCAAAGTGGAGACAATGGCAGAGTTGGGATTCGAACTCACAACCTTACGATTATGAGTCCAATGCTCTAACCACTGGACCACACGGCCCGTGTCTCAACTGTAGGCCTATGGAAATTCATCAATAGCATATTTTTTCTACAGGAAATTTGCACAATCTCCTTAATAGTATACTTAGAGAATCATATGAAATCTAATGCTGTAGAATGACTATGAATTGAAATTTGTTGTCATTTTTCAAAATGCGTTGTTATTTTGTTAATCAGTCATAGTGGCTGACGTTATAGACGACAGATATCACTCTCGGGCCTTTTTATCAAAGTGGAGACAATAGCAGAGTTGGGATTCGAACTCACAACCTTACGATTATGAGTCCAATGCTCTAACCACTGGACCACACGGCCCGTGTCTCAACTGTAGGCCTATGGAAATTCATCAGTAGCATATTTTTTCTACAGGAAATTTGCACAATCTCCTTAATAGTTTACTTAGAGAATCATATGAAATCTAATGCTGTAGAATGACTATGAATTGAAATTTGTTGTCATTTTTCAAAGTGCGTTGTTATTTTTTCATATTTTGATCAGTGCGAGGATTCAGAAATCTCCGACGACGAACGGGAAGTGGTGGTTGCGGAACTGGAGCAGCAGTTCTTTGAGATGCCCCCAAGATCGTTCAATAACTCATCACAGACAGCCGATGACAAAAGAAGAGCGTTCCTGCGTATGACATCCCTGAACTACGATTCGGTGATCGACCGTGAAGTGAAAATGAGACAGAGAGCTTGGACAGATGAAATGGATGTACCGTTGAGAAAAGGTGTGTTATGCAGGGTGCTACATAAGCACTTGCCCGATTGCCTGGGGCAAGTAAAAGTTAAGCCGGGCAAGTGTTATGAAGTAAAGACCAAAACTACTTGCCCGAATTGGGCAAGCAAAACTCTCACAGTAGAATAACCAAAATAAGGGTCGATATGATATGATATTTTGGTCATGGCAGATAGATCAATTCATGTCAGAGAGAAAAAGTGGTTTATAAAACCGAAAAACTTTCTTTTGAAGAGGTAAAACTTTATTTGAAGGATTTTTTCGGGCAAGTGAAATAGATTGGGGGCAAGTATACTCCAACTATTTGAAAATTTACTTGCCCGTGCCCGACTGGGCAAG